>NC_143437.1:2806000-3141500 GCF_987193195.1 Phasianus colchicus | reverse complement strand
TGGGCTCATCAGGCACCATGTCTGCTTGGAGAGCCCACCACGTCCTGTGGGACTGGGATGAGCACATCCTTCAAGGGGATGCAGTTAACAAATTAAACATAGGGCTTTTTGTCTAACCTTCGGTTTTCCTCTCTAATGAGTGTCAAATGCTCTGAGAAATACATTCCAAAGTGCATAATGCTTCTATTGGCAGAAATACGTAACCGTGTCATGTCAGTTTTGTTAAGTACAGCATTTGGAAGGTTATGTAAACGACTGCAGCTTTGTTACCAGAAGGAGGTGCAGAGCCATCGAGGAGGTATATTATGAAGAGCCTTACAGCAAATAGGCGCCACGCAAAGGCTCCGTAGCGTGAGACCCCATTGCTGCAGTTTTGAAGATTGTTTTCTTATGTTTTTTGGCAAACAGTCTGAACTTTCCTATGGTCTTGAAATTAATGCTCCAAATTCTGTACGTAATGCTTGTGAAATCCTGCTGATTTCAAAATTTTCCCTGTGTATTTAGCTGGTCACAAAAACAGATACGTGCTGAACTTAAGTAACCACGCTAAATAACACATTCATATCTGAACTTCAAACATGCCCTTCATTTGGAAGGTAATTAAAGACATGCCATATGCTTATGCAATATATGTATCCCAGAGAGGCTACAGAAATGAGCAGCCCAATTTTGCATGGAATGCCTATTTCAAGATTGCTGTTTTTTTTTTTTTTTTTTGGCTAGGCATAGGAAGAACCGTGAAGCAGCCAGTGAACTTCTGATGAGACTGAAGGATAACAGGGATCTTCAGAAGTTTCTTCAGGATTGTCAAGAGGTAAATTATCTCCTTTCAGTGGTATCACTATTAGCTACATCCTGCGGAAGAGCATCCCTGACCCCATATGTTTGGAATAGTCAGTATTTGGCAATCAAGTCATCCAGTGATATTTAGTATGGAGTAAACAATTCACAAAAGAAAACCAGACACCTAGAACCCTCAAAAATTAACCCGTTTGTTGTATAAACTGATTTTTCTCCAGCTCATAACCCAGATCATAACCCAGAATGTGGTGGGATTAGCACTGAACTCTCATACTAAGAATTTTTCTAGGGCTATGTATGTATATCTGGACTGATCCAGGATCTTTCTTCAAGTGATGTGTACGGAACACTAGTCAGAAAAATAGATGCTTAGAAAAAAGGAGAGCAGAAGTAATGGGGAGTTTTTTAATGTGTGATTTACCTGATAGTTTGCATGTGCTTAAGATTGTTAAGTACCACAATATTTAAAAAAATTCAAAACCAGAAATCCTTTCCAGATTTTCAGATGGCTTACTTGGACTCTTCACTCTGAAAGCAACGTTTTACAGTTCAAATAGCCTTGTTCCTAGCATGAGGAATTAAGTGGGCAATTTTCAGGATATTTCCTGCAATACTGACAGGTACTGAGGATGGCACAGGCCTTGCCTGCAACATGTGTTAAAAGCTGGCTGTACCTAAAGCCTGCAAAGAAAGGTGACTGTGGGGAAAATGCTTTTAATTTCAAGTTAAGGCTACTGCGTTAGCCTTATGTTTTAGCCAGCCACGGGAGACTGGAAGTCACTGCAGTGTGTCTAACTGGAATAGCCCCACAGCTGGGATTTTGTACAAGTAATCATACAAAATGACACTCACAGACTGGGCAGATGATGTTTACTGCTTGGTTGCCTAGATGCAGTCTGTCTTCCTGCATTGCGTAAGTTGACCAGAAACTTGGCTTAAATGTTCCTTCCTTGGTAGTAAAAACATGACAGATTAGCAAAAATTCTGCTGTTATTAGCAACAGCTTCTTCCTTCCTCTGTAACATTTCTAATACAAAAATCCCCCTGGCTTTTGGAGCAGTTCTAGCTTCTGTGTCAATGTGGTGTTCCCTAGGGTTTTTTTTTCCCTAAAGTCACTGAAAGAAAAAGGAACACATAAAAGCTCCAGTGTCTGGCTGCCTGAATGCCTTTTCTCTTGATTGTTTTTCTCCAGCCACTGAAGTATGGATGTCTCGACTGAGCTTTTCGAAGATAGAAAGTACAATATCAAAACATTATAAATTTCTCCAATCCTTTCTGAGAGGATATTAGCCACTGTGACAATTGAATACTTGTTTTCTGAGAGAACAGCCACGATGAGATGTAGGATGTGTATTGGTGGGATTACAGAGTGCCTGCTGATACCTGCGTTGGGCCAGAGGGACTGTGCCACTTCCAGCACAGCTGCCAGCACTGCCCAGGGAGGGACAGGAGCCAGAGAAGTACCTTGCCCTTTGCTCTTCCATTACCTCTGACCAGGAAGCTGAGTGCTCTTAGCAGGCAGATTTGAATCAGTTCTGTTTCACTGAGCAGTGATCCCTCATCTTTTCTGCCTGCTGCATTCGGGGGGGCTCTCGGTGCAGGGAGAGGCTGAGTGCCTTCTGCAGTGTTCCTCCCTTGGGCAGCTGCCTTCATCAACAGCCCTCCGTGCTGAAGTGTGATTCCTGCCCCTTTGTGTCCTGCCCCTGGCTGCAAGTGAGGCGATGAGCAGGGTTGGTGGCACTTGAGGAGGTGGCAGGGAATGTGGCTCAGAACAACAGCTCAGCTGTGATAAAGCTTAGCTCTGGGTCACAGGCAAAGAAAAGTGCAGCAGATTTTCGTGTTGTTAGGAGATACACTGGGACAGCAAATCCCAGGGTGCTGCTTTTTTTCTCACATTCATAAATATGAATGTGTTAAATAAATTGTCAGAGTGAATGAAACACAGTGACAAGAGGAAATTCAGAGGACAGGGGGGATTTGATAAATTCTGCTGTTTTGTTTTCTTGGTCTTCCTGCCATTCCACAGCTCACCTTGGAGAAGATTACAGCTGATCTTCCCTGTAAGCACATGAAGCTGAGCACTGCCTGGGCTTGTTTCCCTGGGGATGCCACAGTGAAAGCATTAGGCTGGATTGCACATTTCTGTCTGCCTGCTGGGTGTGCCGGCTTCATGGCCTAAAAGCTAGCTCTGCTGCCATTAGCAGCTGGCTCATGTTTTGCTGGGTAAATGAGTACCCCAAACATCAGGCACTGTTTTAGCAAATGATTGTATAATTTTTTCAAATCCAATCCTGTGCTGAAAATACCGACTTCCAGGGATCGTAGTGCTTTCAAAAGCCAGATTTTAAGTCTCCCCTGAAGTGCTTTGGTTGTGCTTCTGTGTTATCAGAAGGAATGGAATAACACTGTGGAAGTCAGAGCTTTTATCCTGGCAGCCACCAGCTGACTGCATACCTCCGTCCGTCCATGTCTCAGCTGACCCCATCTGCTGAACAGACCTTCCTGCCTTGCTTTAGGAAGCACTTTTAAATCCTCAGAAGGCTTAATGCAGTGGCTGAGTGAATGCAAACAATGAAAGATGAGCAGTGCAGTTTTCAGACTATAGCAGCTGTCTTCTGGCTAGAAAGGTAGGAGTGAAGCTCTTTGTTTCAGGCTGCACAGCAGTCCTTGATGTAGCCTGTGACTGTTAAGTAGCCTGGCAGCCTGCTACCTGAAATCTTTGAAGCTTATGGAGATCTTCATTAACATGAGTATTTTTCTGTTTAGACTTGAAAGCAAAATCAAATGAGTTTCTTTGATGGTTTAGGTTTTTGGTTTTTGTTTCTGTTTGGTTTTTTTTTTAATTGCTTTGGTTTTTCCCTTTTTGTAGAACTCAACAGTACCTGTAAGGGACAATTTTTAAAAGTCTTTTAAAAGTGTATCTGAATGAATTTGTTGTCCTGTATCCTGAGCATTTAGCAGGGAACTGGCAAGTCCTGCCTGTGTTCTGTTACTCTTTTTTGTCAGGCTGCTTCCTTGGCAAGACGGCGTGCATCACAGATGTGCCACTCTAGGAAAAAAGCTTAGATTTGTTTTGACATTTTGCTCTTTGACAGGTAACTTTATATATGCAGAAATTAAATCTTTTGCAAGTTCTATAAACATTCCAATGAGTGTTTTTTCTCATCCACACCTTAGAAACAGATTGAGCAGAAAGACTCATTGTAAGAGGAAATTGGATGTTGGCTGCTACGATCACTTTCACATTCCATTTGCCCTTGGCCAATGAGCTATTTATAAAGTATTGATTTTTCCCCAGTGTTGATCTGAGAATTGTTCTCGTTGTCTTTGTATTTGAGGAAAATCAGAACACAGTCAGCTTTGGATTTTATGTAATGGCAAAAGGAATGTCTTTAGTACCAAGAACCTTGCTGGAGGCCAGACAAATAAACAAATTCAAGTGTTTATTTAACCTATGGAAAGAAAAGATGGTAGGGAAAGCTAAAATGTGGTGTGAATTAATGGTCTAAAACCATCTTTATTCTTAAAGCTTTTAATGCGAATAGAACTACCGTGTTTCTTCTCATTCAGTGTTTCCATGAAAGATTTACCACAGGCTCTGTGTTACTCTGGAGAGTGACTTTGGCATGCCACTCCATTTGTGTGCGCTTCTGCTGTGTCCTGGGGAAACCAGTAAGGCTCCACAGGGGCGTGGTGGTGACATTCAGGTCTTCATCTCAAGTAGCAAGCACAATGAATAATGTTGCAAGGGAAGAACAGCATGAAAGTACACTGTGGCCACAAAGTAGGACGTGTCCCTGCTTCTTTTCCTGTTGAGCTGGCAGAGACCTGCGTGTTTGATTTTGCTCGTGATGGATCTGGTTCCTTTCTGTCTGGATTTGGGGTTGTTTGTATGTCAGAGATGGATGTTAGTTGTTAAAGAGGCAGATCCTTGACTGAATCCTAAGTAAAAACAGTCTGTGAATCCCATGCATTTTGATACTTCGCATTATTTCCTGCTACAAATATTATTATGAACACCTGTGTGTTTACTTTTTCAGCTCTCACTCTGGATCAATGAGAAGATGCTTACAGCCCAGGATATGTCTTACGATGAGGCAAGGAACCTGCACAGCAAATGGCTGAAGCATCAGGCATTTATGGCAGAACTTGCATCCAACAAAGAATGGCTGGAGAAGATTGAAAAGGTAACTACAGAATGTCCAAAATGTGCCCCTGTTTGTGTCAGAGACAGTTCTGCACAAAGAGGAGATCTGTTCTTCTGCAGGACTGGTCCTTGTATTATGTGTTCAGATAAGTCAAAAGGAGGTCTTTTAGTAGGATAACTATCTGTCTCATTTTGTCTCCAGCTAATCCATTTTATTCCTCATCCATCGTAAATATTTTTATCCAAGACACATTCATAGAAAACATAAAGGCTAAGTTGACAGTTTGATTTTGCCTAATTCTTACCTGTTAGGAGTAAGGTAGAACCTGTTTTTCATGCCCCAAAAGTGAAGAGGGAAATGTTGAGATTTGGGCTAATAAAGGACAAGTACAGGCCGGGAAATAACTGAACATAGATAAATGTAGACACACATACTGCCATGGTGGTTGTCATTCTTTCAGGAATTTCAGTCAGCCTTTTCACATGCCAACTTAATGTAAGAAGCAAAAGTACAGCCAGTTTTGTAATTAATTAATAGATTCACAGCTCCGTGTCACCAACTTACTATGAAGGCTTTTATATTCTGTCATGAGCTGCACTTTTTTCCCACCAATTTCTCCAATGTGCAACTTTGGGAAACTAAGAAAGAAAATTAAACTGTCCTTAGTCCTGACAGTGAGGTTTCTGTTCAGTGTAAGTTAGCTTAATTGCTTATTTCCTTTCCCGCTTTGGCACTCTGTATCCCATTAGAGGCTTTTCTCTGATCTGCAAATAGCAATACCCTTTAATGGTGTAATTAAAAGGCTGCTCTTAGTACTGGATGTACTTTTTTAGTAATGCTAGCACATCCTCATTCTTTACCTCTGAAAAATCAGATTGCAGCGAAGTACCAAAGTTTTGTATTGAGTCACAGCTGACAGTCACTGTGTTAATGTTTTCAGGGTCACTGCCAGTAAGAGTTCTGGGCTGTCAGTAGTGTTCACATCAGAGAAATTCATCCGTTGTTAGCACCACCTAGCTGCAGAGGTAGAAGTATAATGAGAAAGAAAGAATTTCCAAATAGAATCTCCTTATTGATAAAAATATATTTTAAGTCCAAATGTTCTGCTGCTATGTCCTGCTTTCCAAGGGAGAATGTTCTTCTCTGACACTAGCTTAAATGCATGGGAATTGCTGTGACCCCCTGACATATCCCCCTTAAGTTACACAGCTTCATTTTCATGACATAAATTCCCTCTCCCAGCGTTACACTGGATCTGCAGCACTCCCTTGGTGAGGTGCCCCAGGAAAGGCAGGTGGGCAGCTTGTTCAGCTGCAGTTCCATTCTGTCACACAGGTATGGGGGGCAGCCTGCCCCACTGCAGGCCAAGCAGCATCCCTGGAAGTCCCACAGAGGAACATGAGTAGTGGGGACAAGAAAAGAGGTGTTGCTCGACCTTCCTGTTGCCAAAAACCTCTCTTCCTTGCAACAGAAGGATGTGGGAGATGTTGTTCTGGAAAGAGTCATTGGATAATTGGAGATAGAAAGTGAGTGGTTGATGTTGCCAGCAGATGAAAAATCATGAATGCTTGCTAATTGGAATAATTTCACTAGCCGTCTGTGAGTGCTCCTGAAGAGAAACCATTTTGCTTGCTCTTTGCTTTGCAGGAGGGAATGCAGCTCATTGCAGAGAAACCAGAGACTGAAGCTGTAGTGAAAGAAAAGCTAACGGGTCTTCATCAAATGTGGGAAGAGCTCGAATCCACTACTCAGACCAAGGCTCAGCGTCTCTTCGATGCAAACAAGGCGGAGCTTTTTACCCAGAGCTGTGCTGATTTGGATAAGTGGCTGAATGGTTTGGAGAGCCAAATTCAGTCGGACGACTACGGAAAAGACCTCACCAGTGTCAACATCCTATTGAAGAAACAGCAGGTAAAGAGAGCACAGGTTACAGAGCAGGCATTGAGCATCTTCCTGCACTCAGAGGAGTGGGAGGGGAGATCCTTTCAGTTTAGAAAAAATCTTATTATCTTTTCCTTCTTCTTCTTGCTCCATTTATCTTTAAGAAGCAAAAACATTCAGAAACAAATCAGCCATACATTTCTTGATGCAGTCATTCCCTTGTACTTCCTTCCCTCCCTACCCTATTATCTATTATCACTGGTGATAGTCCTCCAGTCACCAGTGCCTGCATGCTTCCCAGATGTGTCCAGTGCTAGTTGGTCCCTGGTTTCTTGCAGTAAAGACAGTGAGGACATCAGGGGACAGTGAAGCTCTCATCTGCAATTAGCAATGCTCCGATATTGTTCAGTGTAACTTGTGAACGACTGATAGAAGTGATTTATCTGCTCCCTGTTGGCCAGATTTGCACAAACAGGCATAACAGGAATACTGGCAGGTGGCTGCAGTTGTTGTGAAAGAGTGAATCTGTGTTTAAACCTTGTACTTTGCAGCAGGAATACTACAGTGATTATTAATACGATAAACCCTTACCAGCATCTGTTCTTCCTTCTTATGAAGCTATTGACATGCCCTAGTTTTATAAATTGCTTTTACCCTATTTTTGAAGTTTTTTTGCCATGTTTCTGTTTTAGATGCTAGAGAATCAAATGGATGTTCGTAAGAAGGAGATAGAAGAGCTACAAAGCCAGGCACGGGCTCTAAGTCAAGAAGGGAAGAGTACAGATGAAGTAGATGGTAAACGCCTTACTGTTGAAAAGAAATTTTTGGAGTTGTTGGAGCCTTTGAATGAAAGAAAAGCCAACCTGCTGGCCTCCAAAGAAATCCACCAGTTCAACCGGGACGTGGAGGATGAAATTGTAAGTATAAAAGAAGTCTTGTTCCTCAGACACTGGGAGATAATCACATCTTTCACAGAGCTTAGGATAAACCTTTCAATCATGTCTCAATAGCATGTTATAATAATGCTGCTTTTTGCACCTTGTTAATGCTCTCTGTTGTTCTAGCTGTATCTGGGGTTGCATTAAAACAGATGTGCTCTTTTTCTCTTGCTTTCAGCTGTGGGTTGGAGAGAGGATGCCTATAGCAACATCTACTGATCATGGACACAACCTCCAGACTGTGCAGCTACTGATAAAGAAAAATCAGGTAGGTGCTGTCAGGACTCCCCCCTACCTGTTACTTCTCCTTAGCACTGACTAGTTGAGTAAAGAAGGGCCTGGGGCAAAATTATGGATCCTTCAGTGGTGGTGTGATTGTGGTGGAGAGTGGCATATTCCAGGACACTCTTGATGGCCAGAGCCCCAGTTTAACCCCAGGATCTGAGGGCATGTGTTTTGCTGCCCCTCTAGAGGTGAGACCCCTGACCAGCATTTCTTTTTTTGTTTGTCTGCGTTTCTCCTTTATAGACACTTCAGAAAGAAATCCAAGGGCATCAGCCTCGTATTGATGATATTTTTGAGAGGAGTCAAAACATTATCACGGACAGTAGCCCGAATGCTGAAGCAATTCAGCAGAGACTTGCAGACTTGAAGCAGCTGTGGAACCTCCTAATTGAGGAGACAGAGAAACGCCACAAGCGCCTGGAGGAGTCCCACCGGGCACAGCAGTACTACTTTGATGCTGCTGAGGCTGAGGCCTGGATGAGTGAGCAGGAGCTTTACATGATGTCAGAAGAGAAAGCCAAGGTGAGCAGCTTTGCTGTGACACTAGTTTGATTTCAATTGCTTAGCTACAGGCGGGCAGGTGACATAATTTAATATGTCACTCGTGTAACTGTAATATAAACAAACCTATTTCCCTTCTGAAAGCTCCAGCGATCATCTCTTCTGTCAGTTCTGACATCTCAGATAGTGTGGATGATAGGCCTTGCTGCAGAGTCAGGCTCAGACTGTGCATGGCAACCGTGTGCTTTCCTTTACTGTAAAGTGAGATTTACCACTACAGTCCAGTTAGATCAAGATTTCTATCAGTTCTGAGTCACTGGGAACAGCACGTTGCAGCTGTCTGTGAAGCTGGCCTGGTGGTCAGTCAGTGGATGCCACAGCTGCTGGCCTGTCCTTACTCCCAGCATAGTGAAATCAAAACAGCATCAGACCATACCAGACTAGTTGAATTCCTATTTTCCAATAGTGTGGCAGGTACAGCAATGTGCTGTGTTCGTTTATTTGATAAAATAAAACCCAGCTTAGTATTTGTATAACACATTTCATCTTCACCCTTCTGTTAACAAAGATTTGTGTCCCTTTTTATGTTTAAGCAAGGCAAATGGAAAGGATTATTAATGTCAGTGGTTGATAACAAAAAATATTTTCCTGAAAAGGCTTATTGACAATATTAATTAACATTGAGGGTTGTTTTTTATTTTTTCTTTTCAACACGTGAGAAGTTTTTATGAGAATGCTCCCAAATGCTTTGGTGAAGAACCCTTTGGCATGAGCTCATTAGGATTTCTTGTCTTAATCCAGGCTGTAGTTGGAAAGCCTGCCCAGTGAGGTACCTAAAACTGTTCCACTTCTCTGAGCTCTCCACTATCGCTGATGTTGTGTAAACACACAAAGAACTTCATAGAAGAAGAAATTGAATGTGCTCAATTTGCAGCTGATGTGGTTTTGTTCTCCCTCCCAGTGGAGCTGTTGCAATTCACTCTTTTTTTCTCATTATTTTGCTTTCTGTGTCCACCATTTACTGAGAACTCAGTTGTTAAATTACAACCATCAGAGGTTTGGAGCAGTTCTTTATAAATCTTTGTGGCTGCTGCTCTTTGCTCATACAACAAGATGAGCTTGCCATGTGGAGTCTTTCAGTGAGTGGGGAGAATGGACCTTCATTTTCTGTCACCATTACAGGATGAACAGAGTGCAGTATCCATGTTGAAGAAACACCAGATTTTGGAACAGGCTGTGGAAGACTATGCTGAGACTGTGCACCAGCTTTCAAAGACCAGCAGAACTTTGGTGGCAGATAATCATCCTGAAAGGTATTAAATGCTGTTTTAAATTGTATCATGGGTTTGTTTAGTAGTTCAGTCACTTTGCTGGCTAATTCTGATGCAAAGAGACCATAATAAAGAGAAAATAACTCTGGAGACTGTACAGGAGAAGCTGAGTTGAGTTTCACTCAGTTCAAGATGCATGTTGGACCAACCTGATTTGGCCAGACACTGGATTTTGGGAGAAACAGCATGCGGAGTGCAGTTTTCTGTCCTGAACTGTATGTCCAACTGTTGACTTCTGGGTAGTACTGCACACATTCAGTAGATGCCTGTTGTGCCTTTTATACAGGCTAGTGATGTCAGGTCTGCCAGCTCTGCTGAACTGAATGGAAGTACAGCAGTCCTTAGAGACAAGGATCTGTCTTCACTCTTTAAGCCAAATTTATATCCAGATCATAGGGTGACAGCTATTTGTCCTTCTGTCTTAAAGGAGTGCTCCCCAAGATCTACTTCTTCTCTTTAAGATTTCAGAAGAATCAGACTGGAGTCTGTGTTTTAAACGTGGGCATTGTAACATCTGGGTTTTGGTTAATTTGTCTCAACATTCATAAATGGCTTTCCCTGTGGGAGAATTCAAGAAGAGCAAGAGCTGTTTTGTTCTAAGAGCTGCAGCTAAGCAGAATCCTCCTTTGGCTTTGACTATGAGGCTGATTTGATGATGAGACTGATTTGATGATGAGGCTGACGTGTTTAACTGCCCTAGCTGTGCAGATAGGAAGATAGAACAATCTTAGCAAAAACACTCTCCACCCCTGGTAAAGGTTGTTATTTAACTCAAAAGCACTCTCTTGTGGTCGTCAGAATTTCCAATGAGAGTGGATTTCCTGGCTGGGCTGGTTGAGTACTGTAGTAACAGAATCATCTTTAGATGGAGATGGGAAGGCAGGACTCACAAAAAAAGGTGAAAAGATAAGGCAAGTAGAGACATTAATTGCTTTTGGAAATACTGAGCTTTAGGGAGTAAGAAACCCATCAGTGCTTCTGAACTTTGGAGCAGAATTTAAATGAAAATGAAATGTTCCTTGACTCAGCAGCTCAAATCCTGCTTATTGTTATGGGAAAAAACTCTAGGGTAATCTGTGGTGAAACAAATGGACTTCTTGGTTCCTAGCTTTACTCTCTTAAGCCAGCAGGCTTATATGTACACGGGGCAGAAAGAATTCCAGCTAGTGCAGTCAGCTGTTCCAGCAGAGGATCGATCCAGGGTGTCTGAGCCAAATTTCTGCATATAGCAGGCACACTTTCTGGGTGTTAAACTCCCAAGAGTGATTTTTATCCTCATTTTATTTTTTCTTGTTATTTGTAAGAGACAGTGAGGATTCAGTGTTCTTTGTTTTTTTTTCAGTGAGCGTATCAGCATGCGCCAGTCCAAAGTGGATAAGCTGTATGCAGGCCTGAAGGATCTAGCAGAAGAGAGAAGGGGCAAGCTGGATGAGAGACACAGGTTGTTCCAGCTGAACAGAGAGGTGGATGACCTGGAGCAGTGGATTGCTGAAAGGGAGGTGGTGGCTGGATCCCATGAGCTGGGACAGGACTACGAACACGTAACGGTAAGTTTTTTGGATACGGCTGCAGGTTTACCTTTTTTTGCACGCAGCAAACAAGTGGATGGTCAATGTAACCGGTTTGAATGGTTTGCTCTGATCTCTCTGTGATTGTGACCTTGCATGAATGTGTTTCTGTGTGTTTCAGATGCTGCAGGAGCGATTCCGAGAGTTTGCCCGAGACACTGGAAACATTGGACAGGAGCGCGTCGACACCGTGAACCACATGGCTGATGAGCTCATCAACTCTGGACATTCAGATGCTGCCACAATTGCAGAATGGAAGGATGGTCTCAATGAGGCCTGGGCTGATCTCCTGGAGCTCATTGATACGAGAACACAAATTCTTGCAGCCTCTTATGAACTGCACAAATTTTACCACGATGCCAAGGAAATCTTAGGACGCATTCAAGACAAACACAAGAAACTGCCAGAAGAGCTTGGTAGAGACCAAAACACAGTGGAAACACTACAGAGAATGCACACAACGTTTGAACACGACATCCAAGCGCTCGGCACACAGGTGTGTATCAAGTAATAAGACTGTCTGTGGATATAGAAACTTGAGCTGCAGAGTGCTTCCACTGCATTTGGCCCCAGAGGCTGGCAGGCTGAGTGCTGGCAGCTGCTTTCCAAGTGCATTCCTAGAGGAATTACTTCTTATGCATCATTTTCTGATCTGTTTTTCGACTTCTCTTTATTGCACTAAGTTAATTAGTTTCCTTAAAACAGAAATCCACGGATTTCTGGACAGATAGTTGCCTCTTGAACATTATTCCTTCTCCTGCCCTTGTTTGGAGAAGCAGTCATAAAAGCTGAGAATTTAGAAATGTGCTGTGATGTCACCTGCCAGTCTCAGCCTGCTGCCTGCATAGGAATAGAGTGTGGATATAGAGGTGTGAGGATAACACACCTGAGCTCCTCAGAAGGCCTTTTCCTGATGCTCCAAGCAGCTGCAGCATTAGCAGAACACCAAGTCGCTGGTACAATAGGAAAATAAATAGTTAGTCTCAAAGAAAAATTTTCATTTGACTTAGGATATTGTCTCTTCAGGCAATTTCTGAAAGTCATTGAAGAGATGTTAGCGCTCTCAAGAGTTTTTAATATACAGGGATAACATGGAATACAGTTTTCAGGTTTCTCTGTCCTGAACGTTGTTCTTGGATATTATTCATATAAGTTGTGCTGGAAGCCATCTTAGGTTTGCTTACCCCTTGTGCCATGTTCACCTTGGTGAACACGAGCCACAACTGGCTGCCCATGGAAGAAAGAAGGAAGGATATGTGGGGGGCAGAAGCAAATACTAAGAGATGTGTGAACTTGCAAAATAGAAAGCAAACCACACCAACAAGAAACAGCACCACCAACGGAAAAAAAAACCCACCCTCCTCTGCTAGGTACTTTTCTATTTTCTTTTCTGAGTGGCAGAGAAAGTCTGGATCCCTACAGAGAAGCTTTCTGACTTGGTTATGAGTTTATGCTTTTGGACACGAATATTGTTTTTTATGATGCTTCTTAATAGCATTCTGCAGGAATTTCAAGTGCATAGTCCAAGCTAAGATTTTGAAAAGCAGCCAAACTTGATCTAATTCTTTAACTTATGAAGCCAAGGTATGATAAATAGAAGAAGGCAGCTGTTCATCCAACACGCTCAGGATTCTACACCAAAAAAACAGTGTTCAACTGCCAGAGTGAGAATTTTGGAAAGGAATCACATGTTTAAGAAATGGGGGAATTAAGACTGACTGCATTTATCCCAGTAGGATGGAAAAGAGAGCTTTTATGGCTGAGCTGCCTGCCAGTTCTCTATTATGTTGCAATATACATAGTTGTTTACACTAGTATAAAGGAGGTGTAGCAACCATTGGATTTTTCAAGTGTTTTACTTTCAGGAGCTGTAGATTTTATACATGAAATGAGAAATGTTCACAAAATACCAATCCTAGTCTCTCAAAAGGTAATTAGAATCAAGACCCAAATGAGGGAATATGTAATCATAGTGCAGAGCTATGGTGAATCACTGTGGTAATGGCATCATACGTGTGCCTCCAGCTAGTAATTTTGCATTCAAACTTTTTTAAAATAAATTGGTTAGAAAAGAGCTAATGGAGTTGGGAAAATGTGTGAAATGGTCAAGAGATAGCATTTGATGTCCCCAGATAGTGTTTGAAAGGAAAAGAGTTTTCTAATAGCAGAAGGGTCTTTGCATTTCCAAATTTGCTGCTGTTTGAAATCATTATCCACATTTTTGAAAAAGCATCTCTTACATCAGCCAGAGTTGCTGAGTGGCGTTCTGTCACTTGTGTGAGGGGAAGAAAACCTGATGAGGAATTTGTTCCCTTTTGCCCTAGAATTTAACAGTCACTTTATATTGGCACCCAGTTCTACACAAAGTTTAGGCAGTGGCAAATGTTTGTTATTCTGGGGGCTCGTTGACCCAACGGTCTTCTCCAATAAACGTTCTTGTAGGGGTACACCAACTTAATAATAAAATAAACCTTTCTATATTGACAGACCAAATATATTGGCAAGGAACACAGAAGGCAATTCAAATTATGAGTTAGCAGCTGAAACGCTCCCACATATGTGACTCAAAAGTACCTGACACCTTTATCTCTTGTAAACACACACCAGGTAAGACAGCTCCAGGAGGATGCTGCACGCCTTCAGGCTGCCTATGCTGGAGACAAAGCTGATGACATCCAGAAGAGAGAAAACGAGGTCTTAGAAGCATGGAAGGCGCTGCTGGATGCTTGTGAGGGCCGCAGGGTTCGGCTGGTGGACACAGGAGACAAATTCCGTTTCTTCAGCATGGTTCGGGATCTCATGCTTTGGATGGAAGATGTCATCCGGCAGATTGAAGCCCAGGAAAAGCCAAGGTAATGTAAGAAACATCTTGTGTGATACCACACGAAAGATAAGGCTGCAGGTCAGTTCAGGAGCATTTATAACACTCAGTGTCACTGAGCCAGAAACTCGTGAGGCTGGCAAGATGTGGTGGTGTGCTGGCAGCTTGCTTTTGTGTACTGCTGCCTGCAGAGGCTGGGGGGTACTGAAGTAATTGCAATGAAAAATCGTGTTCAAAGAGATTGTCAGCAGCCTTTCCACAGCAACAGCAGCATTCTGGTGCCAGTCAGATGCCCGATAAATCCTGTTTTCTGGACTACAAAAACAACCTATGAATTAAATTCTGTGCTGTACCATTGCGGGTTAGATGATTTATTTGAAAACTGCTTTTATGTCTGAAATATATGATTCTGAACCATGGATTGACTATTCTAGGGATGTTTCATCTGTTGAACTACTAATGAACAATCACCAGGGTATCAAAGCAGAAATTGATGCCCGAAATGACAGCTTTACTACCTGTATCGAGCTCGGCAAATCTCTTCTGGCAAGAAAACACTATGCATCAGAGGAGGTATTGTGCTTACTGAATGTGTAACAACTGCAGTGCTGATGGCATGTAGATTCTAGTTCAGCTAGAGAAACTGTCATTGTGTTATCTGTGGATTAAAAATGCATGTTTATAACGTCATGCATTACTTCAAGGACCTTATCTGCACTTATCTGCTAATGTGAAATTAGCGTGTGATTTAATGCCAGGAATTCACGTTGGAAAGCAGGAATGACACCTAAATTTAAGGTATCATTGTCCATTCAGGAAATGCAACAAAGCTGCTGCATTCAGGTCTGCAGGGAGCAGTCTTTGGGATGGTCATGCTTGGAAAAGTGTTTCCTTTGAGCAAGAGCAGAGACTACTCTGAGGGTGCCTGGATTTTGAAGGAGCCTGCTAGGGAAAAGAGTAGCAAATTGTTTATGGGGGGCAAATCCAGGGTATCCAGCAGCCTAAGGCCTTGCTTTGTTTTCTGATCTGACTAGACCAAAGAATAGCAGTTAAATCTTGTTTCTTCCTGCCTTCCTTTGGCCAAAGGAGGGTAGCCACTGCTTGTAGGACACTGCCCACGCAGGAAGGCGATATTTTCTGCGTCTTCATTGTACGTAAGTGCTGCAGAGGAACTGGGAAGTTTTGCTAGCCAGTATTTGCCCTGAGAATAATATGGGGCTTATGCTGACACATTATTGTTAGCACAGGTAATGAGGCTTTTCATAGCAATCACGGGCAGATGTTTTGCATTCTTTCCAAAAAAAAGATGGAAGATAAAGTACGTTTGCACCATTTGTTTGTCCATTGTGCTCTTTTTACCAAATAATCTTGATAACATACCAAATAATCTTGATAACATATTTCTTAAGAAATACTGTATGCAGATGTGATATTTTAATACAAACTTTATATTTATTTCTACTTCAAAAATAAGGAAAGCTGTTATATTCATACCAAGTCATTTTCTGGCAAACTAGTGCTGTGTTTCCATTCATTAAATGCCTGTGTCTTTTGCTTGTGGTAACAGCTTACATGCTGTGGTGGGGTGAATGTGATGCCTGATGCTTATGTAACAGTCCTGCATTCTCCTCTTAAATCCAGATCAAGGAAAAGCTACTGCAGCTGACAGAAAAAAGAAAAGAAATGATTGACAAGTGGGAAGACAGATGGGAGTGGCTGAGACTGAGTAAGGACGTCCTTGGATTTTTCTTGGCAGGGCCATACCTAACTCTCTCCTCTGTCTTTCTGAGCACTGAAAAAACCTACAGCTCCTTACCTTTTTTTATTAGCCTTGTTTGAAAGCACACTTGTACTGCATTAACTGTAGAATTCACATCTGTTAACTGTAAAATAATGGAGAACTTGAAACAAAGAAATCTGCACTGAAGATGTTACTCTGTATGCCTAAAGTTAGAGCTGGGTGAAATAGATGTTTTGCAGGTGTCATCTTTCAACCGTGTTTCTACAGAGGATGTGCTAACAAAAAATATGGGGAAGCAAAGTCTTGTTACCTTACACATGTAACATACTTGCATTATCTGACAGTTTATTGACAAAAGTTGTACCTTTAAGCATTGCAGCATTTTTCAAGTTCTTCACCAGAAATAACACAATTCAGAAACTCTAATAAGGGTTTCTCTAGCTCTTGTAGCAAACAGTTGCCAGTTTGTACATCTCAGTGCAGAGTAATCATTTGGTAGAGCTCTGGGCTGCTGTGTGTACTTCCTTCATTCTTCCTAAGTCTCAGCGGGTTTAAGAAAAAAGGTAGCATGAGGAACTGCCCCTAAGTGTTGGTGTTGTGTCATGTTCTTCATCAAAATTGTGTGATCTCATTCACAAAAGCTGCTGAAGCTTTTTTTCAGCTGGAAGGAAAACTTGAACTACAGCACTGTAGACATGCATGAAGTACAGAAATACTGCTTGCTGAAGGGACTTGCAGCCTTCATCGTGTTTGGTAGGAAGGCCAGTCTGAGGAATAAACCAGCAGAGAGAGAATTCCTGCTCTGAATTTACTTGGTTACAGCAGATTAGAACCAAAAGGAAACACAGAAATTAGAAAGTGAAATAATCTGTAGAAGATATAAACTTCACTTTTGTTTTTCCTCAAAGCAAAGCCGACATGACAAATTTCTGTCTTTTAAATCATTAATTTCAGTGACCTTAGTTAAGGAAAACATTGAGCCCGATGCTATTTTGAAGTAAATTCAGCTACTCTGAGGTAAATTCAGAAGATGCCTGATAACTTCACGATGCCATTTTTGACACTAACGGCACTAATATGTGTACATTCTTCATTCAGTTTTGGAGGTGCATCAGTTTTCAAGGGACGCGAGCGTGGCTGAGGCCTGGCTGCTGGGCCAGGAGCCCTACCTGTCCAGTCGTGAAATAGGACAAAGTGTTGACGAAGTGGAAAAATTAATTAAGCGGCATGAAGCATTTGAGAAATCTGCAGCTACTTGGGATGAGAGATTTGCAGCACTGGAAAGACTGACCACGGTGAGTGCTGGTGGTGCAAACTTCTGACCATTCCCCTCTATGGCGGTGCCAGCTGATTGTTACAGGAACTCCCATCACCACCAACCTAACCTCCATTTCTTGGCCCTGTGGAGCGTCAGCCAAGGCCAGTCACCCAGGGCCTGAAGTTTCATATTCCCAACCATACAAAAACCTTTTCAGGTTCATTTCAGCTCAACAGCATGCAGAGAATGATTAAGTGATGAATGACCTTACTGGTAACGAGTTGTTGTAGACCCAAGAGTGATGGCAAATTCTGGAGTTAAGCAATTTGCTCCAGCCCTCTGATATAAAGGCTGTACTGACAAAAGGAAAGGGAGACTCTAAGGGAAGAAGACCCAGATCCAACTCTTGAAAATATTTTTAGTTAAAGAGGACAGTGTGGGGAGGAGGTTTCAACAAAAATGTTTGCTGTGTTTTGACTGCTCCAGTACAAGGCTGTGTTCTCTGCTACAAATACACGGTAAACAGCAACAGCAAAAATTTTCAGGAGAGCTGCTACATCAGTAATTAATACCCAGAGAACACGTTGCCATCTTTAGAGAATAATTTTATTAAGACACTAAAATTGAAGTAGCTTGATTTTTCACATGCACGGAGCATCACAGCTGCAGACAAAGTTCATTTGAGTTTATCAAGATCTTAAAAAATCAAGCTGTTCTTGTTTAGATGGTTCACTTCAGGGCTTCGCGTGAAACATTTTACTTCTATGTATGTCAAGCAGATGAGGACGTCACTTCAGTATTTGGGTAGCTTGGGTTGCCTTTATATTTGTTTGTTTTGTGTTAATGAAATGAATTAGATAAGAAATCTGGACAAGTGCCAGGCAGCTGTGCCAGCACTCCATTTGATGCTAAGAGTCTGATGCTGTGTGGCTTTATTGACAAATTTGGTGCGACAAACTTTGCATGATTAATAGTTTTAAAGACTTGTGCTTTCAAATTTAATCCCAATAAACTTTAATTTCAGGAGTTTCAGAAAAATGCAGAGATTATTCTTACTCTCTAGAAATGTACCTGAAAAATGGCTGAGTTGCAGTGCTTTATCATGTTCAAAAATGTTTCATTTCTCAGTTGGAACTGCTGGAAGTTCGTCGACAACAAGAGGAAGAGGAGAGGAAGAGAAAGCCACCTACTCCAGAGCCAAGCCCAAAGGTTGCAGAAGATGGAGGCTCCCAGCAGCAATGGTAAGTCCGTGATGCAGGAAGCTGAAGTATGTGCTTCATGCAGTTTCCTGTGTTGGGATGCATAAAGGGGAAGTCTGGAGGTTGCCTGTTTTTGTGGTGTAACTCTTTTTAGAAGACTTCAGAGATGCAGTTGGTGGGGCCACGACTTTCGCAGGCATCTGAATTCCTGCTAAGATGAATGTTCCAATTTTTCATCGTGAAGCAGTTACTGCTGTTAATACACACCTGGCCTTTAAGTAAAAAGGCTACACAGCCTTTTTATACTGCCTGTGTGTCATGAATTAATATTTCCAAGCAATCTCGTACTTCTCTTTTAATGAGCATCAGTTACAGATAGATTTTAAGCCACGTCCATGGAGCATTAACATTTACCAAACTACTTGTGTGATAGGAGTAGACCTTGTGAAGTAACTATCACAAAAGCCTCCTTTGATCAAACTACTTTGGATTTCTTTTACTGTTGGCCATTTTTTCCTTTGCTTCTGCCACTGCAAGTGGAAATCTGTTAAAGGCTTTTACAGTGCTGTCAACAAATGACTTGGCAGTTGTTAAGAACTTGCTTGCAATTCTGAGATGTGCAAAATTCGGTATGAAAATCTTGTTTGGGAGAAAAAGATGACTGACTTTCAAAAGCCTAATAAAATTTCTCTTTCCTTTTTCTCAACAGGGATGGGACAAAAGGAGAACAGGTTTCCCAAAATGGTTTGCCATCAGACCAGGAATCTCCACGGGTTAGTTACCGCTCCCAAACCTACCAAAACTACAAAAACTTTATTAGCAGACGGACAGCCAATGACCGATCGTGGTCTGGACTGTGACATAAAATCATTTGCAGCAAAAGACACCTTTTTTTTTCAGTATGGTCTACTGGTACTGGTTTAATCTTTTGGCTTCAGATTTCCCTGCTGCTTTTCTCTTCCTTCCCATCAGTTGACTTCTATTTAATTAGCAGATCCTTGGAGATATATTTGTTTCACTTTAATCCTTGTTTATTTGAATATCCCCACTGACACTCAGTTGCTTTAAGGTGACACATTTATTTCATGTTATTTACTATGAGTTTTTCATGTTGTTAATAGTATTAAGATTTTCCAGCTAAACCATCCTTTTATGAGTAATTGAGATTTAATGAGATTACATCATAATGAAGAAGAGAACTAGAATCTGACAGGTATGACGCATCGAGTTGTACTAACAGGTTTCAGCACGGCAACGTTATTAAATCAGCTGCATTAGCAAGTGAGTTATTCACAAGGCCAAAGACAATACCTGCAAGTGAGCTCAGTAGTGAAGGCTAGGAGGGTGGGGGGTGTTGTAACTACCAACAAATTAAAAGCCTTAAGATTAGCTGTATAACATTCCATGTAGAATGGACTCATTGACTGCAGATAAAAATAAACATGAAATAAAACAATAAAAAATAGTTTCTAGATTTATCTTGGTATTTAGTCCTAATGAAGAGTTGTGATCATACTGAGTAGCTGTTTTGGGGCCCCATTTATTCTCCTGTCCAATTTATGCAACAGCAATTTTGTTTCCTGACCCTGGAGATAAAGTGGTATAAATGAGAGTAGGTTGTGGACCCTTAAAAGAGGGGTTGTCATGCTTTTCTCTGAAAGTGAAATAAAGTACATTGGTCTAAGATTCCAGCTCTGTATTTTCTATAATGTGGGCTGAATTGTCCATTCAGTCCTTTTTGACAGAGGATATTCCAGTGGAGTCAAGATGCATGCCAATAAGTAGAAATACCAGTAAATATGTATATGTATTTAAAGCAACAAAAGAGTAGCAAACTGGCTTTACCCCTTCATTACCTTCCTGCAAAGCCAACTTGTTTGAAACCGATGCCTAGAATCATGGGAAAAATCTCTCATGTTGTCTATTGTGTTTTTGAACCTCACTCTCTGATGTCATACTAAGCTCAGGAAAGGCTCCTGGCAGGCACAAGTCAATGGGTATCAGAGCTCCTACCAGTAGCACAGGGGAAGTATGGGTCCCAGTTTAGGACTGTGGGAAGAATGCCTTCCAGCTTAAGTTCACCTTTCAATTTGTGCATCCCAGTGACTTCTGAATCTGCACACTGTTAATGCTGTAGGATATTAAGCAGTTCTGCCTTTTTCTTCCTTTAGATAAAGACTTTTAGTTCATCTTTAGTACTAAGAAGGAAGTGAGATAACTGTTGTACACTCTGATGTTTATCAACTTGTAAGTAGTTGTGGCAGGGAACATGAGGTGGCCTGCAAGCACGCCCCACATCATCATCATCTTGTTGCTTATCGTGGTCTTGTACACCACCTGTTCCTTCCATTTTTTATTTTATTCCCATGAAACATAATGCATTTCTGTGTTAATCTTTGCCATCCACACTCCAGTCTTACAGAAGAGCTTTTTTCATTGAATCTTGTGTTGCAATACATCAGATGTACACAGCTGTATTATTTCTGACCTGAGGCTCAAGACATGCTGTTGGTCAAAATGTAAACTTCTAGCTGATCAGTGCAGCTCATTCATTCTGTGTTGGCTGAGATCGTAAAGAGGGAGGTGATGGAAAGGATGTGCTTCAGTGATTATACTTTGACTGTAACTTGTCTTTCCACTTCATGATGCATGTTTTTTTTTCTTTTGTCAGGATAACAAGATATAGATTCTTAATGCTTTTAAAAATTCCATCTAAAATGATGCAAATGATCTGGTGACTACCTACACCAGCGTTGGTTCTCTGTGCCTTTAGGACTGTGACAGCTGTAGAGCAGTTTAGCTGTAGCTTCAGACACCACAGTCTGAAAATACTTCAGATATATTCTGGCTAAAAAGTAATATGTAAAAAGTAATTTATATAGATACATTGATACATGGGAATTATACTTTTATGATTAGGAGAAATAAATTAAGTCATCAGTTAAGGTCATCATTTTAAGCACTAGGTGTGTAAGATTTTACTGATTCATTATGGCCCGCGGTTCTGGCTTGGAACATTAAAAGGATACTGAGGCCAGAACAACATACAAGCTGTCACTTATTTACATCTGAAAAGGCAAATATGTCTCTATTACTTAAGCTGTGGTGCAGAGGCTTAAGGTGATGAACTGAATATAATGTTGCTTTAAGCACTATGAAAATCCAAGGCATGTCTCCAGTCATTGTCACCGGCTATTCTGTTGCATGTAAAACAGCCCTGAGTTAAGAACACCTCAGGAGCAGCCTCTAGCCACTAAAGCACTTGCAACTAACCTTTCAGTCACAATTAAGACAACTGTTTTCATGTACGTGATAACTGCTTTGTTGTAACAGTACAGTTTGCTATTAATGTTTGTCTTCTGTTGCGTTGTCTCTGCATGCCCAGTGCATGTTTCCATTAAAGTTTGTTTAGCTCCCGTTTTCCTCTATTTTCATTACACATTCTTTGCAAACCTGTTTATGATTCAGATTTATTTTGCTTGTTTTCTGTTAATTGTAGATAACACATGGAAAGGAAATAAAACCCGAAAGAGCATCAATAAAGCTTTTCATAGCCCTTTTACAATCAGTAGCATTTTAAGTAGATATAACAGGTCTGATTGTGTAATTAAAGTTGGCATTTGTCATTTAAAACCATAGGCTTGCAGATTGCAGCACTGAATTACACGTTACTTCCCATAAAAAACATTTTAAGTAGCTTTTGTAGTGGCTGCTGTTCTGGAACTTGTCTTTTTTTATTTCAGATTAATTGTTAGGGATACCCAAAAGCGTTTAATAATTACTTTCACATCTTGTCTGTATCAGTACAGAAAACATCCTACTTTTAGCACTGGTTTAGCTAACTGGTAGTTCTGGGTAGTTTATGTAAGGTGGTGCTGAGTTCCTGTAGTCTGTGCAGCACGCAGACCATGCGAGTGTCCAGTAATTCTTTGTGGGCTTTGTGTATCTCAGACAGGGATCCTGCCAGTTTAGAAGAGTATCTCTGAAGGGCTTTCCTTTTTCTTGAATGTGGAATGTTGGGCATTAGTGATCAGCAGTGGCGATGAATAATTAATTGAGCACTCATTGGTGAATCACTGGCTGTGTGACACAACCTGTGTTGCAGTAGCAGTGCCGGCAGTGTTTGGATAAGCTTCAGTCTCATCTATTTGTTTATTTTCCCCCATCCCCTGCCCTCCTTTAATGCAAGATTTTTGTTTTAAGATTTGAATAGAAATAGCCTGGTTTGATGGCTTTGACTTACCCTGATTTTGAAGAGACGGCATCATTGATTTTTACTCCATCTGGCTGCCATTAGATAGATAGATTCTTCAGTAGCAGTGTAGATATTTCTTCTAATAAACTGAGCTGTAAGGCTGTGTTTCTGTAGGGACAGAGTAAAATAGATATGACTGCAGTGGAATGTGAGCTGTGATTCTTTCCCTGTTTCAGTGGTGTAGTGTCTGTACTCTGGAAATTTAGATTGCTTAAAGGCAGTTAACCAACCCTTCCCATGTCCATAGCAAGTTGACACTTAGATCTTTCTAGGTCAATATGTGAGGTACAAAGGTGTGAGGTACAACAATGTATACTTGGCAGGTTCAAGAAGTTCTAGCAAACAGTAGCAAAATTTAGTATGTTGCATAATTCGGCTGCTTTTGAATTGTCCGGGCTATGTGCAGAAGTGGGAATGTCTAATTATTGTGCCATTCACAAATACCTGCTTGTCTGCATAAAAACAGTCCAGAATGTTTGTAATCTACTAGAGCGTTAGCAGCACTAAGCTTGAGTAACTTGCTAATAATAATAATACACACTGGTTGTGTAACTCCTGAGCTGCTACCAATGGCTCTACGTGTCAAAGTAATGGTACGAGAAAACAAACAAAAAAAACTGGGACCAAGCTGCATTTCAAAAGTGCATAGCCATTAGGATTCCAATTTAAATGATTTTGGGATGAATGGCTCCTGAAGACGTCGAAAGCTTGACCAGTCAGAGCTGCTGGAAACATGGCTGCTCTCTAGGCTATCTCGATCACAGTGCGACAGGCAACGCGATCAACAAAGCAAGTGATGGGCAAGGCCTTGGTTCTGTCTTTGTTTGGGGGTAAATAGCTGTGTGATGTTGTGTGACTGTGGTGGTTTTCAGTTCCTTTAACAAAAATCCAATCCTCCTAATAATGAAAGTCTGAAAACGACTTTGATAAATGATGTATGACCTCGTTTCCCTTGTCTTTAAGATCGAATATCTTAACTGGGATGCTGGAGATGAAATGCATGGTGTAATCTCTCTAATTTCTGCATGTTTTGATTTTGTTGTGTCACTAGAGGAATGGGGAAAGTGGGAAAGGAGCTTTTACAGAAAGAAATGCTGAAAATTTTTGTAAATGCTCCTGGGCAGTTTTGACATATTTCTCTCTGCTGACTCATAGCTAATACCTTTCACAGACTTTTTATGCCCCAGTAATGTCATAAATGTATTTAAGGTGGCTGATGTGTATAACTTCTACTGTTCCTCTTAGGTTTGCAGAAAGTGTGATTGTTACTGTTCCAAACATTTGAGTAAGCAGCAGAATTGAATGCTCTCCTTTTAGGAATAACAATACATAAAATATTACGAATTGACTAGCAGAGCAAAGCACAGTAAAATTCACACTGAAGTTTAGCAGCTCTTAATTTCCTGTTTCTCCACCTGTAAAATGGGTACTAATCCATTCATAACTTCTAATTTCCTTGGCCTCCTGTTTCTCCATGAGAAAGATCTCATTGGCCTGTGTCATTCTCCAGGCTAAGCTTATACACAGCCACATTGTGCAGGGAAACAGATTAACTGCAAAATACTTCAGTGTTTTGAGGCATCTAGCTGAACACTTTGTTCACTGTCCCTAGGTGGCAGAAACTGCAGAAACAAATGAAATGGTTAATGGAGCTGCAGAACAGAGGACAAGTTCAAAAGAGTCCAGTCCTGTTCCTTCTCCAACGGCAGACCGCAAAGCCACGGCTGCCATTCAGGCTCAGACTGCTGCTACCCTACCAGCCAAAACACAGGAGATTCCTTCAGCTCAGATGGAGGGCTTCTTACATCGTAAGCACGAATGGGAGACACACAGCAAGAAAGCCTCAAGCAGGTAAGAGTACTTGATGTTTAATGAAGATCACTGCTTAATAATTGCAGATAATTGCATCCAAGTTCACTGTTGTCTCGCTCCAATTTATAGGAGGGAGAGGAGGTTCTTTTAATATCTGCATACCCGGCGTGAGATTAAGAAACAACGGTTCATATGTTAGTCCAACCAGTTTATTATAGATCCTAATTAGGGAGACAGGGAAGGGAGGGAGGGTGATAGAAAAGATGGGAGAGAAGCAAGAATGCCCGTAAAGCGGGGATAGTCACCACCAGGATCCAGCAGCGGTCCCGTTGCACATCATTTCCAAGGTCTGAGGCAGAAGCAGCAGGGGGGAGAGCAGCAGCGTGGCCGGCCTTGGGCAGCAAGCAGGCAGCAGGAAGAAGTCGCAGAGCCAGTCCAGGAGGAAGCAGCAGGACTCAGGTAGCAGCCCAGGAGAGTCTGTCAGCATGCAGGAATTTCGTAGTGAGGAGAAGTCTAGGAGGGAGAGAGCGCAGAGCAAGTCCGGGAGGGAGAGAGGCAGGTCGTGAGGTTTCTCATGGCAGAAACCTCTTCTTCATGAGGAATCTGTTGCCAGAAAACCTCATGTTGTTCACGACTGTAGGTCCCCATTTTATCCTTCTTCTCTTTCTGCCTACATGACATCCCTGGGTGCTTGAGCAAGAGTCATGTGAGTACCCCCTGAGATGGCCATCTTCCTCGAGATAAGCCCACACAAAAGACCATTAAGCTGCAGCTTATCTCTCTCTCGTTGCCCCTGGCCTTGTCCATCTGTGCCCCTCAGACAAAGGATTTCACAACCCCTGCCCAGGAACTTGCCTGAACTTGTTCATCTGTGTCCTCAGCAAGCTTTGAGACAATGATGTGAAAGAATAATCTCTTACAACTGTGATGTATGGTTTGAATTTTGGATGATCCTGGGTTGAGCCAAGAGCTGGACTCGGTGATCCTTATGGGTCCTTTCCAACTCAGGGCATTTTTTTATTATATAATAGTCAATATTATCACTGCTGTTATTGTCTTCTCACAGCTCCAAAATATTTTAATGCTCCTGTTCAAGAAATTGCATATGCATGATTGAATAATATATTTCATGAGGTTGCAATCTAATCGTACGTGTTAGAAAATGTACTATTGGCTTATATTTGGAAAGTAGAAAATGGAGGCATAAAGATATCATTCCCACTTCATGTGATGAACTTGTGGCAGTAGTGGGATTTGATTCCAGTTCTCTCAAGTTGTATGTTACTACAAGAAAAGAAAAACATGTAGGTGTAAGAACAGAAATGTCCGTATTATTCTGACATCTTCCTCTGTTTGCACATTAGCACTTTCCACCTACACTGTAATCTGTTCAGAAGAGAAGAACTGGTGAAGATGATTTTGTGTGCCTTGATTCTATTCCTAAGGACTCAGTTATGCGGTCCTCAAATAAGCAGAATTTCTGAGCTTTCTGTATGCAGTGGAAAATCACATGCTGGTTCATTGTAACCTGAGAAAGCTCTTGAGAATAACTGTATGACTTGGCTGAAAAGGAAAGTGTCGACTATTGAGCTACACCAACACCTGAGGGATGTGGTCAGAGTTGAAGTATTCAGCAGAGCTTAGTTCACATCATAAGACAAATGATCTGCATTACAGGACTACCATTTTTCTTCAGCTAGGGTTGCCTCACACCAGAGAACTAATTTGGGGTTTACGACAGCTGCTAATACTAACATTTAGGGACCCTTATTTCTACTAACCATTGATTTTTATAACTGCATTAGAGAATGAGGTAGGTGATGTCACTAATCATTTGTGACAGTCAAGGATTGCATATGTTCACTAGCTTGCAAATCAGAACTCCCTCTACAATAAAGTACAGTCATCAAAAGCTCTATCAGTTTATCTCTCAAGAATGTAAGCTGCATAGTCTGCCAAACGATCCACCCACTGTTAGGAAATGCTTATGTGCTATCACAGTGAGCTCTGGAAACCTTTAATTCCATTTGGCTCAAAGTCAGGACTTCTGTCTTGAAGTAGTGCTTGTATGAGAGAATTTTTGTCTGCATTTTGCAGGACATAGTATACTGTGCTTCTGTGCTCAGATTGAACTGGTCTCCATTATCTTATAGCAATCATTGTGTTCAATTTCTCGAGTTTTTCAAGCAAGAGCATTAGATTTATAAATATTTTTGTTGTTTTCTATGTCTCAAAGGTCATGGCATAACGTGTACTGTGTCATAAACAACCAAGAGATGGGCTTCTACAAGGATTCAAAAGCTGCTGCTTCTGGCATTCCCTATCACAATGAGATTCCAGTCAGCTTGAAAGAAGCAGTCTGTGAAATAGCGGTCGATTATAAAAAGAAAAAGCATGTGTTCAAGCTAAGGTAAACCTGCTGAAGTTTCTTTCCATGAGAATAAGCTGTGGTGGGTATGTTCACTCTGCAAATTCACAGGCAGGATCCAGCCCGAGAGCTGATAATGAGTATTTAACTGCAGTATCTGCTTTTCTGAACAGGGTTCTTCCCAACCCTGAAATGGGGTGTGTTTATCAAAGGTAGCAATCAGTATCAAAATAATGGTACTTATTTATGAGACAAGACTAGATACATAAAGTTAAGAGCCTGCACTTAAAAGCCCTGAGCTTTCCAACTGCTGCCTCTGGAACTAAATGAAAAGAGCTGAATGTTCATGGCTCTGCTCTTCATAAAAATCAAGTCTTTTGTTTAATTTTTTTAGTATGGATTTAGGAAACTACTGAAGACATCTATCAATTACATTTTCAGGTCTTGAACTTGTTGCAGACCATCACTTTTGAAGTATTAAAGTACTTGTTGTTCAAAGGATATAAAAATAAGGCTTTCAGTTCCAAAACTGCGTTTTACTGAGTAATACTTTAGTGCCAACAGTTAAAAAATATTGCACTATTACACAGCTGCTAGAGGATTCTTTCAAAGGAGACTCGCTTTATGAACTGATTGGATTGTGTAATCTAAGATAGGTTTTTTTCCAAGTCTACACTGATGCAAGAATCCTCTAAATATAATTCATACTTAAGGAAACCTGCTGCTAACCTTTTTGAAGACAGGCCTGCAGCTATGTGATTCATCCTTCACACTATTAAAACATCTCTGAATTGATAATGTAAGAATAAGGTGTTCCAGAAACAAACCTAAGCAGAAAAATCAATTGCCCTTCTTTCACTGTATCCTGACACCTGTTATCAGGGCTGCTTCAGTAATGTCATGTGGCATATTTCCTCAGAAAGTTCACCAGCTCATTGTGGCAAAGCTCCATCTCCAAGCTGAGAAGAGTTATATTGTTGAGCACCTGGGAGGATCAATTCTGCAAAGGCTGAGGCCTCTCTTATGCAGGTTCACGTGCAGGCAGATCTCTCACAGAAAGGCCTAGTCACGATCTGTGGAGAGTACAATGGAAGTATTTTCCATTGTTTCCAAAATTTTCCATTTTTTACAGAAAGCCAGGCATAGCTGGGACCTGTACTCTTCAGCATCTTTAACAATAACATAGATGATGGGATCGAGTGCACTCTCAAATTTGCACCAAGCTGAGTGGTGCAGCTGATACAACAAAAGGAAGTAGTGCCAATCAGAGGTACCTGAACAGGCTTGAATTGTGGGCCTGTGTGAACCTAACGAGGCAATCCCAGATATGAGTACAGTCTGAGAGAACTCCTTGAGAGCAGCCCTGTGGAAATGGGCTTGGGGCTCCTGATGGGTGAAAAGCTGGACATGAGCCAACAGTGTGTGCTTGCAGTCCAAAAGGCCAACAGTTCATCCTGGGCATGAACAGAACAGTGGCAGCAGGGAAAGGGAGGAGATGTCCTACTCTGCTCTGCCTTTGTGAGGCCCCACCTATCCAGGTCTGGGCCCCCAGCTAGAAAGATGTAAACCTTTTGGAACAGGTCCATAGGAGGGCCAGAAAGATGCTCTGAGGGCTGGAGCACCTCTCCAGCAAAGACAGACTGAGGGAGATGGGCTTATTCAGCCTGGAGAAGAGAAGGCTCCAGGGAGACCTCATTACAGCCTCCCATATTGAAAGAGAGATGATAAATAGGGGGGAAGTATTGTGACAGGACAAGGGAGAATGGTTTTAAGCTAAAGGAGGGATGATTTTGATTAGATGTCAGGGGGCAATTTTCCACTCAGAGAGTGGTGAGGTGCTGGCACAGGCTGCCCAGAGAAGGTGGGATGCCCCACTTCTGGAGGTATTCAAGGCCAGGTTGGATGGGGCCCTGAACAGCCTGTTCTAGCATCTGATTTAGTGGATGGCAACACTGCCCGTAACAGTGGGGTTGGAACTAAATGATCTCTGAGGTCCCTTCCAACCCAGGCCATTTTATGATCTTATGATAGTTACATTCTTCCAAATGTCTTACTTCACCTTTATGTTGTTTTGCCATTTAATGCTTCTTTTTGTGGAGAAAGATCAAGTGTTGCTTCCACTGACCCTACTTGTTACTTGTTCAGATGCTTGATCTGATATAATTCAGTCTTTTTTTTAATTAATGTATCTTCATACAAATGGTTAAATGTTCTGAGTTAAACGCTCTGAGTAAAATCAGCACAGTAATAAAACAGACTGAAGTTTCTGATCTTCACTGAGAAGATGCAACTACTCGTGAACCATATAAAGTATGATATCTTGTCTCATCATCACAGTATGACAGCAGGGCAGCTGCAGAGTTTTGATGGGTTTCTACCAAAAAAATGTAAACTCTGGGTGTTGTCTGTGACTTTTGTCTTTTTAAAATATTGAGTAAACTTTTGTACTGTCATTTGCAAGATAGAAGAGATCTGCCTGAAAGAGCAAGTACTGAAATAAGTCATCAGCTGCCAAAGATCATGACCTCTGCAGTGCAGCATGACATATTGGAACACTGACACTATCATAAGCATGTATAGAGATCAGAATATTGTGTGTGTGGCTGGATCTGCATGGCAGTATGAGATACCAAAACATTAGCTGTTGGCATGTGTTTGTGTCTATAAGGATGTTACGACTTTCCTGTATGTCTCAGTCTGGTTATGTACTGTAGCTAAAAAAGCAGGAATTGAACCACTGTGACTTCTGCTAACTTAGATTTGTGATGGTTGTTTTCTCTACAGATTGACTGATGGCAACGAATACCTCTTCCAAGCCAAAGACGATGTAAGTTTGTTTTTCTCAGTCTATTACTGATAGGGATTCTGTGCTGTTGGACAAGGGGAAATAAAAATTAAAACAAAAAAAACTGTGAAGAGTGTAGGAGTACACTTCAATTTTCTGATCTCCGGTCATGTATGTATGTGTGCATAATGCATAGATTGAGAAGGTCTCAGATGCAGATTGAAGTAGACAGCTCCTTCAGGTGCATAACCAGAGGAGTGCCAGATGATGAGTTAGGACTGTGTTTAATTTCCTGTTTTTATCCATTCCCCATCTGCAATGCTGAATGAGAGAGGGAGTGTGGTGCATGGATTGTAACAGCTTTCTACCTTTCGGGCTTCTTGAAGGAGGAGATGAACACGTGGATTCAGGCCATCACATCAGCTATCTCATCTGATAAAATCGAAGTGTCCCCGACCACTCAGAGCACTCCAGCCTCCAGCCGTGCCCAGACCCTGCCTGCCAGCGTCACAATAACCAGCGAGTCCAGTCCTGGCAAGAGAGAGAAAGACAAAGAGAAAGACAAAGAGAAAAGGTTCAGCCTTTTTGGTAAAAAGAAGTGAACTCCATCTCCACACACTGCACTTCTCTGACCGTTCCAGTGGAATTCCAGCATGCGAGCTCAGAACCAATACGTTACTCTCTGTGCCTCATGTTCCTCAATGTGATTGACATTTTTTTATTTATAGAGCATTTTAAAATAAAAAGCCAACAAAAAGGAATCTAAAGTTACAAGTGTATGAGGTGCATTGGGCAGCTTCTGTAGGAGAGGGAGGACCAGCTTTGGGGGGGTTGTTTTTGTTTGTTGTTTTTTTTTTAAATGAAGTTAGTGTAGATTAGATCTTACTATTTAAACTGTTCCTCAATTTTGTGAGGCTGTCTTGGAAAATAACCCACTCCTAGTGCTATTGGTATGCAAGGCAGCGGTGCTTTCAATCTACTGTGCACATCAAAAACCAATGGACAAATTTTCAAAAAATGTTCACTTCCATTTAAGGTTGTTATGCTGAGTCTTGACTAGTAGAGCCTCCCATTTCAATTCTAACATTTATTAAAATGATAGTGTATTATCTTTCCTGTAACAGAGTGCAGGTATGCATTAACTTACAGACAAACCATTTCTATCCTGGCATTGGTTATTAACACAACCTGAAGCTTTTCTGCATCAAGTATGACAGATAAGAATGTTATCTGAGATGGATAAGCAGGCTGATACAGTTTTAAATAATCTGTAATTTCAAAAAAAAAAAAAAAATTTTTTTTTTTTTGCTGAAATACATTATATTGTATGTTTCAGATAATTCTAGTACAAAGTATAATAAGACTAGATGTATAATAAACCCTTTAAAATCATTGATAAGTGTAAAAGTGGAACTGAAGCATTTACTGGAAAAGTAATGTTACTCAAATGGTTACTTGCTTGTCAGCTGCAGCACTGCGTGTTATAATTTTGCTACATTACCTTGCTCTTTGATACATAGTGTGCATTTCTCTGTCACTGTAACTATTGTAATGAAAAATTTTCATCTTACTGCACAATCAAAAATTACATTTAATAGGAATGAACTTTCGATGACTGGGCCTGTAGTCAAGAGTAGTACTGGAACTGGTTTTCAGTTGTATCGAACTGTACCTCTAGACTTTTACCCTATCTGTTAAATATATGCTATGTCATTAAATGCTTTTAAAACTAAATATGCTGGTTAAGTTTCTTATTTCATTTCTGATAATGTTAAATCATAATTTTGAAAGGATCAAAAATAAAGTTATTTTAAAATGTCTTCTCTCCTGTGCACTGAAGCTAATGTCTTAAGTTGTAATTCCGTTTTTTTTGTGTGTGCAAAACTTCATACTGAAATAATTGTTCTCTCTCTTCTCACTTTTCTTTATCTTTCCTTTCCCCTCACCTCCCACTTGCCCTCCCTTCCATCCTTCCCCTCGGATTGTGCCCCCAAACAAATAAAATAAAAATAAAAACAAAGAGGGAATCAATGTTTTGTGAAATATTCCGACGCAGACCTTTTTTGTTGGAAATAAATCCAGCAGAAGCAGTGGAAGTAACCATGGGCTTAGACTGAGTTGGGTGAACATCTTATCTGATTGGGGTAGTTATCCACGTTGTAATTTGCAGCTAATGAGCATTATTTTAAGTAAGCTTAATTCTGCAGCTCTCCAGCTGCCCCATAGTAATGTGCTCAGCTAAAGCCTTCAGTAAATCAGACAGGAATCGAACTATAATGCACCAAGGGTTTCTTGTTCTGCCCAACTTCAATTCACTGTTTCTCTCTCTCTCTTTTTTTTTTTTTTTTTAACATAGCTCTCTTAAATTGTAGCCACCCTTGCCCTCCTGTGAAGATATAAATTTAATGCCAGTAAGGTGAGTTCCAAAGCTTAGCATTTCCTTGATGTTTCAACATTTTGAAGACTGAGCATCTTTTCAGAATTTTCTTTACATTGGATGGCATGTAGGGAGCCATCAGGAAGGAAAAGCTCCAAGAAGTCTAAACAGGAATTGAACGTTTAAAAAACAGTGAAATATAGAAAACTTCTTTATTTAAATTTTTCTGATTATTAAAATGCACTCAAATGTAACTTCAGATGGAAAGCCAGTGCAGTGCAAACTGGCACGTTTCTAAACCAGTTTCTTGAACATGTGATCAGTGCAGTGTCTGAATTCTTTCCATGGGGTGTGCTGGGTGTTCTGTGTCTTCTTTGTTTTCTAAAATCTTGGGTTATTAAGCAACTAAATATTCATGCATGTTAGTTTTTACTTCTTTAATATTGTTCCAGTCTATTAGAGAAATGTAGGGTAACCACCAGTCTTGTAAATGTAAAAATTTAATACAAAAAACTGAGGCGTAATGTTAGAATATGAAAATTGTCTTTGTTGATCAAAATACAAAACTCTGTTGATGCCTTACTGTGTGTCACTTCAATAAAGCTAATAAGATAGGCAAGTAATATTTAGCAGATCAATCTTAACTACCTGTTGCATGTCATAGAGCAGCGATGTTTTTGATCATGCCTTCAGAATTCTGTTCTACTTGTTTGTCTTGCCTCTTAACTTGTTCTTGGAAAGTATTTGAGAAGACCTTTTTGCTTAGGAACTGATTTCAAGTTCCTGAGGAGATTGAGTGAATTATTCTAAGTCTCACCTGCTTTCCCCTTTGGGTGCAATTTCCACACAGACCGAATTGGTGGGTCAGGAGGAGCATCCTCTGACAAAAGCAGGTCAGAAAAGGCAAGCCCTGGCTTGGCATAGTTCCCTCCTGGTTTGATTCATCACAGCTGTGTTTCAGTGAAGGGGACTGGGCCCTTAACAGGGGCTAGAGCCATTGCAGAAACCCAGAGCAGCTCACTTTTCAGCTGTGTTGCTCTCATTGTTATAAAGAAATAATTCCTTAGTAAGGAATGCCTGCCCTCCTTTTTTTTCTCTTGGTGAGCGCCTTATACTGAAATCTAAGCTGTGTAGGTATTCAGGGAGCTGCACCTGAAGAGTCCTTCCCATGTTCCTGTGAATAGAGTACGAGGATGATGAAAATCCCCAAACCTTTTATCTGTGGGAACAAAGCATATGTTGAGTAGGAAGGTTTTATTTTAGACTGATGCAAATGATCTGTTAACCCATCTGCTTTTCATAGAGAGTATGTTCTGTTGTAGAGATCCACTCTGTATGAGGGAGATTAACAGTGAAGTAAATGACATGTATGACTAAATTATGTTCCTGTGAAATGCTGTTTTAGACTAAATTATATTCCTGTGAAATGCTGTTTTAGACTGTTTTTCACTTCAATGTGTTCTCTTTTTTATGATTGAGTTTGCAGAGAGTAGCCTTAAAATGTGTGGGGTCTTTACGAATATGCTGTTATAATAAATAGCTTGCAGGTATGATACATTGCCTTTTATTTGTGGATGTTTGGGTTTTTCTACCTTGACTAAGCACAGCTGAGCTAAAACAGAAAGTCAATCACAATTCGTTGAAACAAACATGAGACACTTCCATTCCAAATAAACAGAGGTGCATAATAAACAGAGAGCACCTCAGAAAATCAGGCTCTGCTAAACAATGCACTCATTGTTGCAAAACTACTGAAGAAAGCAGAATTCAGCTCTTCTGACACTGCAGCTCTGCCTGTAGTCTGAGCAACAGAGGGCATCCTGACAACAAGAGGAACTGGAGATCTCAGCCAGCTGAAGTTCAGCTTGCTTTCCTGAGGGCTGAGGTCAAGCAGAATATAATTCAGGTAAGAAGTACTGTATTCCTACTCTAGAAGAGTACAGCATCAGAAATGGAATTGTGCCTGTGATTACCTACTTGCAGTCCACCTGTTTTTCAGCAAGATTGGGATTTGACTCCTCTAATAATCTAATCGATTAGATTAGATTAGATCTAATAATTTGTTTCATAACAAATTCCCCATTTACAGACACTCAGATCCCCATGACCAGTAGATCTCTCTGTTCTATCCATAGTCAACCAAAACCAGTTTATTTGCAAACTCAGCTGATTTCGTAGCTGGGCAGAAGGAGGACACATACATGTTAGGAATAGCAATAAAGCCTTTCTGATTGTAATGATGAATGTCTGGTTCCTATTGGTGGACTGAAGATGTTTAGCACTTGACAGTTGTATTATGGTTATCCTAGTTCTCAAAATCCCACAGTGTGTTGCCGGTGGTGCACTTCGTTTGGCTGTTCATTTCACTTCCTCCTAAGCAGCTTGGGTTTGCAAACTTGTTAGTGACCTGGCCAGCAAATTCCTCCTTTGATTTCTTTAATGTCAGAAGTCCTGAGGAGCCCTGACAGCACTGAAGTCTGTTTGTTAGCAGTTGAAATAGTAGAATTCACAAACATTGTTTTGTTGTTCTGAGTAGCTTGATGACAATTTATTCTCCCCTACTCCTCCCATGTAGATGTCTGAGAGCTGAGCTGTTGCCAGGCAGGAACAGTACTGTGGCTGTGAGTACATTAGTGACTACTGGGCTGTAGGGAAAAACAGAAGAGTAGGATTCTATTTAGCCCTTCCTTCCCAGCCCAAGCAACTCCCTTTTGAAAAGATCTATTAATGCTGGACCATCACTCATCTAGTAAGATGCTGTCCCAGTCTACTTATCCAAATATTTCCATGCTATAAATGTCGTAACTGAGCAAGATTCTACTCTTTTCAAGGCTTTGCTTGTTTCTGTTTCTCCTCAATTTAAAAAGCACCATGGCAATTACTATACTGGTACATGTTCTGCACTTCAGGCAGTAGTTGCTTTTCAACACATAGTGAAGCTTGCCAATTTTAATTTATTGTCAATTAGCAAGGAATATGAAACTATTTTTCAGCTTCCTTAAAAGCCTCGAGTGGGAAGAGAATGGGAACTGACCATGCGTTCTCTGATAAAACTTGCTTCACTATTGTTCTGATTTGTCCCTTGTTTCACAGTTTGTCTCATGCAAATGAACACCTATGCCTCCACATCACTGAAGTAGGAGTTAGCAAGTGGCCTTGTAATGAATAACTTTCAGAATACATAGGCAATACCTGCAAGCCTTTTGTATACTGTAAATAATGTGGGTGTTGTTTTAGAATACTTTTGCAATTCTAGATGTAAATGAAATTAAAAATGTTATGTAGTATTTCACTATACAGAACACACAATAGCTTTAATGACATGGGTGATGATTCTTTAACTGCTAAGATCAAAAGTTAATGACATAAGTAATAGAAAAGTGAGAAGTAAAAGATCATGCTCTCCTTGATTCAATGCCATAAAGAACTATGTTTTTAATTCAAGGGTGATCTTTTTTTTTTTTTTAATATAGTCTTAGTGCTTACTAAGACTTACCTCTTACACAGACTAATGACTGTGGCTACATGTATCTACCTTGCAGAACTTAATGCAGTAATTTAGAATATATTACATGCACGTCACAACATTAAGGTACTTTCAAAATCCTTTTCTGCCTTGCCAAGCTGTAAGAGTATGCTTTTTCTTTAAGTACAGGCTATAAAAGCCCTGCCTCCATATGTTCAAAAGTAAAATACTGGTCACAAGTTGACTTAATGTGCTAAGCAAGAAACTTGAAGAAGGTTCTTTAAACAAGGTTCTTAAACAAGGTTCTTAAACGTGAAGAAGTTGCTTTAATCAACTTTTGTACTTACTTTCTTTTACCACATCTAAATAATAGAATAATGTATTCTGTAGAATTGTTTGTTTTAATGTTTAATTACATGAGTTGTCTCTCTCACTGAATCCCTGAGGAAGAACTCTTTTGCCCTTCAGGTTGTTTTTTTGTTGTTGTTTCTCTTGTGTTATAATTTTTAACTGGTTTATCTGGTTCTTTCTGCACGGTGGTATGAACACAGTCAAGGCTGAGTTCAGCCTCTTCTAATTCATGAGCTGCACAGAGTGCATCTGGTCCAACTGCAGAACAGGCAGAGCAAGCAGCCAGGCTGACTTCTCAGCTGCAGTAACTTGGCAGAGCTCAGCCTGCACTACTCTGCAGTACTCCTGCAGTACTGCTCTGTGCGGTCAGGCTCTAGCTGAGGAGTCAGTATTCAGTGCTTGAGGCAACAATCTATTTTCTATGCTACTGCTGAATGCAATTTATCCCATTGTTAAGTATTTTTCTCTAGCTTTGTGACAGCAACTCAATGAATTTTTAATTTTGGTGGATTATTCTTTTTTTCCCTAAGGATTTTAGAGAAGATTTAAGTACAAATAAGATGAAGCATCAAACAAAAACACAGTTCAGTATTTTAAGTACTGCAGTGCAGGGGGCAAATAGTGAGAATAATGCTAAATATATTACAGTATATATCAATGAAATGCAAAAAGCAAAAAATGCTGACAGTTTTACGCGTCATTCAGCTTGTACCCTTTGTTACTCTGCCTTTTAGCAACCACCCAGCAGGGTTGAGGTGTCTTATTGACGTGTGCTAATGCTACTGAAGCAAATCTAGACCAGTTGTGTGCACCATCACCTGATATCTGAGTCACTCTGTGTAGCCAAGGCAGCAGAGCAGCTTCACGAAGCCCACGTGACCACATCTGCAGTATGTCATAATGCAGCATATACAGTGTGCACCCAGAAAATGGAGCAGCCCGAGAAGAGCCTCGGCTGTCACAGCCACAGGATAGTCACAGAACAGAACACCAGGACACCTCAAATGGTCTGCTTTGTGAGAAGTGATCAATTAATTCTGTAAAGGATGATACAGAGGATTTTGTGCATAAGTATTAATTTCATAATGAATTCTCCCTTGCTTTTGGAGCTCAGTGTGTTCATCAGCCAGCTGACTGTGAACATCAAGTCTTTGATACAGTTTAATTATACCTGTTGTTCTATGTTTGAAATATCATTTGACTTGTTTATTAAAATAATTAATTTCACTTAATCTTTAACCATTACATGAAATTCTATGGTGATTCATGATGTTACAGCTAGAAAACATCTAGAGCTATTACCAATGCTATTACTACTTTCTTATTGATACCATTATTATTTTACATCTCACATCTAGTTGAGACAAAAAAATTCCCTTGTTCTCAGAGTACCAGCATTTTCCATGAGAGGTCACTCTATCCAGAAAGATGCTGAGCTGCAACAGACCTGCTCTTATCTGAACAATGCACCTGAACAATGAAGAAGAGTTTGTGAACTCACTCTGACGGTGCTGAAAGTAAATCAGCTATTTGTATAAAAGCTACACTCTATACTCCCCCAAAAATGGAAGAAGAAAAAGATTTATAAAGATTACTCACATCAGTCCATGTTATTTAAATGGCTCTTAAACAGAATACAGTGAAAAGAAAGAAAATGTGTGATTTAAAACAAACTTCTTCCATGATTTTTTTTTTCCTCACCCCAAATAAGTTGGAAGCTTGCACTAGATCCAAACGAGGCAGAAAACATATCATGGAAAATTAGACAAATTACACTCAAAACTTCCTTGGATTATTAATACAAAAATCAAATTGAATACCATAAATTGTGAGTCAGCATCTCAGAGACCGTCAGTATGCTGAAGTAGCAGGGCAATAAATGATGCTCAGAAGTGGACTTTGAATCAGAGCATGTGTGTGAAATTTGAAATGTAGGAAACTCAGTGGTACATTTAGTCTTGTTGCAAGTATTTAGAAAAATAGAAGCCTGTTACTTCATTTTAAATATTTGATATTTTATGTTAAATCAATGCCTTACATATAGCAGATGAAATTGTCTTCAGAAAATATTTGAACCCATAACCATTGCAATTGAGAAAACTTCATGGAAAGCCCAATGCTGGCTATCACCTAGTTGAGGAAACAGGATTTTATTTTTAGATTTTAATGCTCAGCAAATCAAAAGGAAGCTTTTCATGATTTTCCAGGTAAGTCAGAAGTCAGTACTAGTGCCACCAGTACCAGAGAACCAAGAGGCCCTAAAGTAAAGCACACAACATGCAAAGCTCACGTGCCTTGATTGTTAGTTCATCATAGAAAGACAGAATGACAAGATTTCTCATCCTTACAGGACAGCTTCCAGGTGAGATACATCACCTATAAGAAAAGAACCATAGCTATTCTAAAGAAATACTCAGTAGTTGCTTATCAGTCTGGCACTTAAGTTGCTGGGGCACCATTGTAGGCAATGTAGAAAGGCTACCTGCTCAGCACTGTGTTTAGTACCATCTCAAGTTTTTATAACTGTTTTTAAAATCCTGTGCTTTATGATAGTTGAAACTTGTAACATAGAAAGAAGCAGTGAGCCTGACTTTAGAGCAGAAGCTCTTAGGATGAGATATTCAGATGCCACTCCTCCTGTTACTGAGATGCTGCATGTAGAAAACAAAAAGAATAAAAGTTGCCACTAAAAACCCTGCTGTTCACTGCTCCTTCTCCATTTCATAATTATAAAGAAGCGATGATGAGGAAGGACCAGCATATTACAATGCTGGTTGTGGTCTAGATGATAAAAGGAAGAACATGTATACTTCTCTCTGGTTCAGTCGATTAAAAGTAACCTGGAAGCAATCTGTATTATCTTTTCCACAGAGACTGGTACCTTTGATGTTCAGATACTCTTCTTATCCCTTCACAGTCAAAGAAAGGCAAATTCCCTGCAACTGCCCTGTGAATAAAACAGATGGAAAAGATAACGTTAGGTCATTCTCAAAAGAATGAGGACCTGGGTGCAAGTTCCTTTAACTTCGAAAAGAAAAGTCAGATTTTATAGGTTATGTAAACTTGTGGCTAGGCTTGGCTCAGATGAATCATTGTAGGAAGGAAGCTGAGTCAAGTCAATGGCAGCTGGGACATTTAGCTTTAAGGCAAGGGACATCTCCGTCCTTCCCGTGACAGAAAATAATGACAGCAGAACAAGATCCCTGGGAAGAACAAGATCCCTGTGACAGTAGATTGGAATTCATCAGTGAATTCTGAAAAAATTACAGATTACAGAAAGACAGCCCCAAAAGCATGCCTGGATAAAGGCTGGCAGTAACTCACTAGGGATTATCTGGAAGACCCTTCAGGCAGAGGTTCTGCAGCCTGTAGCACACTCAAACAGGCTGCTTCAGAGGCTCACTGGGTCTCTGCAGATCATTCTGTTGGCTCTGTACCTCTGGGCTTTGAGCAAGGACAAGCACAGCACGTTAAGACAGATGGTTTTATTGATCTCTTCTGTGTGGTAGTCCTGGATTGCACTTGGACATACAGCAAAACAAATGCATGATGGTTCGTTGGAAGAGCTTTCTCTCCAGGCTAGGATATGTCTGATCTTTCAGAAATCAGCTTGCTTTGCATTTGAAAATGGAAAATACTCACTTTTTTAAATTATTCTTTTTTCCCCCAGTACTGTTTCTGAACAGATCTTAACCTTTCATCAACGCAGATTAGTATTTCCACCCACAAGAAATAAGAGCTTAGAGCCAATTCCTCTGTTATTATTCTGTAGTTAAATTGTAAAATCACTGAGAGGCATCAATCAGGATTGGATTAATGTAATGCCAGGCAAAAAAAAAAAAAAACAACAACCAAACACAACAGAACTAGATTACAGTTCCTGACTCTGATCCTTCCCTGTGCCAAGTTCTTATGGATTTTATATTATTTAATCACCTAGGTACCTATTTTGGAAAACCAATTAATATGCCTTCTCAATGCATGTGCAGTACATTTTTCCATAAAAATATGAGTTATAAATGGTATTTTGTGTAGGAAAGATCTAGGGCAAAACACAGATGTTTCTAGGAGGGAAAATCTCAGTGTTCATTATTAATCACAGGCTCAGATATGTATGGAGTGGGCAGGATATAGTAGCACAGAGGAATAGAGTTAATACGAGATGTAATGTTTTTTGGCATCTATACAAGGTATGATTTAAAAGAAACAAACAATCAAAGGGAAACAGCTCAAACCCCTCAAAAACAGAAGCAGCAGCAAATGGTCACTTTAGCAGACTGAATACAATAAGTATTACTTAGGCAATACCCATACAGAATGCTGTATTGGTCATATTTCATCTAATAATAATGACAATGAAGTAGAAACTGGAATAAATAAAAAAAGTCACCTACCTGAGCAAGACAAGAACAGTCTCTCAAGAAGAGTTAAAACTTGGAAAATATTTGGAGACAAAAATGTTGGATAGTTGGTGTGTCCATGCCTGCTCACGACCACAGTCTTTAGACCTTAGAAATTATTAACAAAAAACAAACAGTAACAACTTTACTCAGTCTGCCACATGAGTATGTAGAGCCTCCACATGCATATGGCAACAGCTTCTCTCAGACAGTGTTTTCTAAGCATCGAGGGGCATTTAAAAATTAGCTGTAAACATGGTTATATCCAATATTGTAAATATGTTTGTTAGATCAAAACTTTTAATTGCTGCTGCCCACGTGTCACCAGAATAAATTGAAGAAAACGCATTTTTGTTAAATGTGATACCTAAGCCAAGGGTGAAAAATGGTGTAAAGTTTTTTCCATTACGAGCACAGACAAGTCTTTAGTACATGCAAGAGACAGAAGCTCACCCTTGCATGTTGCAGACAACTTACTGGGCCTTTTTTTTTTGTCCTAACTTCTCTGTAAGGCCTGCAGGCAGCATTTCCTGGCAGTGCTCACTTTTCCAATGATACTGTTCTTCTGTAGGTAAATTGGAGGCTCTGCAGCCAAGCAGAATCAGCTTCAGATAGCATCTGACTCTTGGGGTACCTTTGGTGAAGGGCCTTCATCCATTCTGAAACAGTTCTTGGCAGCCTCCTCATCCCTCCTCTGCAGTAGGCATTGCTGCAACAAAAGCAATGGTTGAGGGGGGATATCCTTTACATTGCCTTCTTGGAAATCCTGTTAGTGGAAATTAAACATTAGATTAAACACGACTTTTTTACTACCTAACTAAAGGGCTTAATAAATATTGCTTCCTTAAGCATCTAAGCTTACTGTACTTTGGCATAGCAAAGTTAATTTGTGCTACATAATCCTGTTGCTATGCAAATAGTTTGTTTTTACATTTAAAATGAAAGAAAAAGTGTACATAATGAGTCGCATGTTTCAGGCTAGGCTAATATGCTCCTTGATACAAGGAAAAGCAGTGTTAGTCTTTGAAATTTTTTATGCATCTTTTCATTACGTTCTTAAATACATTTTAAAGTATTTATTTTTATGTGACTTAAATTAGAAAAACATTCAGACCATGAGGGCATTTGGACATAGATGCCTTTTTTTTTTTTAAACTGAGGATCATACTGTGTCTTGATTCATACTTCTCAGCCTTCCTAGTACTTCTGATGTGAGAATTCCAGAGTTCCATGCATGCTTGTTACAGCTGCACATCTAAAATAAAACTTATGTTATTAGGGCTCTATTTCAAGAATTACACTCAGACTCACATACAGTATGAACACTCGAGAGAAACCTTGAAAAACATCGGCGATGTTTATGTTGTACTGACAATGAACAGCAGGTTGCAGTATTGAGGAATACTTTTAGCAACATGACAACTGATAAGAAATTAACAATCTTTTTTTTTAATTGAAAAAAATTACACAAGGAACTCACCAAGTAATTCAATCACCAGAATGAAACCATGAAACCTTTGTTAGCATAGATTATATGAAAATAAGTGAGAATGAACTTGTAGTTCCATATATTTAAAGTTTTCTTTGGTTTTTTTTGGTGGATGTTGGCTCATAACTAGCATGCTTCACTGCTACATCTTTTCTAAACCCAAGCATGTATATTTAGTAAAGCAATGTATATTGCTTAAAGCCTCCACACTTTGACCATACTAAATACCACAAATAGAAAAAGAATATGCCAAGTTTTACTGAGGAACGAAATATGAAATTCAACTAAACCACTGTTGCTCAGAGAAAGGTGCCAGCCTCACAATCAGAGACTTAAGTAAGTTTCTATTTGCCCTTGCTATGTAAAATAAAATGTAGAAGTAAGATGTAAAATGACCTATTTATCATATGTATCATTTTAGAAAGTGTATAGACAACAACAGATTGTTAAGATCACATGGAATTTATTCCACTGGATAATACAGAGATGAGATAGGATGAAGAAACCAAGTATTCCAGGTTAATGATTAGAGTACATCAGTGATCAAAATGTGACCTCAGCAAGAAAAAGACTTTCTTTTGTTTATCATTAATAGACCAAGAGAAGGCAGAACTGAAAGCGAGCTAGAGGACATGCAAATGTAACAGGACTGATGGCACATTGAAGTGGTAGCATATGTAGGAATGCTCTACCTATCTTGAGCAGCCACGTGCTGTGTCTAGTAGCCAAAATATTACTGATTCCTGAGACAATTTTTGACATTTATAGTGTTCTATACGATAAAGTGGAGAGAAAGATATGGGTTTTTTGTTTGTTTGTTTGTTTTTTAAATAAAGGATACAGGCCTTTTAAACTATGAGTGAACCCTCTGGTATCTCTCACTGTAGTTAATGCTCAGGAACTATACAGCTTGAAATCTTTAATTTTTATTTTTTTATTTTTTTTTTTTTTGCAGCTAAACAGGGAATTAGGAATTGATAATTCATTAAACATCTTATTACATATGCACATCCACCGAATGACTTATTTTCATCTTTATTTTTTAAATTATGGTGTTTCAGATCAAACAGAATAATGAGATTAAAACTGTTTCTGCATTGCTGCATGGAGATATTTCACCCAAACCTCCAGTACAAGCAGGTTTGCACACCTACAAGTAATGCAGAGGGTAGCTGTAACAATCAGAAAGATCAACATGGTGGAATAGTGATAAGGTGGTGTAATGACAAAGGGACTAGTATGATGGAAAGGTGTTACACAGAAATAGGAAAGCGTTCATCTGTCTCTGAAGATCTAGGCTCACAGGAAGAACTCCATAAGGAGAAAATCTCCAGAGATCCAGCCCTTAAATGAGGTCTAAGAGAGGTGCAGCTCTTCTGGTCACACAGCTGAATTGCCTTCACCTGTGCTCCTAGGGCTGACCGGTCCTTTCCCCAGGTGCTCAATCAGTGGGTCAGGCTGTGACTCAACATTTGCCATACAGCAATGTAACACACAGCCTCCTGAAAGCTATTCTTGTTTCTGTCCTTATGTGGCTACATAAAGAGTATGAATACATGAGATTGTGAAAGGCTGTAGCAAGTGTCTCTTCTTAGAAGACAAAGGTCTTGCCTGCTTCTTCTTGAATTAGATTAACTTTTTGCAGATTCATGTGTACAAAAGGGATAATAATATTCACAGTATTTAGTTAAGATGTTAAAATATAACAGTTTGATCAGAAGAATAATAGACAATGTCGTGGGTGACAACAGAAAAGATGTAGGGTTTTTGGAGAGGGTTCAAAGGAGGGCCACGAAGGTGCTCTGAGGGCTGGAGCACCTCTCCTAAAAAAACAGGCTGAAGGAGCTGGGCCTCTTCAGCTTGGAGAAGGCTCAAGGGAGACTGCATTACAGCTTTCCAATATTTAAAAGGAGATAATAAGCAGGAGGGAAAACAACTTTTTGCATGGGTAGATTGTGATAGGACAAGGGAGAATGGTTTTAAACTAAAGAGGGGAAGATTTAGATCAGATGCAGGGAGAAATATTTTGTTGAGAGTAATGATGTGGTGGCACAGGCTGCTCAGAGATGCTGTGGATGCTCCATCCATGGAGGTGTTCAAGGCTGGGTTGGATGGGGCTCTGGGCAGCCTGGTCTAGTGCTTGATCTAGTGGTTGGCAACCCTGTGGCGGGGGGGTTGAAACCTGGTGATCCTTGATGTCCCTTCCAACCCAAGCCACGTATTTATGTTAAGACTCCATTTTGTTGAATTACATGAAGTGCAAATATTCACTCCTAAATACAAGGTAGCTTAGCTGCTTGACATTCAAAGATAATGTATGACCTCGCTGTTAATGCCAGAAATCTTCCAGGATGATCTTTATTGGACAGAAACTTGTGCTTGATATTACACTATTTGGTCTTAAGACAAGATACATAATTTATTCAAAGCCACTACAATATTATCCCAGAAATAAACATTGTAACAATAAAATCTCAGAAAGTGAAATATCTTAAGCCCTTAAGAGCTTCTTTTTGTTAAAACTTAAATACACTGTCATTATTTTAAACACATTCTCTAAGCATTTATCTTCAAGAAGGGCAGGAGAGAGAGTTGATTTAACAATTGCACGTTACTGTAAATTTTGTAGCTTTTAAGTTGATTTATCTCAATGAGTGAAAGGCAGTCACAAAGACAAGCATGAAAATACTAGTCCTTACATGAATTTGAAATACTTTAAATAGCTCCTAAAAGCATTCAAATTACATGCAGAACTGATTTTAACAAGGGTTAAAATATAGTGTAAATAACAGCATTGAAAGTCTTTGCAGCTATATTACTCAAGGACCACTGGAAAATATTTTGTACAGGTACACCATACACTCTGTCCTAAAGACCTGGCATGTTACCAAGGGGAAATTAATTCAAAACAAAGCACTGGTGCTATGAAAGCTCTTCTGCCTTTTCTGGAACGCTCAGTCTTAGCAACCAGCGGTAAAAGAGTCCCAGCAGATTTTAAACTGCAGAGCTCAGCTTGCAGAGGTAGCTGACTTTTTAGCCAGTCAGTGAATTAGCTACATATCAAATAGTTTATTCACATAGTCACAGAAACACTTGAAAAGTATGGTTCAGAAATCCCAAATGAAGTATTCCAATAGCATTTCTCTTGAAATGTTTTTTTTTTTTTTTTAATTTTTTGTTATTTACACAGTTTGTTTTCCTACCAGCAAAACCACATTTGCTGTTCTCTATTTTCAGTCACTTTTCTGGAAAAGGGCTTTGTAGTAACAGATTGAACACTTGGCAAGAACAGTCATCTTAACGTCCGTATATGTTTGGACAAAACAAGATGTATGTTTTGCTGTGTGCTTCCTAGGAAGACTGAACAGGTTAAACACTGGAAAGACAAACAAAACTTCGAAGGGAGAACCAGCAACAGAAAAAGGAATAACAGCCTAAAACTGGAGCATAGGAAACTCCATACTAACATGCAGAGGAACGTCTTTAAGGTAAAGGTGACAGAGCACTGGAACAGACTGCCCAGAGAGGTTGTGGAGTCTCCTTCTATAGAGATATTCAAGACCCATCTGGACTCCTACCTGTATGTCCTACTGTAGGGTACCTCCTTTAGCAGACCCCTGCCATTCAGTGATTTTTTCTAAATTCAGATGTGATAGTAAGCTGAAAAAAGAAATTTGTTTTTTATTATGTAAATTTGCACCTGGCTTGTGCAGCGAGCCACAACATTTGAGAGAAGGATGGACGCATTCCAAAGACTTGGGAAAACTGTACAAAACGTTTCACACCGTTTTTGAGATTGCTGTGGGAAATACATGAAGGAGCTAACTCATGAGGAGATTATTAAAAAAATACAAGGCAGCAGCATCCCTAGTACCCAGCTTGCTATGTGGAGAAGACTGGCAGCATTCTACACTTTATAAAACACAACACTAAGCATAAATAGTGCTTTTAGCTGTGAGTGGCCTCAACATTGAGCAAGGACGTCCAGCTGGCTCACTCACCTGTGTGTGCTCGGGGCTGCCAATGAGCTGTGGGCACCCGCAGCTGCCAGCTGTGCACCTGCCTGGAAATTCGGCTGTCTGCTGGTGGCAACATTTGGACTTCATCCTGGGAAGGAAAGCAATGCCCGTAAAGTGAAAGATCGGAGCTCTTTCTTTGGACTGGAGGCAAATGACCACAAGCGTTAATTAATGCGGCAGGCACCCACTTTCCTACACCTCAGGACGCCGGGTTTCGCTGCTGCCCCCCACGCAAGGCTGAGCCTTCGAGGCCGGGTTGGCCTGAGGGGCGCCGCGAGGCGCCGCCAAAAGGGCGGTAAGCCCTCAGGGCGCCGCCATCGCACCTCCTCCCGCGCCGCAGGACTGTCACCATAGCAACCGCCCGGCGCGGCGCCGCGCGGCACCATGGGAGCTGTAGTCGCAGCCGGCCCGCTGCTTCGCGGCCGCTCGGCCGTGAGAACTCGCGTTCCCATGAGGCGCCGCGCGGGGTGAAGGCGGGCGGGAGGGCCGAGCGCGGCCGTTCGCCGCTCGGGCCCCGCCTCGCTGAGGGGGACGCGCCTCCGCCCTCACACAGCCCCGGGGCGCCGTGCGGCAGCGGGCCGCGAGGGGCGGTGTGCCCCGCGATGCTCGGGGTGCGATGCCGGGTTTCGCTCTCGGGTTTGCGGTGTCACCGCGCCGCTCCTCGGGCGGGGGGTGCCGTGTGGGGAGGGGCTGCTCGCTCCTTCCGCGGTGCCGCCGTCAGGGTCGTCGCCCCCGGGGCCGAGTTTCGGAGCGGTTCGGTGTCGCTGGGCGATACTACGAAGCGGTGGATCGGCGGCACGGAGGGCGCCCGCGCCGCGCTGCTAGCGGCAATGCTGAAAGGGGAGCGGGAGGGCTGCTCGTGGGGAACAGCGCTCCAGCAAATAAACGCTAATAAAGAACGCAGCATCCCCTTCTCCTGCCCACGTATTTCGTGGCGAACCGCCCCGGGACACGAGAAGCTGGAATAGTTTGAATTGCGCGATAGAGGACGCGTTGGGTCAGCGGGGAGCGGCGCAGGACGGGGCGGAGGGGCTGGGAGCACCGAGGGCGGGCAGGCAGGCAGGCAGGGCAGGCGGGGTGCCGCCGAACGGCTCGGCGCAGCACGGGCTGCGGTCAGGCAGCGCTCCCCCGCTGCGCGCCCGCTACGCGCGCATCCCGCCATTCACAAACGCGGGCCGTTGGGGTTGGTTTTTTTTTGTTTTTTGTTTTTTAATTATTTTTTGGTCTCCTCGCAGCTTTGACCCAAAGATAGGAAGCGAGGGGAGCGGCGGCGCCGCGCGGGGCGGTGGAGGCGCGGGCGCGGTGAGGCCGTGCCTGCGGCCCCGCTGGCGGCGCTCGGCCGGGTCGCGGCGCGGCGGCCGATGGTGGCGGCGCAGCGCTGACCGCCCCGCGCTGCCGACGCGTTTGGCGTTGACGGCCGTCGCCGCGAAGCGCCGCCACCTGAAGATTCGTCGAGTCGAATAAGGGAAAACCCCGACGGGGGAAGGAGGTGGGGGAAAGGAGGGGCAGAGCCGCGTTTTGTGCGTGCCGGTGGGGAGAGGGGATTGGTTATCATGGCGGATCGGACGGCTCCCAGATGCCGGCTCCGTCTGGAGTGGGTTTACGGGTACAGGGGCCACCAGTGCCGCAACAACCTGTACTACACGGCGGGCAAGGAGGTGGTCTACTTCGTGGCCGGAGTCGGCGTGGTTTACAACACCCGAGAGCACAGCCAGAAATTCTTCCTCGGGCACAACGACGATATTATCAGGTAAAGGGGCTGACTTGTCTTTGGTGGGGTGGGGTTTAAATGAAGGGAGGGGAAAGCGGCACGGTTCCCCCTCTTCGCTTCTCGCGGCTGGACCTGGCGTCGTGGAGCCGCTCGGGTTTCGTGCCGGCGGTCGAGGTGAAATCTGGCTGTCTGCAGGTTGTTGTGATTGTTATTGCCGTGGCATCGCTTCAAAACGTTGCAGCGACGAGATAGAAAGCTTTTTTCTTTTTTTTTTCCTTTTTTTTTTTTTTTTTCTTGTGCTCTGCACCAAATGCGAAACAGTTTCAGCGTGGAAATGCAACGGGAAGATCTTAATGCAACAATGAACCCAGCACCTTGCTCTTTCCAGCGCTGGGACCTCGGCTCTCCCATTCTGTTGCCTTACAGCAGGCAGGTGCAGTTCCCTTTACACCCTGCACAAGTGTGCTGTAAAGTCGGCCCGGAGATCAAACTGTTCTATTTCTATCATCCTGAAAATCTCACGCCAAGTCAATTTTAGCTTATTGTACCCAAGACAAAAAAATAATCTCAAGCGTGCTGGTGCAAGATGGCTACAGGAGGTCTTGCTCTTCATCTGGTCAATTCCTTGTATCTTTTTTTTTTTTTTTTCACCTTCTTTCTGAAGAGTGACTTTAACTGATGCTGTTGTACTAGAGAAACACAAAATTTATTGCACCACACAAAGTAACAAAAAAACGTGATTCCAGAGTTCCAAGTAGCCTTTTTAAAAAATCTGTCCAAAATACAGAAATTATCAGTAAATAGAAAATCAATGTTACTTCTGCTCTACTCTATTCCTGTCAGATATCTGAACCTGGAATACCCTCATAAAGGCATCATTGCACAGTGTGATGCCGAGCACAGCTAACTGCTGCCCTCCCGATTGCACCTGAATTCAGCATGAATGAGGCTTTTTCCCAGTGATCAGCACCCAGGAGACTCATGGTGTGAGTGCAGGAACACGTGCTGAAGTCGAAGCTTGGACACTTGCTAACAGAATCACACAGCTGTCGTATAATCATTCTGGACTCTTGTTTACAGAAAACTATCTGCTTTCCCCAGGGGGAGCTTTTGGCTGCTCTGTCCCAAGTAGCGTTTTTCTCCTCCCTTTTATAGTCCATGATAAAACAATAGCATTTCATGAAATACTGGGGCTTGCTTAAGAATTTATTATGGTTTTAAAGGTAGCGTCACTTCCAGAAGGCTGTTCAAATAGACTCTTGTCTCCTCAGGTAACTAAGATAAGAATGACTATTTTACTGAATCTGGATCATGGAACGCAGGTTTTTCTTTCTGGTTAACCTGTCAAGACACAACTGCATATGCTCACTGCTTTTTTGGTTTGACAGAGATGCTTTTATTCTCCTTCCCTCACCTGCACCCTCCCTCTTTAATATCCCATCTACTGAGGAAATAATGTCCAGTTTATTATACCTGATAACAGTTCCTGGCCGAAGCTGGCTGTGTTGTGTGACTTCTGTGCCTTGTCTTTTTAAGCACTCTTTATAAGAGAAACCACTTTTGGCAGTCTCTCATTTAGATTGTAAAATGGGAATAGGAAGAACGTGAGTGACTGCTATTTGTACTTCAGATGCTGCTCTGCCTGTTCCACTTTTTAAAGAAAATGAGTAATCACTTGTTCAAATCAGCAGGTGTTTTGACGACTCACTGTTTGCTCAGCTAATTCTTAACTAGTGCTTTGACAGGTGAATTTTGTTCCTTTTCAGAACGAGATCAGAATTCTGTAGGATGACCATAATTTCAGCAGAGGATGAAATGTTCTGGCCCAGAGAGCATGAGCAGGACTCAAGATATCAGATGATTTGAGCTTTTAGTGGCCTAGAGAAGTTGTTGTTGTAAGTGTTTTAAGGGCGGAAAGAGAACTGTTGTTCGAGTCTCCAAAATGTTGTTAGAATGTTTCATCCTTGGATCAATTAATGGTTGCCTTTGCTACCTTTGATGCAGTTTGTAGACCTTATTGAAAAACATCCCATCGCTGCCAGTACTTCCAAGTAGATGGTTTCTTGCATGAATATAAAAAAATAGAATTGAAATTATAATATTTTAGACTTCATGGCATCCCATTGACATGAATGGGCTGAATGTAATCCTTCAGTTTTTCTTGTTTTGGTGGTACTTATTTCCCTGGGAATAACTTCTAAACAGCAGTGTGTATATTTGCAGTCCAACAGGTGGTAATTTTTAAGGAGGTTTGAAACTTGATTAAAAATAAATAAATGAAGCTTGCAGACTTCAGAAAATACTGCAAAATCGTTAAGACTGGAAGGCCTTGAAGAGGGCAGAACTACTTCCAGGGGTTGCCATTAGTTTCTACCATGTTGAAAACATTCAGTAAATAGAGGTTTTTTGGGGGGAGAGGAGGAAGATAAACCGAGAAATGTACATTTCCTTGAAGTGTTTGTTAAAATCCTGAAGGTGGATATTCTTCCTTGGTGAAAAGGTTGCATGATTAAAAATGTACACTTGCTTTTTATCACAATTTTAACAGTCTTGTCTCTTGCTTTCTGTCAAGATAATTCAGTTGGACGTAATTTAGTTTTGGCAAAAATAGACCAGGCTGTACTGGATTAATGAAGAAATGATTTTATTTTTTTTTTTTCTCCCTTCTAAAATTCATATTTGAAAAATAGGTTCTGCACTCAGCTATAAAGTAGATGTTCAGAGTATGGAAAAAGTGAGTTCTGAAGTGTACTTTCTGTGCAAAGTAACTACAAGGTGCTGTACTTCTGAGTCTTCTGCCTCTTCACTTCCCATGAGATGGGTTTCTCAGTTGCCTGGTTGAGCTCTGAAGTGAGCCCAGCTTTGTGGATGGGTTGCTCTGGGTGCCCTCTAGAGCTCCCTTTCAAGGCTAAAGCATTCTGTGATTTTTGTTACTTCCTGTCACGTAATACCATTCTTCTTGCATGTCATTTAATTGAGGAATAATTAATACTATTGATTATCAAGTCTTGTCTTTGTAAAGCAGGATGAACACTTGGTTGAAATTAATAGCATTGGTTTTCTGAAGATCACTGGTGCGTTTTATTTGGAGCCCAAAAAGACGTGCAGTTTATGAAGTTTACAGCCAAAGAACATGTAACATAAAGTATTCTTCACCCTCCTTTCCTTTTTTACATGTTTATTTCTTCTGGTTTTTCACAAAAATGATCTAACAGCTAAGGATGTTGAAGGTCAGAATAATCCTGTTTCCTCTGCTCTGTAAGCCCTGTAGTTTGCCCTGAAGTCTGTGTTACACTAAGCAATCACAAAATGTCTTGCATTGTAACTCTGCATTTGATCTTGAAGTGTGATCTACCTGAAGCATCATAACTCAGGTGTGGGAGCTATGGCAAAGCAGAGCTATTGCAACATTTTAACAGGCAAAGTGTTGTGTAGGTTATCATGAAGAATGTAGCTTTCTTTCATTGGGTGTGCTCATTTGTGCTTTCCAGGATTAGGTTGCAGAAGCTGTAATAATAACATATGGGTATTGTTTTCCTTCTTGAGTAATATTAAAATAGCTTTCAGAAGCAGGTAATGGTAACAGCTCTAAGTCAATGTGTTGATGAGAACATTGCAGTTTGTGCACTGTCATTGCCTCAAAGGAAATTCATGTGAGTGTGGGATTTCTGTTTAGTACAACCAAAGTGGTTTGTAAGTTTTGACAGTAATTGAACACTTTCAAAAGAAGATAAGATGTTTTTATGTTGTGTATTCCTTGTGTAACAGCGAGCAATGAGATTGCTGCTCTTTTCTCTCTCACTGAAATGTTGGATGGGGGGGGCAGTTCTTTTCTATATTTTTTTTTCCTGCAATTTATGCATTGAAAGCTAAACAAAATGAAACTTTATAACAATCAACCCAGCATTTGCCACAGGAAGCAGCAAAAACACAAATACGATCAGCTAAGGTACTTCTCATTATACTTAAGATGCAATTTCATTGCTTTACTTTTAGAATTCATTTCTAAACAAAGATTCCTAACCTTGAGAAAATTTAGTGATGATTTGGTGATCAGTTTGTCTCCCTGTTTTTATTTCCAGTAATTTCTGCAATATTGAGCAGTTTTTTGAATGTGTATTGAAGACTTCATCTGCACTTTTCCTATACCCCCGTTTCCTAACATTATGTGATGTCTGCATTTAATTTGACAGATACCTCAATGTATCTGATATTAAGCATTTTAAACAAGCACATTTTGCATTCTGGCTGGCAGTAAATGAATCACTTGTGAGGAAGGTACTGCAGGAGACTGCTGCCTTTCTCAGGAGCCTCTGCAGTGCTTGCTGCCTGGGCACACTACCTGGAAAGCCAGCCTATTATCTGTGGGTACAAAAGCATGTCGTTTCTGTAAGGCTGCTTACAGTGTAATAGTAATGTAGGATTAATCAGAATATTGCTGTAAATATGAGGGAGTGCTGCTGTGCGGACAGATTGAGATTAAAAATGCGGATGTGCCAGTGGTGATGGGATTTACTGAGCTGTGAGAGTGACAAGGGCCTGCCTTATTCATTTTAGAGAGTCCTTTTGGAACACAAATACACATTTTCTTGTCTTTCTGCAGTTGGAGAAAAGAGAAATATGTTTGCTTCCAGCAATGTTGTTGACTGTAGCAAACGTAACTTTTGAATAACTCAATTGATGGCAGAGATTTGCAAATCAAGACCCTGGAGTTAAAACATTTAAATTGTAGTTCGATATTTTTATAGAAATCTTATGCATTATAGTATTTCTGTTTATAGAGTGGTGTTATTTGAATGGATGCAAAATACTCCAAATTTATACATAATTGCCACCTTTCTGATGGTAAGGCATAGCATTTGTTTGCTGTAAAATAATATTCAACTTACCATTCTCTTTTACTGAATGTGCATGGAAAATGGAGCTGTTTGTAGCTTGTACATAACCTGGACTTCAGTCACAGAAGATGCACATGCAGGACTGCTGAAACAGCCCCTGGGAAGATAGAAAGGTAGTAATGAAGTATGAAATTTTCTACAATGCAATGTCCAGACCTGCTTCCTGTACTATGTAGGTTCCTAAGTAAAGTCAGTACACCTTTAAAAGCATGACTGTGGAGCAGCTGGGATGAAGGAGAATCTGAGATCTGTGTGTACTGAAATGCTTTGGGAAGTGTTTTGAAACTGGAGGTTTCATATTAAAGAAATCCATTCCCAAAGAAACTCGTTTTGTCAGCTTATCTTCTTTTACTTTCAGTCTCAAAAAAAAAAAAAAAAAAAAAAAGAAGGGGAAAAAGCCATTTCCTCAGGAAGTTATGGGGTTCATTCATGTATTTGTTATGATTGATTTCTATGGTGCATTTAGGTCTTAAGCCCTTGCACTGCTGTGAGTTGGCATAAATATTTGTTTCTTAAATATACATATTAATACATAAAACATGTTGAAATATATAGTTACAGAACCTTATCAAAAGTCATTTTAAAAATACATTGCTGAGATAAAATGAGGAAAAAACTTAAGCAATTTATAGCAGTATGCCTGAGATTGGCTATTATTTGTCTACATTTCTTAAACAGAGTAGCAATTATACATCCCAGTGATACATTAGGTACAATAGTAGGAAATGTAAGATTTGTGCTGCTTGCCCAGTCACAGCTTGTGTGTTTATATGGACAAGTAAGAAGTTGTTGTTATTAAAAATTGCAAGTAGAGTTTTGAGTATTTAAATCCATGTGATTTAACTCATTATTGAAATGGGAAAAGAAAAAACCTTGTCCAACAAAATAGGGAGTGCTTGTATTCCTCTGCAGAAAGTGCTAGGATATTTGTTTTTATCTTTTCAAAGTTGAAAAATGACAAGCATTTAATTTTATATCAGCTAGTGTATTAAGTTTTATATTGGATTGGTGAGAAGTAGCTCATCTTACAGAGCTGTGTATCTTGCTTATTAAAAATCAAGGTTGTGGAGTCTTGGAGTTCAAGATCTGTCATGTCATTTTTTTTTTCCCCATGACTTTCATTAGTTTAAGTTTTGAAATTCAAGAATAGCTTGATTTTATTTATTTTACATCTGCTCTGCATTAAATCTTCACATATAATCACAGAATCACAGAATTCCAGGGGTTGGAATGGACCTCAAGAGATTAGTGAGTCCAGCCCCCCTGCTAAAGCAGGTACCTTGTAATAGGGTGCATGGGTAGGCATCCAGATGGGCCATGAATAACTCCATAGAAGGAGATTCCATCACCTTTCTGTGGGCAACCTGTTCCAGTGCTTCATCACCCTTACTGTAAAGAAGTTCTTCTGCATGTTATGTTCAAGTTTTAGACCATTACTCCTTGTCCTATTGCTGCACAGCACCAAGAAGAGCCTGGCCCCATCCATTTGCCTCACACTTCTCTTTAGGTGTTTATTAACATTTATCAGATCCCCTCTCAGTCTTCTTTTCCCCAGGCTGAACAGACCCAGGTTACTCAGCCTTTCCTCTTATGGGAGTTGCTCTGGGCCCTTATAATGATCTTTGTGGCCTTCTGCTGGACTCTTTTTAGGAGGTTCCTGTCTTTTTTAACTGGGGAGCCCAAAAATGGGCAGTAGTCTAAATGTGGCTTTGCTAGAGTGGAGAAGAGGAGGAGAATAATCTCCCTTGACCTGCTGCCCAATGCTCTTTGTGATGCACCTATTGGCCTTCCTGGCCACCAGGGCACACTGCTGGCTCATGGACAACCTGCTGGCCACTGGGACCTGCAGGTCCTCCCACACAGGGCTCCTCTCCATCAGGTCATCCCCTCACTTTTACTGATACATGTGGTTATTTCTCCCCAGGTGCACAACTTTAAACTTGTTAAATCACAGAGTGGTTTGAGTTGGAAGGGACCACAAGGACCATCATGTTCCAAGCCCCCTGCCACAGACAAGGCCACCAGCTTCCATTCCTGCTACTAGACCAGGCTGCCCAAAACCCCAACCAGCTTGGTCTTGAACACCTCCAGGGATGGAGCATCCACAGCCTCTCTGGGCAGCCTGCTCCAGTACCTTACCACTCTCTTTGTGAAGAACTTCCCCCTGACATCCAATTTAAACCTTCCCTCCTTGAGCTTAAAACCGTTCCCCCTTGTCCTGCCACTATCTACCTGAGTAAAAAGTTGGTTCCTCTCCTTTTTGTAATCCACTTTTAAATACTGGAAGGCTGCAATGAGGTCTTCTCGCAGCCTTCTCTTCTCCAGGCTGAACAAGCCCAGCACCCTCAGCCTGTCTTCGTAGAAGAGGTGCTCCAACCTCATCAGGTTCCTCTCTGCCCAACTCTCCAGACTATCCAGATCTTGTGGAATGGAAGCACAGCCTTCTCGTTTCTCAGCCACTTTGTATCATCAGCAAACTTGCTGAGGATGTACTCCTTTCATCCAGGTTGCTGATGAAGATGTTGAACAAGACTGAACCCAGAACTGATCCCTGGGAACACTAGTTATGGCCTCCAGCCAGACTCTGCACTGCTGATCACAACCTCTGAGCTCTGTCAATTAGCCAGTTCTCAACCCACCTCTCTGTCTACTCATCTATCCCACATTTTCTCAGTTTTCAAACAAGGATGTTATGGGAGACGCTGTCAAAAGTCTTGCTGCATTCAAGGTATACAACATCCGCTGCTCTTCGCCTGTCTACCCAGCCAATGATGACATCACAGAATGCTATCAGCTTGGTCAAGCATGATTTCCCCTTGTCGAATGTGTTGATGTCACGGTTTTATCTCTAGATCTGTGTCCAATTCTAGTCCTTTTTTTTTGTGGTGAAAGAACATGAAAGTGTGGTACAGATGAGGCTCTAACCTAGAATTAGAAATGTCAGACTAATCTTGAAGACATACTCTTGTATAGGCTTGCAGTGATTATTTCACTTTTCAAGTCAGGAAAGAAGTTCTGAAGAGCCATGTCTGAGCTGTGCGGTTACAGAACGCAGCAGAACAAAAGTTCTCAAAGCAGGTAGCCCATTAGAATCACAAGTGGGAATATTATTTTCTCTTCTTAGATATACTTTTGTTTAACATACTACCATGGCAGATAAACGTCATTCATCAAGTAAAGAAGTGATAATTCAGCCTTTTGTAAAAATGCAGGACATGATTATTATTATTACATGTAATATTATTACTTGCAATAGATGCATGTATGTTGTAGGTGATATGTTTTCACAGCAGGTTTTCTGAGAACATGCTCAGGTAATGCTTTCTTATGGAACCTGAAGATGTATCTGCTTGAATGTAGCCAGCTAGAATAAATGCAGCATACACTGAAGTCTATCACAGATGTGACATTTATAGTGGTAGAAAGGTTGATTATCTAAAAGCTTACAAGCAGCCTTCCTGGGTACTTTTAGAAGATTAAAGACATAGGCTCCAGATATAAATGTTTTTGCACTTTGAGACTTGAAAAGATTTTTCTGTCTTTAGGGTTGCTAAATACTGTCCTTAACAGAACGTCAGTATTTTTTAGGTTCTGTTTTGTGCATTATTTTATGCATTATTATTTATGCTACATTTCCAGTCCTTTGTTATTTAATGGACTTGTGCTGCTATTTGGAATGTAATTCTTTTTATTTTCAGGGCTTCTTTTGAATACAGGACTCTTTTGCATATAGAATTTTGGATAGAAATTATATCACAGATCTCGGATGAAAAACTTTCAAATTTACTTCAAGTGAAAATTTGACATTAGATGCTGTGACAAGAAGTATAAATAAGGAGTAGAAGTAGCCATGGAGAACTAACTCTCTTTTACTGAGGCACTGGTAACTCTTCAGATGAGTTACTGCTAGTATTCTAAAAATCAGCTTTTGTACATGCTAAATACTTAATTCCAAATTGGAAATTTTTGAGCAAGCTGCTTGTTGGCCATACCATAGATCTGTGTCAAGGGATGTGCTGTCTGCAAGTTTGATCTTCCAAGGATGAGCTTATCTTTTTTTGTCTGGGTATGAGGTTGGTGCAGGCAAGACAGTGACTGGGAGAGAAGATGCTTGATAAAGGGACAGTAGCTGCAAAGGGTGATTATAAAGTAGCCTTATTTTGGCAACAGAGATTTGGAAAAGCTTGTTGAATGGCAACACAGCCTTCTTGTGTCTCAGCTGCTCCTTCCAGCTTTGTATCATCAGCAAACTTGCTGTTTGTAGTTATAGCTATCTTTCAAAGCTAAGACTAGTCAGAACTATGCAAAAAAGATAGTAAAAAGAGGAAAATAAGTTTTGTTCTTCTGAACCTGACACTTGTGGCATAAAGCCTCCTGTTGCATTGTAGCAGGAACAAACAAATGAAAACAAAACACATCACCAAAAAAAACCAACTCTGTAGCATCCAAGATATTATAAGCTAGAGAGAAGATGCAGAAAGTGAAGGCGGAATTCCAGAATTGGAATCTTTGCTTTGAATAGTTTGCTACAAAATCAGGAGAAAAAGAGAAGTAATAGGCAACAGAATGAATCCCAGTGCTTGCATAAAAAAAGGTGAAAAGCTTTAATTTTGTGTTTGTTCATGTAAGTCCTGGTGTTAGTCTCACAAAAGTTTAAAAGGAATCCTTTGGATAACTGGAATCTCTCTCTAATACAGCATTTGGTGTATTTTGGTGGTGTAATAACTTTACAACGCATTCTGTTTCATGCATGTCTGTGACTGGCTGCACATTCATTAGAACAGGCAAAATTAACAAGTATATGGATAATTAATAACTGTATCCTTCATTAAAAGTTTTGAATAATAGAAGGTACCCTATCTTACGATGGTGCTCAGCGCAGCTGGCAGTAACAAAGAATACCTAAGCTGAAGCAGTTTGTAACTGTCTTTTTAAACTCACCAGCTCAGTGCTATTCTCAAACATGAAGATTACTGAAGAATGCAAAGAGCTGTTTGAGATTTGGGTACTTGGAAGTGGGTTGGAAAAATGCACAGGTAGATCCAACAATGCAAAATGGATCTTCCTGCCTAAATTGGTCTGTTTTTTGGTTCTGCCAAAATGGAGATGCTAACAATGGAATAGTGTCAGATACAGAACATATTTATGTGAAAACATTACATTTTGGCCTCAAGCTGCACCAGGGGAGGATCAGGTTGGATGCTAGGAACAGTTTGTTCTCTGAAAGAGTGGTCAGGCACTGGCACAAGTAGCCCTGGGAGGTGTGGTGTCACCGTCCCTGGAAGTGTTAAAGAAATGTTTAGGTGTTGTACTGAGGGACGTGGTTTAGTGGGAAGTATTGGTGGTGAGTGGACAGTTGGACTGGTTGGTCTTGGAGCTCTTTTCCAACCTTGGTGGTCCTATGATTCTATCATTCTTTGTTATTTAGCAGCCTATATTTCACTGGGTTCTAGCGGGTTCCTCAGCAATTTCACAGTGACAATTTTACCCATTGTTGTTTATGTAAAGTATTAAATTAATTACTTGGCATTCGTTTTTATTTGAAATTTACTGAATTTACGTTTTATAACAATTCATTTTAAATAAACTACAAAGCAGTCTTGTGGCACAGCTTACCTCATGATAAGTTACCGTCAAGTCAGTTGCTCAGGAATCTGGTGGGTTTTGAACAGTCTGTTCAGTATTTACATAATTCCTGTTGGTCACCTAGTAATAACTCACTCAATACATGTTTTGAGCTATCTGTTTTGTAGCCAGCACAGTAGGGGAGTTATCAGATTGAAAGAGCATGCTGCATTTCCAAACTCAGTCTTCAGTTTTTGCAACGTCTCTCATCTTTCTGGAGAGTTATCACAGGCGTTTGCTTTGTAGCTGTTGTGATGGCCCTGCAGGCACTCCCTTATGGGCTAACATATGAATTACTCTGTTAACACAGATGGAGCATTTTAAAAATTTACGAGTAAATTAATCTTCAATGGGTATAATTTCTGGAAATATTTTCCAGGACTTGTTCGTATGTGAAGGGAAATAGGACATAAATCTTTACATGTGAAATACTAACAAGAAATCCAAATCTTTGCATTTTTCGTAGATCTTTACAATTTACTAACGTAGCTCTGCTCTAATGTAGAATGAGACTTTTTGTTTAAATTTCTGTGATTCAGTGGGCATTGAGCCTTTCTCTAAATTGCAGGAAATGTGCATCAGTGATGAAGTCATTCTCTTGGAACATCAGCATGTTTAAAGCATCATGATGTCATTCCAGTTAGATTGTGTTAGTGATGGAAGTGTGATTTGGAGAGTTGCTGGGAGTCCTGGTGGATGTGAAGATTTTTAGTTTTCCTTTGTGTTCTGTACACAGAATCACAGGTTCACAGAATGGCCAGGATTGGAAGGGATCTCAAGGATCACGAATCTCCAACCTCGCCACCTCAGCAAGGCCACCAACCTCCACATTTCACACCAGCCCAGGCTGCCCAGGGCCCCATCCAATCTGGCTTTGAACACCTCTAGGGATGGGGCATCCACAGCCTCTCTGGGCAGCTGTTCCAGCACCTCACCACTCTCTCTGTAAAGAATTTCCCCCTGACATCCAACCTAAATCTTCCTTCCCTTAACTTAAAACCATTTCCCCTCATCCTGCAGTTATCTACCCTTTCAAAGAGTTGATTCCCTTCCTGTTTGTAGGCTCCCTTTAGGTACTGAAAGGCTGCAATGAGGTCACCCTGCAGCCTTCTTTTCTCCAGGCTGAACAAGCCCAGCTCCCTCAGCCTGTCCTCATACGGGAGGTGCTCCAGTCCCCTGATCATCTTCGTGGTCCTCCTCTGGACCCTCTCCAAAAGCTCTCTGTCTTTCTTGTACTGGGGGCTCCGGACCTGGACACAGTACTGCAGATGGGGCCTTATATACCTCTGACTGTGTTTAATAGCATGGACTATCTGCATTTGATCTCTGCTGTTCCTAGAACAGACTGCCTAGGCTGAGTTCAAAACCCTAAAAATTATATAAATTGACATGCTAGATTCTGGGGAAAGGAAAAGATTGATTTTCCACAAACTGGTCATGGGTGTTACTAATTATGTTGAGAAACTCTTAGAGCTCCATAGAAGTTTGATGTCACCAGTTCAGTTTTGTAAATGACTACCATAAGAATATTTTTGTCTGGATTTTTGTATCAGAGTTGACATACATGAGACATAATACCATTTTTTGTAAGACACCTGAGAAAACAATGTCCATTTATTGGAGCAAGGAATGTTTTGGCACTTGTGCCATCAGCATAACTTTCACAATTTTATTTTATTTAACTATTAGACCTGGTGATTGGTCATAAGATAAATTAGGAATAATGTATTATTTTTCAACAGAGAGCAGATTAAATGAAGTATGAATACACTGGTGTTAAAAAGACAGCTCTTGAGAATGTACTGTTCCTTGCTGTATTAAATAGTTATTTGATGGAATTATTCTGAATGTGCTCTGTACACAGTGTATTGCGTTTCATATTTTTCCTGGGGTGTGCTTTATTTTTTCATTTTGAATCTGTGGGTCTCCCTTCTGCCTAGAGGTAAATGTTCTTTTACCTCATCAGTTGGTTTGGGATGGATTGCTTTATGCATGATGACAGTTAAGTGCACTGCACAATTTTTTTCTGCCTTCTTCTTCCCTATCAGATGTAACTATTTAATCAGCCTTTCTCCTCTAAACTAAGCATTTCCTGCTGCTGTCACAGGTTATTACCAGCTGAGCTGTAGTTGGTGTACTGATCCACCTGTCTGCCTATTTTGTTAGGATTGCAGTCTGTATTCAATGGTGTCTTTTGTTGTTGTTGTTTCTAATATGTATTTATTGGGGTGGGTATATGGATATGTATTTGATATCAAATGAATTGTTTCGACCAAATGTTCAATAGTTTAAAAAAAAAAAAACAAACCAACAATTGGTTTCTGTTCCATAGTAAAATTTCCTTTATGCTTTGTATTCATGGACAATTGAGCTAAATCAAAGCCACAGTGCAATTATGTGTTTCTAAGAGATCAGGAGTATGTCTCTCTTGAAAGATGTATGCTCATATAACATCAAATTCGACTGGGAGCAAGCCTCACTTCAACTGTTCTGAAGCTAATTCACTGTAATTTCAGAGCAACTTCTTATGACAGAATCTTCATCTTTAACCACAGTCCCCCTTATCTTTAGCACAGAAAATAGTCAGATTATCAAAACTCACATCCTGCACAAATATTAATGTTCATTCTACCAAAAGATTTCCACTAATGTGCAGTGGTTTTCAGCTCAGTGCTGCTTCACTGTCCAATATTACACCTATAGGATTTAATTTTAAGACTGATAAACAATTGGAAATTGAACTGTCATTTTGTAGAAATAGAACAACTCATTTTTATTCATGATTCCCACTATTAGGATATGATTCTAGTTTGGATTTTGCCTTCATTTAATGTGACATGAAAGCGACTGAATGAAGCTTCTGCTACAGTAAGAAATTCTAGTCTATTTTTCCTAGCGTTATTTTAAATATTTCTTCCAAATCATTATTAGTGCCAAGTTCACCAAAGTTTTGGCCTTGGCATTCTCAAGCTTACTCACGTATATTTTGCTACATTTTTGTTGTGTCATCAGTTTCTGTGCTTCGTAACAAATTAAGATTACTTTATTACAGCCTGCTTGTTCCATTCCTAAACTGAGCTGTTTATCAAGATGATGAATTTCTTTCTGTCACATCTTGAAACAGAAGAGTTTCACATGTTTTTTTTGCTGGATATTTGATGAAGAAAATGAGTAAAATATTTTCCAGAAACTCAATGATGATGGATTTAATAGATTAAACACACAAATATTTGCCAGTATGGGGATGGGAATTCCCTTCCTGGGTGAGATGTTCCTTGTCCATATAAAGTATTGTGCTTTCTTTGATTGTCCTGATCTTTTCATGGGCACCAGTCTACTTCAGAAGTGAACTGCTTTGGCCACCCCTGGATAAACTCCTTTACTTTCAGCGTGCTTTCACATCTGTCTTGGTGGCAATTGTGATGAATAATGCTGTCCATTCATTCACTTTATGAATGTACTGTACTTAAGCCCTACATTGCTAAGCAGTTAGAATTAAACAGGGATTTTCAATATTGATGAATCTCAGACTTCTTTTCCTGAGTTTTCTGAATTTTAGTCCATGACCTGCAAAAAAGTAAGTTAGGGCTCTGACAGGAAGGTTTGTTTTCCTCTCAACTGTGTGATATCAGTTATTTTCCAGATAAGTGCAAAAAAGAAGTAATCACAACCACGATTCATTCTTTGTCATTTGAAACGCTGGCTTTATAATGACATGTGAAAATTATTGGTCACACTGTACACCCTCTCTAAATCACAAACAGATGAGCTTCAATGCATTTCAACATAAACATCAGTTATAAGCATTAGGCATCGTATTTTGCTCAGATGGTTGTGGGGATTTCTACCTCATTTCTTTCTGAAGACAGCTCACAGCATTCTGCTGTACCTGTCACACAGCAGTTGTTCTTCTGGCTCCCAAAAGTCAGTTAGGTAGAACTATTTTCCAGTTACTTTTGGCATCCACCAACCCAAAAGGAACAGCATAGGAAGAACTGAAAACAAAGTAAATGTCTTTCCTGTTTGGTGCTCCCTGATGTGAGAATTCTCAGGCTGAAATGTAAAATATGCTGGAGTGTTTTATAAACCCATCTTATTTTTAAAATATTAGCATATGTGTTTGATCAGCTGTTACAGAAGCCAGTAAGAAAACACTGAGGAATTTAGTTCATAGAAAAAAATTGGCAGCAGATCCTAAGTTTTGAACGTTATTTTGTTGTTAGACATTTAATCTTCATTTTCTTAATTAGAATCTTCATTTATGTTGTAAAGGAAACTTCTTTTTATTTCATCATTTTTGCTTTTTTCCCCCAGTTTATAACACAGTTCAGTTTCTTATGCTGTTGTCAAAAAAAAAAAAAAAAAAAGAGAAGCTCAGCTGACACAGTGAATAAAAATGAGTGCTTTTGGTCAGCCTTTAGGGGGATGACTTCATAGTTATCAATCAAACTCCCACGCAGCTGCACCAATCTGCTTTGACTGATGACCCCATGGTGACCCCCCTCGAGGCTGGCTAAAGGTCTCTCTTCTCTGCACTGACTTGGAGACATTCTCTTCTTAATAGGTGGGAAATTTCCTTGCTGTATTTTATTTCCATCCAGCTTGCATCTTTTTTCTGTTCTGTTTTCACTCCTCTATGTTCATCCAGATATCGATGTTACAGTTCTTCCAATCAGCATAAACTGATGCCCTTTGGGTAAAAATCATGTTACAAATCTGCTTTTTTGTCCCCAAATCTGTGAAAGTTAGGTACAACTAGAAATGTTTGTTTCTCTGAAATGAGATTAACTGTAATCTTTCGAAATTAGAAATGCTGTTGTTCCAAGGTACAACTGACTTCTCCACTATGATTCTCTGGCTTTGAGACCAAATGTCATCATACAACTTGCATGGTTTTCTTCCCTGAAAGAGGGTGGCATCATTCAGATAACAGGAACTGCCTGTGCTGTGTTTTGTCTTCCAGACCTTGCCCAGGCATTGTGTGAGAAAGCACTGAATACCAAAGGCTGAAACTACTGGTGTATCTGTTGCTTAGGTGATAGGTGACCAGTGTTGAGTCTGTGTTCTGAAAGTGGTTTCTTTGTTAATGTGGATGTATATTTTAACATAGTTTAATTTGAGGGGTTGGCAATTAAATATTCAACTCACTATAGCCAAAGACAGTGAGGAGAGCACTAACAAATATAGCTGTGTACTGGATCACAGAATCACAGAATTGCCAGTTGGAAGGGACCTCAAGGATCATGAATCTCCAACCCCCTGCCACATGCAGGGCCACCAACCTCCACATTTAATACCAGCAGGCTGCCCAGGGCCCCATCCAACCTGGCTTTGATCACCTCCAGGGATGGGGCATCCACAACCTCTCTGGGCAGCTGTTCCAGCACCTCACCACTCTCTCTGTAAAGAACTTCCCCCTGACGTCCAACCTCTCTTGTTGCAATCCAGAGGGTAATAGAACAGAGGTCCTGCAGCTATTGCGAGCCAAAATAGGTACAGGCCTGACAATCAAACCCTCCAAAACTCAGTCACATAGAAGCCATCAGAATCATACTGTGCATCTCAGCGTTTTCATGTTCGTGGAAGTAGATAAGATAAAGCCCTAAGAGTCTAATAATTTTCCTTTCTCCTCTCCTCTGCTCTCAAGTGAGGTTTGAAGTTGATAAAAATACAAGTACCTCTGAAAGTAATTTCCTTTGAAAGTTGTTTGCAGTAGTATTCTGTGGATTTCCAGGAGGGATGGCTTTCCCTGAAGAGTGATGCAGGGATTATTGGCGTTAATCTCTCCACTTCAGTTGCTGAACTGTTTTGTCCAAACTACCCAGACTAGTAGAAAATGCAAAGAAATAAGGGAAATTGTCTCCTACTTGCTAATATTATATTTTATATGGGTGTCCATCATCTCTTGCAGTTTTGATATATGTTACTTATATTCAGGTGTATTTTGAGGATTTTTTCCTAAATACTCAACTAAAACCTAAAAGAGATCATCTGTGTATGTTATAAGTTATTCACATCTAGAGGAACTGGGACTCAAATCTTTGTGTCATTTGTAAAGAGACTGTGTCCATGTGAAAGAGATTCCCTTCCTAATCTTGCAGTGTGGATTTTGGAGGTAGTTTTGAACTGAGGAATTGCTGAAGAAATCTATAGCCATCTTCAGTTATTTTTTGTCTAACACTTGAACTGCATCTGAATGGGTATTTAGCTTTGTTTGTGATGTGTATAAAATAACTGAATAACTGGATTTATTCTGTTGGGATCAAGAAATGAATTTTTTCTTACTTACAATCAAGAACTGGGTGGGAATACTAAGGTTGGGAGCAAATTTGGATGCAGCAACCATGGAGTGATGGAATTCAGGATGCTGAAGATAACAGCATAGTGGTTAAATTGCTTTATGACATTTTTAAGAATTGTAGCCCTGGACTTCAGGAGAGTAGACTTGGGCATTTCCAGAGACATGCTTGGAAGAATCCCCTGTATCAGCATTTGATATATATTGTTTTGATTAGTTTGTCTCTTAAAGGTTAGAGAAATTAAAAACATGTTTCAAATCCTTAAATGTGGAGCACCTACCTGCTTTAATGTTGATACTCCATCATTATGTTCTTGGGAGGAGTGGAGGGGAACAAAATAGAACAGATGAGCCATATTTTCAGCAAAGTAAGATAGCATGAGTATTGTTAAACTTTAATGCAATCATCTAAGCCATTTTCCAGTGAATTAAGAAGCATGATTACTCAATGCTATGTCAAAAGATGTGTATAAGTTATATGTTATTCTGAAAGTAATGCCTCCAATTTTTTTCCACTACAGTAGATACGAAGAGCACAATAACACTATTTGATAGTGTTTTGTAGCTGACAATTTGCTCTATTTTTCAACACAGTCACCACCATTAGTTATGCATTTTTGCCAGCGATGAACGAGAACCTGTGTGCCATACTCATAAAAATCTGCACCAGCAGGAGTCCCTTGATGTTGCCACTGCTGAAATGCACCACCCGCCACCTCACCGTGCTCACACCACTGTTTGGTCTCCATCAGTGTTCAACAAGTGTTGATGAATGTCAGTGGTACCATTTTTTCTGCACAGAGGAATACAGTGGCATACCTTTACTTCACATGCACTTCCATGTCAGAGTGCCCCTCTGCTGCCAGCTGTCACAACATCAAAATGTAATGGGATACTGGTGGGAAGGTTTAATTTCTACTGCCATACCACCAACATTTGCCTCTGACATCATGGGCTGACATCATACAATAGGAGGCTGTACTTTTGAAGCAGCTCATGTGTGTGTATATAGATATTTGTGTGTGTGTTTATATATTTCTATGTTTATTACTTCATTATAGGATCACAAAAGTGAGGTTATATAATTTGACTCTTAATATTTAAATCATGAATGTGGAATAATCTTTGACATTTTCCTTTCTTTCTCAACTGAGATTACTGCAAGATTTTTTTTTAACGTTATTCCAGTTGTCTACCTACTTCAAAAATAAAAGCAAATCCATGCAAAATACTTTGCAGAGATGAGCACCTATTAAAATCCTAGTTGATTCTCAACAAGCCAAGTCTGATATTTTTGCAGGAGAAGGATGTGGCTGATGTCTCGCGCATCACTTGGACTTACTAATCTTTTGCTTTCAAAAATAGACATGTATCAGAAAATATTATTCTCTGCATTATTGGCTTAACTGCAAGCATTTTAGTATTGCAGACTGTAATGTCTCTGGAGATACCTGTAACAGTCTGGCTGTGGTTGCATGGAACTCAAAAAGGGCAAACTTACCCTTAATTTGATTTTTCTTTCTTGCTGACTTTCCATGGCAAATCTGGGAATTCTGATACACGATTATGTAAAATCCATCTACTTTCAGTTTCATCTGCTTGCCTGTACTGAGAGCACTACGGGAGATACGAATACCTGAATCCACCAAGAAGTGTTCTGCCACAAAGTTTTAAAATCTGTGCCCTGTATATGCAGTATATCTGAAATGTGCTGCAGATGCAGTGATTTATTGATGTGTTCTTAAAAACATTCTCACTGTGTGAAGAATTATTGTTAAAACAGCCTTTAGGTTCATTTTACTTTTAGTAGTGGTATTTGTTTTTGTAAGCTTTTGATCTGAAGCTAATGCAGAATGAAATCCATATGTAGTTCTTCAAGCATTACAGCCAAAGCTTGGAACACGTTAAGTAAAACAGTCCTGTATAGCATTTTCCTTCAGGGAATTTCACATTTGTGAATGCAGTGCCAAATCATATATTTGCCTTATGTCTTTAGAAAGTGGAATAGGCACTCTCATGTTATTCTTTGACTTTTTTCTGTTAGAATATGACTGTCCACATGACATAATTCTATTGCTAACAACTTAGATATAACCACATTCACCTTAGAGACTGGGTAAATTTAAAGTTCTTGGAGCTACAGCTAGGTAAGTTAGGGTTATGGCTTTAAAGTCTGTATTTCTAAGAACATTTATACCAACTAACGCTGGTACTCAAGATAGGGCCTTTCACGTTTCTTCAAAGGTGAAATTCTCAAATTTTGTTTGGAATCAGGAGGGAGATGGCCATTTAATCCATTTTCATACTTTCTGAAATCCAAGATAAGTAACATGTGCATGGCTGTATCACTTCTTAGGGAGATACAGCCATTTTAGCAGCTGTCATATATGAGCTAGTGCTGCCAGTATACAAGGAAACCAGTGATTCAAGTATCAAACTGGTTAGTTTCTACAAGATGCAGGAACATGTAGAACAAAATATGATGATTAAATTAAAATATATTTGTATGAAATTACCATGTGGTTGAAGTTGTCACAATAAGTACAATGAAATCAAATTAATTTTTAATTTGAGTGGAAGTTTTCTTATTTCCTTAGTGATCTCTTTAGCTATTGCAGATCCAATACTGCATTGATTTTCCTTTTACAATCAATACCTCTTTTATGCAAGGCTGGTCTGTGCATTTCGGGTGTCTTAATTGCACGTGGCATAAAATGTGAGGATAAAATTGTCATAAGATTTGTGGAATGTTTTTATTTGTACACAGATCATCTGAGTTAGTCTTCAGGCTTTTGTTTAAGCTGCTCCTTACAGCTTAAAATGGCCATTGCTTATTGGCACCATTAGCACACCCAAAACGTACAGTCTTCATTTATATAATTCTGTTATGAATAGTGCAAATCTCACTACGGAGGACTAAAGTAAGAAGTGGAATCATTTAAAAGAAATTGTTGAATTGCTTAATGCCTCCTGCTTATCTCTAAAAGAAGGGAAAGAGTCCTATTTTCTGTAATATATGGCACTTGGAAATCATCGAAGCTTTATAGAATTTTAACTGTCATTAAGGTAGACTGAGCCTGAGTCTCTTTAAACTTTCTTATCTGGGATAACTATTGCTTTTACTAACGCTAATTTAGGTTGCCTCCCCTTGCAGGATAGAGACATTTGGCAGAAGTAGCTTCTGCTGTCATCAGCAGCACAGGAGCTGGTGAATCATGGTGGCAGAGCAGAGGGGATATCTGATGCACCAACCACATCAGGATGCACACTGTGGGCTTTCTTAGAAATGTGCTGTACTCTAGCTTAAATTAGTATACTTTTATGATTGTGCACATATATATAGTTTTCATATAATAGAATCATAGAATCATTTGAGTTGGAAAGGACGTTAAAGAGACCTTTAATGGCTGTCCAGTCCAACTTTCCTGCAATGAACAGGGACACTTACAGCCTGATCACGTTGCTCAGAGCCTGGTCCAGCCTGACCTTGAATGTCTCCAAGGATGGGGCATCCACCACCCCTCTGAGCAACCTGTTCCAGTGCTTCACTACCCTTATTGTAAAAAAAAATAAATTAATTAATCCAATCTAAATCTCCTCTCTTTCAGATTGAAACCATTTCCCCTTGTCCTATCACAACAGGCCTTGCTAAAGATTTGAAAATGCATTCCAACAATGTGCTTTTCAAGAATATGCTTTCCATCAGTGCTTACATTGAACAGAGTACATGTATTCTTCCTAAATTTCATTAGAATAGTATGTTAGTAATCACTCCTGCTTTTTGGACGTTTAATCTCAAGAATAAGATTTTGTATCACGGATGCCTAATAAGTAATTTGATTTTCTCATCCTGATGAACTAGAGTTTGTCATCTGAAAGCACTGCTAAAGCACTGCTCATGCCCACGTTATTCTGAAAAGCACATTTTTAGAGCTTGTACAGTTATCTGTGAGATGCCAAGAGGCAAAAGGAAAGAAAAAAAAAATTACTTTGGCTTTTGTAATTAGTATTAACATTTACATTTCAAGCTGTTTCTTCTTTTTTACTTGGCTAGATTGGACCAATGGAGATACAACTTTTTCTAATGGACTTCCCAACTCCTCAGGCAGTCTGCTTTTGTGTGGGCCACTGAGATGAACTTGGAGTACTGAGTAACTAATAAAGCTGGGTTTTTTTACAAGGGAAGTGATTACATAACATGGTATAAATGACTTAGAGAAAATATTCAGTAATAACCCAGGAAAATTTTAAGAGTTAAAAAGAAATTGAAAAAAGAAAAAGCTTTTTAGTGACTACAGATAGTTTATTTTAATTTTGAATATTGTAAAATTATGCACATAAAAAAAAGTTAAAAAAGAACAACAAACCTCTTCCTGATTATAATTGTTTGTTACAGTTAGCTAAGTTCTAAAAATGCCCAGTATGAATTTCTGTCTTTCACCAGATCTGAGAGAAACTTATTTCACTCAGCTTTGCGGTTTTACAGCTCTATGGCAGAAGGTAAGCTTGTACTTTTTTAGTGATTTCAGTAAAGATAAATTCAGCAGTATTTCCATGTACTGCATGTAAGATGATTTTTAAGTGCCTTCGGTGTGTTTGTGTAGCCCTTACAGTATTTTTAGTGGTTTTAATAGGAAACGTGGCTCTCCCAGTGAAGTGTGTGTTAGGATGTTTTTTGTTGGCAAGCATCTTAAAATATAACTGTTCCAAAAACATGGCAGAACCTGACTCTTAAAGAAAGTTGAAAAAATGGCTGCTTGTTGAAATGGTTCCAAGTTACAGCTCTCAGATTGACAAAAGCCATGGATTATATGGCTTAGACATACTCAGCATTTACCTGCAGATTGTGATGAAGTAACTTTAGGGTTCCTTTCATTTGGTTTCCTCTGTTCTTTGTGGTGGAAATACACTGTGTGAACTGCTCTTAGGGAGAAAGGGTGCTTCCTTTCTTATCATGGAGAAGAGGGAGACACTAATCTAACTGTACTATGTTTTGTTATCTTCTGCTGAGGCTTTTACAGCCCTTTAAGCTTCTCAGTGCTTTTAAGTGATTAACAGCTAGAAGGAGGTGAGACAAGCCCTCTGCAAGTAAACTTCCATATGTGTAGTTGGAGAAATTTTGCGAGCAGCAATGTGTAGTTGGAGAAATTTTGAGTCCACTATCTCGTTCTGAGAATAAATGAATCTTGGTAGTCCTTAACATTTCTCTTGCTACTGCAGTCAAAATCAAATTGGATATTTTCACCTTCTGTCCCTCTGTTCTCAGTTCCTGCATCCTGTGTAATACCTAGAGAGGGAAGGAGCTATGGTTGCTGATGTCCTGATGCCCAGGAGCAGGACCTCCAAAGGATTCCAATGGCAAATAGATATGGTTTGATGGTGATTTTCTAAGACATGTGAGTTGGCTGTATATGGGTATATTTTCACCAGTGGTGCAAAATTGATACAGTCTTGAAAGAGTAGCCTTGGATAACTTCAGTTTGAGCAACCAAATTTCAGAAACATTTTGAACAAATACAGGCAGTGCAATGAGCCAGAATTCCACTAAAATTCTGTTGCTTGCTTTTAATTAAGGAAGATTTTAGTTCAGCTTAAGGCTTCAAAATGGCTACCTTTCCCTAGAAATCTGAAAATCTCCACTTGATAATAGGAAAGCGGGCACTGAACTACATGAGATACTGAGTAAAGTGTATCTTAGATACCGGAGATCCCATAGGGAAGAAAAAAAAAAGAACAAAAAACAAGTGTAGCATATGGAATCAGTTTTGTGATACTAAACTGATATGGACATGAGCTGGGTCTCTTCACAGCTCTTCTGGGGAAGAGAAGGCTGTGAAACTATCAGCAGCTTTTCAGTATCTAAAGGGGAGCTACAGGAAAGAAGGGGACAGACTCCCCTGTAACAAAGAAGGGGAGCAGGGGTTGTGGTGATAGAACAAGGGGAAATGGCTTCAGGCTCAAAGAGGGTAGATTTAGGTTAGATATAAGGAATAAGTCTTTCACAGTGAGGGTGGCAAGGCACTGGTACAGGTCCCATCACTTAGTAATGTGATTGATGCTCCATCCCTGGAGACTTTCAAGGCCAGGCTGGATCAGGCCCTGGGCAGCCTGGTCCAGCTGTGGTGTCCCTGCGCATTGCAGGAGGGTTGGACTAGATGGCCCTCAGAGATCCCTTCCAACTCTGAGAATTCTATGATTCTATTGAATTTTAGCTTTTCTTCTGATAAAAAGAGCTCTGTCCAGTGAGGATTTTCTGTATTTTAATATCAGTTAAACACACCTTTTACTTCAAAGGAGTATTTCACCGCTACTTAACCTGTTGAAGCTGAGAAAATAGAGCTTATAAGTAGGACTGGGCAGTTAAAATATCTGCTCCCGGACTTGCCAGGTTTATCAGTTTGTAACAAATCTTAACCAACTGGGAAAGGAAGGGGAAAAAATCTTAGGGTTAGATGCAGGATTCCGTTGTTAGGTTGGACACATGGAAGCTGCTTAAGGGAGTTGGTAAGCAGTTGTTATGCTTATTTATGCTTTTCCATGGAAAACCTGCCTTAAAACATTGTCCAGTTTTGTTTAGTGAAGAAATGGAAAAATAGTTTATCTTTTAGTACTTTTATCCGTTAAAAAGTATTACCTATCCCTAAGTAGTAGTTCAAATATTTTTTCTTGGTTACATTGCAGCTAACAACATTCTACTTAGTTTGTGTCAAATCATCAGTTGTTGAAATCAGCTGAGTTACAATGACTGACAAAACCTGTCATAGAAAAGTGAGAAGGCTAAAAGGATAACTTAATCACTAGAAGTATAGCAGAATGTGATGAAAACAGGGCTTTCTTTTTCATATATTGAGCACCTCATTTAACTGTGACCCTGTTCATTGCAGGGGAATTGGGCTAGATGACCTTCAAGGGTCCTTCCCAACTCAAACAATTCTGTGGTTCTGTGAAACAATTTTTTTTAGAAGAGTGGTATCCATCTGCTTCTTGTTTTTTAACAGGCTATAGCTGGGTGACATGCCTTTCATATGTGCCAGTTAGAATAGGCTCTACAGCTTCACCAATAGCAAGTCCTCTCTGGCCTACCAACCTAGTGGCCTTCTATTTAGTGGACAAGGGAAGTGTTGCCTATCGTAGGCGTGGCGACCTGGTTCGGGAACGGCACGGCGACCAATCCCAGGTCGCTCGGTCCATCGGCTCGCTGACACCAATGTGGTGGACGGCAAATGGCGTTTATTGGCGGGAAAAACAGCCTTATATAACCTGGGCACTGAACGCTATTGGCTATCGGGAGGGGGACCCTGTCTTCCCGTACAACGCGATATCTTCCGGGCGCCAGACCCTCACTACCACAGGGAAGAGCTACTGATGTCATCCATCTGGACTTCAGTAAGGCCTTTTACATGGTCCCCATACCATCCTTCTCTCCAAGTTGGAAAGGTATGAATTTGGAGATGAAAGGTGCAATAAGATAGAAGAGGACAGGCTCTTTAGCAGAATCTATTGTGATAGGACAAGGAGTAGTGGTTTCAAACTAAAAGAAGGGAGACAGACTGGATTTAAGGAAAAAGGCTTGTTTTTTTTTTGTTTTGTTCTGTTTTTTTTGTTGTTGTTGTTGTTGTTTTTTAACAAGAAGAGTGGTGAAGCACTGGCACAGATTGCCCAGAGAGGTGGTGGATGCACCGTCCTTGGAGACACTCAGGGTCAGGCTGGATGGGTCTTTGAGCAACCTGATCAAGCTGTAGGTGTCCCTTTTCATTGCAGGGGAGTTGGACTAGATGACCTTTAAAGGTCCCTTCCAACTCAAAGCGATTCTGTGGCAATTCATCTGTGTAATAGTTTAGCATGTGAGTGCACTTCTAGGTGTATTCTAGATGCATCTTGTCGTGCTAGTTGGTAATTTAACTTTCTGTAACCTCATACAAAATAGTCACTTGATACTTACAATCTTCAAGTTGTTTCAGACAGCATAGAATAAGCTAATAAATGTCACATTTATTTTAGTAAATGCACTTCTTGAAAAATATTTGTTTTCACAGACTTTTATAGAATCTTAAAATGTGAGTTGCTAGAACAAAAAATTAAAATATGTGTATTTTGAAAGCAGTCTTCAAGTTTTTAGAAATAGATTTTGTATTTGTATTGTACACAGCTAGCTGGTGAAAGAGAATTTCAGGAGCCCAGCAAAGAGTGCTCATAAAACTGATATTTGTGACCTTGTGACTGATGCACTGTAACTAGAAATGTAGACGGTGGACCTAATTTGATGTTAAATGTAGATGCTCTGCTATGTTTTCTGTTTCAGTATGTAATTTTTGTTATAACTTATTCCAGCACACCCAGCAGGGAACAGGATTTCTATACAGGCATACTGAACTTGTATTCCCATTTATTTGACAACCTCTGAAATAGACAGATAATTTCTTTAAAAAGTAAGAGAGCATGAGCTTTCAACTGACTACTGCAAAACAGCAGGAGTAAAAACTTCTTGAGTGTCCCACAAAGTCTAGAATACCTAAAAAACAGTGTTTTACTCCAGATACATTTAGTATTATCACATTTATCATTTCTGTAAACATCTATTGTAGGCTTTGCTCTGCTTCTGACCAATGGCATGCAGCTTGGCATGTGTTCATCTGACATACTGTTGAAACAACCTCCTACTCTTTCTTATTTCTTTCCATTAAAGTGCTTAAAATCAAAATGTTACATGACAGGCTTATCAAGAGAAGAATGAAGAAGCTGGAGGCAAACCTATGTGAAAAATACTATTATCCCAGTGTAAACTTTTTAACAGGATTCTATGAGTTTTCTCAGATCGTAAGACTTGTCATAGTTGTGAATTCACCCGGGGATTTTCAACAAGATGAGATGGAATCTGTTAAACAAAAAATTAAAGTGGGAATGATCCGGAAACATTATGAATAATGGGTTTTTATCTTGTTCTCTACTATACCTCCCACTTCTCCTTGGCTATTCTCTGCTAGTCTTGGTTGTTCTTACTGTGCCTTCTCCAATGTTTTATTCACTTTGTATCTCCTTCATCTTTCTTTTCATTAATTGTCTCTATTGTGTGCCTTGTTTCCAAGATTTTCTCTAGATATCCTCTCTTCTCTTTCTCAGATGTATCTTCAAATATTTTGACTTGGATTGTGTGTAGAGTGATCTACATAGTTCTAGCTGTATTCCCTGATGACTGCTAACTATGCAGAAAGTAGAGTAGGTCCAGGAAATCCCAAAGCAGTTAATTACTGAATCAGCCTCAGGAATGAATACCTTCAGCTGTGCTGTCAAGCATAGGACCCATCTGCAGCAACCATAATGCAGCTTGATTGACATCATCATGCTGTGGGCAATTAATTAGTGCACAGATATTTACTGTTCATTGTGACCACCAGTTTTAGAGCTGACTGACTTAATCTTTGCCTGAATTATGATCACATCTGTACATTTGGGAGAAAATGCACAGCTAACATTCAGTCCATTTTTAGTCGTTTCAGCTCCAGACTGTGATGAAATCAGAAAAATAGGCAATTTGATTGCTAGCAGCACAGCACAGTTGGTGTCATCTGTTTTGTCTGAGCTTTGAATCAGTATTTCAACAGAATCAAACTGAAACAGGGTGAACATAGGAAATAACAGAGGCTACAGTGTGTGACAGTGGCCATGATAACTTAGCTTAGAGATTTTATCAGATGTATAAATTGTATTTGCAGTCAGATTGTTCAGAATGACCTAAAATTATTTATACCAGATGAATGTGAAGTTTTTGCTGGTTTCTGTTGAGCAATAGGAAACTTAGAACAGCACATAGCTCCTGTGCCACATATTGCTCATTGAATTAACCTGATAGTCCTTGTTGCACCACAGACTGTATTTCTTTGCAATGTTTTACTGCTCATTACAAAACATTTTGCACTGTCCATTTAACTATAATAAACATTGAATAGGCAATACAAACAAAGGCACCCCCACACAACAAAGTTTCATTTCAGACAGGTAAAAGCTATGCAGCTGTTTTGGCTGAACTGCATACGCCTGTGTAGCTTTATCCAGCTCAGGATTGTGTAGCAACATCCCTACTTCTTTCAGCAGGGGCCAAGACCCTCTCCTTCTGATATCTTTAGCTCTTTCCTGAACAGGTATTCATAGTATTTTGGATATGAAATTTGGATATGAAAGATTCCAGTATTCTTATATTGATGTCACCAGGGTAGTTGTTTTCAGATATTTGCAGAATGCTGCAATAATCAGTAGGAATGCAAGTATAATTGCAGTCAAAATGGAAACTACATGCATGTGAAAGCTGAAGTTGTCCAACGCCATGTGTTTGACCTAGTGCAGCTAATAGGAAATAATTTTTCCCTGTATTTTTGTATTGTATTTTTCCCTGATCACTTGTTCAAAAAAACCCACAATTCATGAGGGCATCAACCGTAGTTTATGCTTACCTTTCAATGTCCTTGAATGTGCTTTGGGTACAACCTCGTAAGGCTTCATTCTGCTGACAGAAGCTTGCAGTTGCAAAGTATCTGAGAGTGAATATATGTAAAATATATGCGTTAGATAAAAATATGTTGCCAGATAACCACATCAGCTTTGTGCTTCTGCAGCCATGTGTGCTGTAGAACTGTGCTGCAGTACCATTCCCTTTATTAGATCTGCCAAATCTTATTGCCTGTACACATGCACGGATCTGTAAATCACAACTGGCCTCAGTTAAAGTGCAAAACATTTAAGTCTAAAAAAAATTACATTTTAGAGTTTTCTAAGAGTTTTTCTCATGTTTCTTTTCCCCTCTCTTGGAGGAAATTCTAATCACTTGATCAAAAGCAATTTAATCTTTTTATCTGGCCTGACTATGTGAACCCACTGCAACTCTGTGCTACAACTGCAGATTGCACATTCTGTGATGTTACTTTTGCTACTTTATGGGCCTGATCTGTCAAGACATCTAATAAGCACTGAGCAGCCAAACAGACTTTACTGGAGTGTGATGGAATAACTCTGTAGACTTGAATATAACCACTGGCACAGAGAACCGTTAGCAGTAATTCCCCAAGAACAAAGTGGAGTAATTCAGTGTGGCAGGAATGTCCGTAACTTTGGAAGCTGCTGCTGCAGTTATATCCCACATTACTTCTAAAAAAACAAAAATAAAATCCTGTCAAAATGTCTCTTGTGTTTGCAGGACACTTTCAGTGGGCTTAGCATAACAGCTGTTAATATGTGTGCTCTAGAGACCTTTACCAACACCAATTGAACTGCATGTCCACTCTGTAAGTGATTATTACTCTTAGGCTCTTTTGGTGGCCAAGACCATTTCTGAATGCTAACACTGATTTTCAATCAGTCTGCATCAGCTTCATTCAGAATCGTAGGTGTTTGCTTCCTCTGACAACCAGATGGTTGCTGTCTGAGGCAGGCCCCCAGATTCAGAAGCTGCTGTTGGGAAAGTTAGCCTGCAATGACTTGCTTGAGGTAGGAAGCCAGTGCAGAAGTATGAATAAATCCCAGAACAGCTAACTACATCACTCTTCTTCCCACACATCAAACATGAAAGGAGAAAGCAAGCATAACAGTTAAGAACTTAGACCTAAAAAAATAAATTATTTGCCAGATGCTCTGAAATGAATATTACTTGGTGGTGTTTCTATGAACATTTATATTTTTTCGGGTCAAATGTGTTCTGTACCTCAGCTGTTTGCTGTAAGTGAGTGGCAATATTTTGTATATTTCAAAGGTATTATTACAGCGACATATTCATGTTTAAAAAGTAATTAAATTGTACCAAGTTCATTTGTTTTCCCTCCTTCTGCTTCTTTTCTCCAGGCTCCCCCTTACTTCCTACAGGTCACCACATTTTCTTCTACTTAACTGCTGGTATTCCATTGCTTCTTTTAATGAGAATTGATTTTGATTTATACTGTATTCAGAAATAGAGGTCAGGCTGCATCTTGTCTTATTTTTCTGATAATACTGATCTGTCTGTACAGCAAGTTACAGTCTTCTGTTTTGACCCTGCAGCTGAGCAGAGAAACTCATTTTGTTCCATGAAATGAGAAATTCCTGAAAGACCATTTGTTTCCTTTGCTGACATGTGAAAGCAGCTCCATCCTTTGCACTGTATGAGTAGAAAAATGAAGCTGAAAAGATCCCTGGTCTTCAGACATGCCTGCTGGCCTGTCAGGATCTTGAACATGTCACTTCATTCTGCACTGAGAGCTAGCAGTGCAGAGCAGAAGGAGGCAACCAAGAAGAAAATACCTAGTGGCACGTAATGGCCTATTTCAGGACAGGCTTGGAGCTTCTTGAAGCATTTTGATTTTTTTTTTCATTTCTTCAGAGATGTTTTTGTTGCAGAGAAAAAGTCTTATGAAAAATGGTTGTGTTATTTATGTGTCTGTTATTCAAGCATAGCACAAGCAGTGCCCTCAGTACCTCCCAACAACTTTGACCTAAATGCTCAGGATAAACCCACTATGTTCTCTGTCCTTGTAAGCTGTAGGTTTTGTAGCAGATCTTGAGCCAGAAAGTATCAATTCCTTCATTTATTTCCAAAAGTAATTAATCATATACAAACAATATCAGTTTTGCTGTGGAATTTGATTTTAAATTTACCATACATTTCTCACCAAATCTTCACTATGTAGCATTGCATTAACATAAAGCTGCCAAGCTCTTTAAAAGGTCTGTCTGAACATTAAAGTTATTCCAAATGTAAAACAGGGTAGGTTTCTAGTAGAGAATTATTTACAAGGGTCTAACTAGCTAGAGTTAATTTAGCATAGCATCAAATTTTCAGGTGTCTTTAATGTGCAGTAAAACCTTAGCAGTGAGAATGGTTTGCATTGTCAAGAGGTGGGTGACAAGACTCAGCATCTTTCCAAGAGCAATTTTTGTACATTAGGTGGGCCATTCCAGGAAGTGAATGTAGTTTGTATGAAAAGTGCATTTGGTTGATTGGTGTTAATCAAAGACTAGTTAATATGATGGTTATAGAAAAGATTCAGTTCATAAATAGTAAATACAATGAAAAAATTATACATTCATAACAATAAAGACAAAAGCTCAGCCTTTGGCTGCTTCAGTGAAAGAGTGTTTTGACAGCCTGATGAGGTTTGTAATCATAAATTAAGGATAGTGAACTTCAGATGTTTATCTTTTGCTTAAAGCATCCATTTCAAGATCCCAGTCAGCGTATCAATTACATTTGTATGTATTAAAGACAGCAGGAGCCACTTTCTTTTGGTAGTGTCAAGTACCAATTTACTAATGCAAGTAAAGTTCTCTGAGCCAAAATCCATTTTTACTTTGATTACCTTAGCTTTCTTGATAAATTTCATTATTTGGGATTATAGAAAATCTAGTTTGGAAGGGGTTTCCAGAAATCATCCAGTCTCCTGAGAGCACAGCTTCAGATCAGGTTACCTTGGGTCCTGTCAAGCCGAGGAAGTAAGGGGTATCTTCCACTTTTTCTAGGCAACCTACTTCTTCCCACAGTGCAGACAGAATTTCCCATGAAGGAACTTGTGCCTCTTGCCCTTTGTCCTTTTACCATCTTCCTTTGTGACGAGCATACCTCCAACTTCTCTACAGCTACCTTTGAGGTGCTGGAAAACTATCAGATCCACCCTGAACCTCCTCGCATCTTTCTGAAGGACCTCGTCCTTGACCACGTTCAGTTCCCCCACCCCCTTTTTTGTTCTTCCTAATCAGGCTTGGGGCACGGTGGCGGGAAAACTGTGTGGGGAAAATGGATCTGGGGGTGTTGTTCAGCACTGTTGTGAACATGACCAGCAATGTGCCCAGGTGGCCAAGAAGGCCAATGACATCCTGGCTTGTACAAGAAAGAGTGCAGCCAGCAGGAACACGGAAGTGATGATTTGCTCTGGTGAGGCTGCACCTTGAATGCTGTGTTCTTTGTTGGGTCCCTCACTGCAGGAAAGGCACCGAGGGCTGCAGCGTGTGCAGAGAAGGGCAGCGGAGCTGTGAGGGGTCTGGAGCACAAGTGTGATGGGCAGCGGCTGAGGGAAGCGGGGCTGTTCGGTCTGGAGAAGAGGAGGCTCAGGGGAGACCTCGTGGCTCTCTGCAATGACCTGAAAGGAGGCTGCGTGAGGGGGATCAGCCTCTGCTCCCAGGGAACGGCCATAGGACGAGAGGGGATGGCCTCACGTTGCACCAGGGGGGTTTCTGAATATTAGGAACAATTTCTTCTCTGAAAGAGTGAGTCAGGCAGTGGAATTGGCTGCCCAGGGAAGTGGTTGAGTCACCATCCCTGGAGGTGTTCAAGAACTCAGGTGTTGTACTGAGGGACATGGTTTAGTGGGGGAATATTGGTGGAGGATGGACGGTTGGACTGGTTGATCTTGAAGGACTTTTCCAACGTTGGTGATTCTATGGTTCTGTGATTCTTTGTTTCGAGTCGGAAATTCTTTGATTCCTTGACTGTGTTCTTGTTGAAGAACAAATATCTTTGCTGGTGGTTTGGGAATAATTTAAAGGTAAACACTTCAATTTAATATTCAAGGATGTTGAAGTAGTTTGTATTCCGTGAACTTTTCTACTTAGTTCAGTTTTAAACTTATATATGTGTCTAGAAATCTAGAGGAACTGTTAAAGAAAACAAACAAACAAAAATACAGTATGGACAAGAATCAAATACTTGCAATCTTTTGAATTTCTAAATTGTTATAAAAGCAAAAGAAAATCTTGGAGCAAGATATTATTGCAACAGCGATTGCGGAGGTACTAAGAGCTTACCATCTGGCAAGGCCCTCAGACCAGATGGATCCACTAATGACTTTTATAAAGCATTTCATCAGACTCTGCTGGAACACATGACTGGCGCCTGTAATTATCCTAATTTAACAGGGTTCCAGCCTTCGATGCTAGATTCATAATCATCGGTCTTGGAAGTGAAGAAAATGTTCAGTGAAATCTCTCATTAACAAAAGCATGGATAAGGAAGAAGGTGTAATGTTAAAATTACACCTGCCTGGAGTTTATTGGTTCATTTTAAATGGATTGTTTGATTTTCAAAAAGGTGTCTGTGAAGTGCCATGCACTTTTATTGAAGACCTTCCTTGCAGATACATCAGCACACTTGTGGAATTCTCAGTTAGCTTTCTGCACCCACAGAAGCATTCAGCTGCTCCGTGGAGTGGACTGCCAGAAATCCCCTCACTTTTTTTTGCCTGGAAGGAGGGGAGCTTGCAATTCCCAAGCAGTTGATCTCTGCTTCTTACCCAAACATGCAACTGCTCCTGTTACAGTTCTCACAGACAGAAGGTTGAGAAGTGTGGGGAAATGACTGCCACTACCAGCAAGCAGTGCCAGCAGCAATAACTGCTACTTTTTCCCCTTCTGTTTTCCACCCCAGCTAATTGTGTGGGGTGGAAGAACTGCAGATAAGGCGAGATAAATGTGAATTCCTTTTCATACAAACCTGGAAAGTAGGGAGAACTTTTCTTGTGAGTTGTCTGCCACCCGTCTGCCTAGATCTTGTTGGCTATACCCTGTGCTGCAATCACTCTGCCTTACACTAATGAATCTCAAATGTCTATCTGCAGCCCTATTGCCTGTAGCTTGCAGAAAATTGGCTGGTTATAAGAGAAAGACTTTTCTGTTTCTAGCTGTTCTTCCTATTGGAAGGAATAGGAAAGATTCCCCAGCAGTGTTGTTCTGTACCATAAATTGTTGTTGTTTGAATACATAATCTAATCATATTTTTATCTTCCTTCAATAATAATATTTCAGTACATCCCAGTGGAGTGATGTGATATCACAAATCGTTTAGATATAGGATCTTTGCTTAGAAAGGTTGAAGATACACACCTATGTGCTGGAAACAAAACAGTGAAGTTTATATTCATTTTTAAAGGGTGTGGAAGGGCAGAGAAGCCATGCCAGTTAGAGATCTTCTGATCAGGAGGCAGGAAGCAATCCATGTTGCAAACAGATTGAACAGTCACACATGCAGTTTTTGCATTTTCATTGAAAAACGTGGCTATCATGTATGAAGGTATTCAGACAGTCACCAGGAATTGTTCTTGAATTTAGACTCCGTTTCCTCACTCCGTAAGCCACCGTTCTGTCTGCCAAAAACAAACCCTTGGTTATCTAACCGCCAGACTGAACGTAGGCAGTTGTAGTGCATTATTGTAAAGGCTACGAGCAGGAAATGAATGTCCTTAGTGGTTCTGAAAAATCAGGCTACTTCTTAGGTGCCAAAAACTGAAAACTTGGTCCTAATTTTAGATGTGCCATTAGTTGACTTCATGCATAAGGATAAAGCAAATAACAAATACGTTCAGTACCGACATATTTAGGTTTAGTTGACTTCATGCATTGAAAAGGATAAAGCAAATAACAGATACGTTCAGTACTGACATATTTAGGTTGTAGGAAATACGTTGTTCATACATCCAGGAATGGAAATGCTGAACATGGAGAAATCTAGGATGTGAAAAGCAAATTGTACAGACCGATGGTTGATGTAATTAAGCTGCAGTTGTGTTCTAGCAGTGAGATAGGTTGCTTCAATTAATCTTTTCCATCTGGTTTTTATTTTTTTATCACTGAAGAAGAGTAATCTAACTTAATTGTAAATGTCCCATCTTAAGTATGGTGAAGTTACCCTTTATTTGCCTTATAGGTTTAGAATTAAGGTGAACTAGCTGACACACAGCAAACTTTAGAATCCAAGCCTGAGAAGAAGGAAAAAATGAGCAAGTAGGAGAATTGATTATAAAAAGTTTTTACTCAGTGTTCTGCTGAACTTGTTCTTTTCTGAAGAATTGTTCCTTAACGTGAGAAAATTGTAATTTTTTTTTTTTTTTTTGAAACTTCCTTGATGAATCCTTTTTAATAATTAGTATTATCCGCTCCTGGGATATTAAAAAATACTCAGATGCCCTGAGCCATCTGTTGAGTGTCAGTTTATTAATAGGATATTTTTCCCTATTCCATCTGTAGCTCACATATTCAGACATTATTCTAATTTGTTTCCTGGATAACAGTGTAAAACTGTCTTTGTGTTCATGTTACCCTAGGGAGAGGTTTTTTATTATCAACTTCCCCAGGCGAGATTTTCAAACTAGATCCTCTGGGCTTTGTCAAAGAGAATGCCTCAAGGACTGAAGGGCAGCTTGACAACAACTTGGAATAATTGCAAAGAGCACTTTTTGGTACCATGTCAGCTATTGATAGCCTGCATTGCTCTATTTTTAGTATGGGACAAAGTTTGCTAAATGATGGCCTTCTGTCTTTCTGCGTTACCATGAAAATGTAAAAAAAAAATGCTACAAGGAAAATATAAAATACATATTTTTTTTCCTAAATGGTGCTACTGCTTCGTTCCAGAATATGTTTGACATCTATGAGGAATGTCCCAACACAATATGGAAGTAAACATTAGAGTTCACGCTTTGGCATGGAAGAGAAAGATACTGTGGACAGTCTGGTGGAAATTTCCATGTCTGAAGAGATGTGCACACAGATGGTTTTTGATTCTTCTAATAGAGCCTGCATTAGAGTGGCTTGCAATAATGTGCCTCTGTACAGAGACTGCAGAAAATAAAAAAGTTGAGAGGTCTATGTTTAACAGTGTTGTAAGATAAAGTCAGTCAAAGCAATTGTACTATTGGAATTATTGGAGTAAATCACTGGAAACCAGGAAATGATTTTTGAGATGTTAGCATTTGTCTGGGTTTAAGTAAGAGAAATCCTATTTGTCGTGAAGGTTTTTGTGCAAGGTGCTATTTCTGATTGGCTGGCAGAGAAAAACGAAATAAACTAACAAAGAAGCAGTAAGTTTTGCCTTTCCTCAGGCAGCAGTAATTAAAAGCATATCTGAAAATACAGATGAATAAAAAGCCCGTATAAAAATGTTCTGATTGTACTTTTCCTACATTTTCTATTTAAAATGTTATTACATGATAAGTTGTATTCTGCAATCACCATGTCAGTCTCAAGCATTTTCTCTTTTTTAGGCAGAAGGAAATAATGGGATACAGTAAGTTTTTATGGCATTTGATATGATCATTCCAATCAATCAAAAGGAGCTGTTTTTTGAAAACTAGGAAAAATAAACTATTTTTTCAGCTTCATGCTTACATTTTTTACAGTATTGAGAAAATGTGTTGTAACTTAAACTGTGTTCTCTTTCAGCCTTGCAGTTCACCCGGATAAAACTTTAGTAGCTACAGGGCAGGTTGGAAAGGACCCTTACATTTGCATTTGGGATTCCTACCGTGTACAGACTGTTTCTGTCCTTAAGGATGCACATACACATGGAGTTGCCTGCTTAGCTTTTGATTCTGATGGCCAGGTTTGTATATCTTCTTTTTCAGTGTTTTCAATTTAGTTTGACCCCTGAGTCCAAGAGACATCACATGGAAATATTTTATATGTATAGGTAGCTGTATGGCTGTAGTACTTAAACTATTATTATGATTAATTTTTTTTTAATGCAAGGACTGCAAATGTAGCTCTCTCAAAAACCAAAATCTCACCAATTCAAGTAGATGCATTAGTTACTGAACAAATGTCTATAAAAGAAACAGCCCTCCTCGGCTCAAATGTAATAGCTTCACTACATACTTATCACTTGCTGTTCAAGAGACTATTTCCTGGCAGAGTCCTTACAATCCTGCAGCTCTTTTGGCAGAGAGACTCCAGTAAGAGTCTCATTGGCTAGGGTGCAGAGTCAGTTTAATTGAATAAAGGGGTTAGGACACAATATGTTATATGATTATGTGATATTTTGAGGCAGTATTAAAATATAAGTAAGTGGTGGGCTGTTTACATCTAAACACATTGAATTTTTTCCCTGCAGGAGAACTAATAAAAACATTGAATTGTAACTGAAAAGGGAGAAAAATAGATTAATGATATGGATAAAACTGAGAAGTGTTGGACATTCAATTTTGTCCTTATCGGTGCCAGTTTTCTGATATAACACTGTGGTCATATTTTATAGTTTGCTGCTAAATATTTTTAGGACTAGTTAGAAGGTAAACTGATTCCTGGATTCTTGCACAGATTTTCCTTGTTTGCTAGTGACTTAAATCCCAGAAGGACAGATCTGCCTTTAAATGCTTTCCTTAAAATAATGTCTTAGACAGTTAGCTGTCTGTAGAGCTTTACATGCCTGATCACAGAGTGGTTTTATTCCTCTTTCTGAGATCGAAACCAGACATATAGTGCCTAAAATGTGTTCTCACATGAAACAAAAGTACTTTCTGTCATGCATTATCTTGTGTATATTCAGTTTAAAGATCAGTGTGAGTCAAAGTACACTAACACAAGCAATTACCTTTAACACATAGTCAAAAAGCATTACTAGACAGCACTGTAGCATGTATTTCTTTTTTAGAAATTGGAGATAACTTTCTATTTTAAGCTTAGTTTTTAACCATCCCCTTCCGTTTTTATTTTTTTTAAGTAAAACCATTTCCTCTGAAATCTCATGTGCCAACTCTAATTAAAGAAAAAGGTGTTCCTAGGAAATGTGCATTAAAAAAAATCAAATAAGAGCATCCCCAGTTCACCAGAAGAAAATTTTAAAGGCTATAATAACCATAACATGATTTTAATTCAGAAATAAGTATTCTTAAAATTTTCTCTTGTTTCTAACTTCATGAGAATGGTGGGTAAACCTTTAAACAGGTTTAAATCCCTGTTTAGGCACCTAACAAGGATCAGCCCAGTCCATATGAGTTAAAAATGGAGACTCTTCTGAAGATCCTGCTTGGTGCCTAATTTTAATTAAAAACTGAACTTATTGGTGTATTGACTTTGCAAAACAGTGACATTCTGTTTTTGGAAATGTTAGAGAAGTTGCAGATATTCTGGAAATGAAGATTTGCACAGAATGCATTTATATCTGGAGAAAGACCAGTGCTGGAAAACATAAATATGGATGATGTATCTTGGCTTTTACTGCTCTTTCTGGTTTACAAAAGAAGGTGCCGTGCTGAGCTAAAATTAAAGAGCTTTGACAGAAGACTTTGAGTATGTGGAATTCAGACCTGCTTCCAGTTTATTTAGTCAGCACAGTCACCTGAATGATGTGGCATCTTGTAACAGGACAAAATGGGCTTCATGTACATAGCTCATGTCTTTCCTTCAACTGCATACATTTCACTCTTTTACACAGAGTGTCTATTTCCATCCTAGAAAGATTGATATTTTAGCCTCAAAACAAACAAAAATTCAATAATAACATAAGTTACAGGTGCAAATAGTTGTATCCCTACATACTATTTTCTCAAATATTTTCCACTGCTGTTTTCCACTTTTAAAATGAGTACAGGCTGAGGAAAAGCCCAGGTAATTCTGCTTCTCTGCCTGTGCACAGTTCCCATAAAGACAACTCTGCTTCCTCCCACTCTGCTGCACACAGCTTCTGGTTCCGAGGGCAACCACTGTGTTGAGTGCTGCACAGCTCCAGGATGAGAATTTAGGTCCCAGAATAGTGACACTGCATTTATATTTTGACCGATTTAATTAGCTCTTCCTGTATCAGAAACTCTGGGGTGTTTTCAAGCATTCAAATGAATTAATTCGGAAATATTACTCCCTGCTAGACTTACTCCCAGCTGGCACTGCATGGAGACAGCTTAGGTGTCTCTGCAGTGCTTCCCTGGCGTAATTAACCACAAACTGAGTAATGGAGAGTAGAAAGTATTTATTGTCTTTTCTGATAGACGGAGGAGATCAATAAGCAGCTTAAGTCAAGGTTTATTTTACGTACTTTCAATAAGGATTTGAAATTTGAAGATGAATATGTTTTAAGGAAATCTTCTGTTAACATTCTCTGTAATTAATGTTGCATTTTAAGAGTGCTGAAGGGAGCTGAATTTCCAGCAGAGCAGTTGCTATTGAAAAATACATATTTTAGTTTGCGATTTTTCTGTATGACTGGGAGATGACATTTGTTAGGAGGGAAGCTGCACATTGTTCAAATGTTTAATGAAGAGCTGTCAGTTTGCCTATGATTAAAAATTTATTCTGTTGAACCAGGAACTAACTAGAGTTTGAGAGCACCAACATCTGCCCTTCGCATAATTGCCTACAAGGCTGATGTCTTTTTTATTAAAGAATTTCTCTAATGCTATCCATTTCAATTTCTGTTCTAGGTTGTTTTTTAAGGACCTCTTTTGTGGGCTTTCTTTAAAAAGAGTAAGGAGGGCATGTGTGCATTTCTGAATTTGGTGTTAGGTTGCAGTAGGCTACTTTAGCCAGATCTTCTAAATCTGTGTAGACTTAAAAATAATTGTTTAATTATGTGCACAAGATACTTGGCAGATATTTTCTTCTGGTGATTCTATGAATTCTCTGAGCAGGATGCTATCAAGTTCCATTCCAAAAAGAATACTAAAAGTAGAAGCGTTTTAACTTAAAAGGAAATTCAGCATTTATCATTCTTCTGCCAGCAGGGGACCTTCCTCAATAGACCTAAAGGAAAAAAGAAAATATAAAACATTAGCTAATGTACTCTAGAAATATCACTGTCCGTCTACCCCACTAATGCTAATTTCTTGACTGGGAGATGAAGTCTGATGTTGTTAAAATCATAAATCTAAAAGATACTGTAAGTACTGCCATGGTTTCCATGGTGAAGAGAACAGTTTAAAAAAGGTGAGAAAATGTTGGAATCAGTGATGGTTCCATGAAAAAATATCTTGTGTTTTGATCAGTACGTCCAACCTCCTGGGTAGATGTAGATTACTCAAGAGCAAATAAAACATATGCTACAATAATAGTCCTTTCTCAAATACATAAATATTTTGATCTTGGTGATTGGCGGGAGTGTGTTTGTTCTTTCCTGCATTCTATTTTCCCTTCATTACCATAACAGATTCAGGACCTACCTTTCCTGTTTCAAAGGCTCATATGTGGGCTCATAAGTTAGATGCCAAACAGATTTTGGTGAAATATATTACACTCAAATCTTTTCAGTGCTTGGTGTCCTACAGGTGCTTCTGGTAGATTTTCACACAGATGGGTTTAACAGAGCTTTTTTCTCTTATCAGCAAAAGACAATAGAAGAAGTGGTCTCAAAGAAAACATATATATATAATTTTGTCATATTGCTTAGTATACTTGCTGGTGGGACTTGCTTGGTTTATGCATTACTCACTATGCAGAGTTCAACTGTTAAATGAGTTGCAATGTATGTTGTGTCAGTTCCCAAGCAACCAAATGTAAAAGGGATCTATTTCATTACTCTAAAATAAAAGAACTGTAGCTATTATGAGGATAGTGCAGGATGCATGTCTACCTACTGCCTTTAAGCCAGAGGTCTTTGGAAGATGTACACTATATTTTGCTCTTGAAAATGGCATGAAAAGGCATGGAATACCTTGTCTGATTTATTTTGCTACTGAATGAAAACTGGAATGTTCTGTTTCTTTGTGAATATTGATTTCACTCGATAGCATCTATAGTAATTGGTAGTCTTATAGCAATTAGTATTTTTTCTAACAAAGTATTTTAGAGGATTTTTTGGTTCTTGTTGTCTTTGCTGGTTCAGTTCTTTTGTTTTAACTCAGAAATTTCCAGACTTTAAGCAATTTACCTGCTGCAAAGCCAAGCCAAAAGATAGCAGGCATGTAATTGAAGGAAACATTCAGTACAGAGATTCAGTTTGCAAGTCATCTTTAAGCAATTCTTCAAGGAAAAATCTGGTTTATGTCAAATCTGAAACATAGGTCCATTTGGATGAGATGATTCATCTGCTCTTCTTCTTTGAGGCCAAAATAAGGTTTCATTTATTGCATGTTCTTGAAATGTAGGCTTTCCTGTAACAGAGCAAAATGCTTAGGAGCTTCAGTTGGACTCTTAATAAGTTTGTAGATAGGGCAATGAGAAGAATGAGGGACACAACAGATGTGAACGTTACCCAATTCTGTTACCAAGCTAGGTGGCTGTTTCCCATGAAAAGTTTATCTCAGTCTCTTCCCACAGTGCAATTTACCCAGGCATGTTCCTTTTACTAACATATATTGGACATACCCATTATGTATCTCTGTCCAACATATGTCATAGCATATGATATCCATTTTATACAGTTGCAGTACATGTGGTATCAGTTTAGTCTTCATGCTGTTATAGATCACAACAGTCTCTGCTCCATCAGTCTAAGATTGCTCACCTAATAAGAAACTCTGATGGAAATCATGTAAAGTTGGACATGATGAGCACAGTCTGGGAGGTTATCTGATATACTGATTTATATAAAAGGCAGTTATTGAAAGTGTATCCAGTTCAGATTCTAAACCTCAACTAAATAAACATAATGAATAAATGCGTGTTTAGGGATAGTGAGAGCTTCTATTTCCCATTCATTTTTACTATCAGGTTAATAGATCAGAATGCCAGAGTGCAGTGCTTCTGATATGGTCATTTCAGTTCTTCTGTAATTATATTTGAGACATCAGTAACCTGAAATTAAAACCTAGAAAAGATTAGGCGTTTCAGTGCTTTCTCCAGCAAGCAGGTGATTAACACAGTTATCTTGATGATGCCTTTAGCAATGTGGTTCAATCACAAGTCACATGTGGGAAGCTCTATTTGTATAGTACAGTAAACTGATTTTTGAGTTGATTAACTGTTAACTAGATTACTATTGTTTTTCCTTAGCGTTTAGCTTCAGTGGGACTGGATGCCAAAAATACAGTGTGTATCTGGGACTGGAAGAGAGGAAAACTACTGGCAACAGCTACAGGCCATTCAGACAGGGTAAGTGTATTAAAAAAATACTTTATTATTTTTTATAAAAGGCTAACACAGAGGTAATTTTGTTCATTTAACCTAGCTTTTAAAATACTGAACAAGGTATTTCTGTCTTCTCATTATACCAGACAAAACACAAAGCACTGTGTTAGCACATGATGTATTCTTGAGCTGGCTGCCTTGCCTGGGGAGGAAATACTTTGTAATTACACATTGATGAGGATGATTTATAGCCCTTTATATGAGATGTGAAATGCTAGCTCGGTGGACAAAGATAATGCTCTTTCAAAATGCATTAAAAAGACATTTTATCCTGAGGGAAGGTTTAATTATTTCCTTTTCATTTTTGCTTAAGATAGTTACCTGCAGATGAGCTAAAAGTTAGGATAAATATTCCTGTAATATCTATTAACTTCAAGCAAAGAATCAGAATGACTTCAATAAATAAGAGAAATTAGGAGGTCTGAGTTTAGAATATTGTTCAGGATTACAAAATGTTTAAACAAGTTTAGCATGAGCAAAATAACTCCCCACCATATAAGTATGCATATGTTAAGTTTTGGAAACATTCTGACAGCTTTTTTCCTAAACATACTACGAAATTATAACAAGTTAGAATGCTTTCATATTGAAATATTAGAAAGTTTTACTACTAATATAGTATTCATATATGGCAAAATACATAGAAGCAGAACACCAGACTAAACCTTTTCTTCTAGTATATGTGAACATACAGTCTATCTGCATCTTACGTATCATCTGGATAAACTATGGAATCATAGAAAGGTCTGTTTCTGAAGGGACCTTAAAACTCATCTAGTTCCACCCCCCTGCCATGGGCAGGAACACCTCACACTGGGCTGTATTGCTCAAATCCTCATCCAGCCTGGCCTTAAACATTTCCAGGGATGGGGCATTCTCAACTTCTCTGTGTCAGTATCCCACCACCCTCAATCTGGTAGTTCATTTTTACTTAAAATACCCACACCACAGCAGAATCTTAGTCTTTATTCAAATTTCTTCTTTCAGAACTGATTCACTTCCCAGTTATGTCAGTGGAAGTTTTGCTACCATCTTGTGCTACCCACCTCACTAGGCACAAGATCAGGTTTTGAATTAGCTGAATACTCCAGGACAGGCAAGAAGTACTAAAATCTTTGTCTCCTTAGACTTTCACAACCAGAAAAAGCAGATTTTGCACTAAAGAAAGAATGGGAAAGAATATGTATCTATTAGTGCCACAAATTATATTGATTTAGCGTGTGGAATCATACAGCACTTCTAAAATAAAATATCTTGTGTTTCACAAAATACAAAGTACTTGAACTACTGTAAGTGATGATTTCTTAAAGAAGATGAATATTTTGTAGGATGGCAACACTTTCTAGCGTATAAAATGAATGATGGGTTTGCTTAGGATAATAAGTTCCTGTAGGGTTCTGGAAGTTTTCAGAAGTTAAGATGTATTTGTTAACAGCTGAAGAGCTGGAAGTAGCAAAAAGACCCCTCCACACCCCAAAACTTCAATATTTTACCCCAAACTGGGCCCCCCCCCACAAAACTGTGATTTTTCACCCCAAATTGTGCCCCCCACCCCCAAAAATGCCTCTTTTCATCCCAAAATCTGACCCCCCACCCCAAAATACACCAATTTCACCCCAAAATTGTGCCCCCCCCCCATTGTCTTTTGCTACAGACACAGGTTTCCTGCAGTAACTCATGACTGTGGTAACATCATTGGTTTTCAGCTTCGAGAAGCTGAATGCCAGAGATGAGAAGTCTGAAAATGACATGCTGGTGAAAATCTGGGCTGAAGTGGAAACTTCTTATTTCCAAACTTCATGCAGTATTTTTCATTTGACATCATCTCATAGTCGTAGATTACTCTGTAATTTTTTTTCTGATAAGGGGTATAGGACCTGATGCTTAATTTTTTGTTGCATGTTGTTATAAATTTAACATCATATAATGATTAATGCAGTTTTATTTCTGTAGATTAATTCAAATGAATGATACCTCATTTTGTCACACTAAGTCTTTGCAATCAGCTTAAATTGCCTACTGCACCTTTTAAATAAAATAATAAGCAAAGATAAATGCACCATTCTTTCATCCCTAAACTTAAGGAACATTGGCTCACCACGTGATTCCCATTTTATTTGAGACTTTTAATGTTATTTATTCAAGAATATCTCAGAGTTAAAATTGATTCATGGTTTGAAGGCAGGAAAGAGGTGTCTTGACAGAGCTGGGTGAGGCGGCCTTAAGCTTTATACAAAGAGCTCCAGTTTTACCTGATTATTGTGCTTTCATTTTTAGCAATACTTTACAACAAAAATTATTCCTAAAAATTAGTAAAAGCAAACTGAGTCTAGATTCAATTACTGTATAATTAAAAGTATCAGCTTGCTGCATTTCTTAACAGATATTTGATATTTCCTGGGATCAGTATCAACCAAACAGAATCGTCAGCTGTGGAGTAAAACACATAAAGGTAAATATTTTTTGTTGCTGTTATTTTTGTTTTTGAGTAAATAGCCACTGTGAAAAAAGTTTGTCCTGTTAAATGATGAGGCTTTCAATATAGGAGATTTTCCATTTTTCTTTTTTTAATCCGTGAACATTTCACCAAAATGTTTTGTTGGAAGCCAGTTTAGACATTAAGTGGTGGCTAAGATGCAAATTATCAAGCAAAGTATGAAGGTCATTTGGTGTAATTTTCATCATTATATACTTCTAATTTCGGGGTTTCCTTCTCTCTGTGTGTGAAAGTTTGTAGTGATTTCTCTTGCTGAGTGTCACAAGGGGTCACTGGGCTGGCGTAGGAGTAACTAAGAAGTATTGAATGAATTTCTGTGTGACCTATTGTGCTACCAGCAACTGTAGTGATGCTGCAGGGAAGGTACATTATACCTATGGAGATGAACAGATTATAACTCTATTTGGCCTATCATGCTATTAGCAATTGTAGTGATGCTGTAGGGAAGGTATGCAATGCCTATGGAGATGAGCAGATTAAAACTCTAGGATCTAATCTAACTCTAGGATCTAATCTAGGATCTAATTCATCTTTTCCAGAGTTGACATTCTTATAAAAATACTTAGAGAGAAATTCTCATTTGCTAATGCTCCCTCAGTTTTCTTTTTTCCTCCAGTCTCATCAAACACATTCCTAACAGATGGTAATTATTTCACATGGCTGAGGTAGGAAGAGCTTTAACTAGAAGTTTAGGAAACCAGCTAATATCTCTAGTTCGGGTTACTGAGAAGCTTTTGCCCTTGAAACTACCACTGCTTTCAAACTGTGGGTGGTTTTGGCAGAAGTGATACCATCTGTTGTATTCTGCAAGCTGTTTCCCAAAACCTGTCTTTATTTGGCACCTGTGTTCTGTTTTAATTGGCCATAATTGCCCCAAACGTGCATAATACCAGCAAAGGATGCATACGGATAGAGGCATGCCAAGAAAAGAAAACAAAAAGAGGGACTGGGGGAGTGAGTTGGAATGCTTTCTGATTAGATATTCCCCTTCAATGATGCTCAAGCAACGCTTTACATAGTTGTCAGGCATTATATGCCTGTGCAAATATGATAATCAGCTTGCAAAAAGGGATCAGAACAGCTCTAAAGCAATTGTAGCACTTTGAGAATAGGAACCAGTAGTTAGGAATAATACTGTTTCTTCCTTAGCATTTCAGTTCTGTTGAGTCTACTGGGTAAGGAAAAATTAAAAGCTGTGATAAGGCTTAGGAGCTAAGCCTTCCATGCCCCACCTACTTTCTAATGCTGCCCTGCTCTCTCTCTTATGGTAAGAGGCAACGGGAAAAATAGTTGAGTTAGAAATAGAGAAAGATTTGAAATAAAAATCCTTGATACAAAGATCTTCTGGAGTTCAGCTTTATGGGAAACTTATGGGAGCAAGAACAAGGAAAAAGACATGAAAATTGTTTATAAACACAGAAGAAGATGTAGGCATATGAAGTGAGGTAGGCATTATGCTCCTGCATCAGACACCTCAGCATACCCGTCCAATCTCTCAGAGTATCTCTTTACTGTGAAATGAACCACTGAACATAAATGCCCATTTCTGCATTTGCTGCCAGGCCTGAGTATTTCAGCACTTCATGTACACATGTATTTGTAATCCACTTCATAGTCCCCAGGAGGTCTGATCCTTGAGCGGGAGCTGCGTTGCACCCTAACTATTCCCTCTCCTTGATACTAATGATGTCTATTTAGAAAAAAAATCACACTCCATACTGATTCCAAAAGAAAAAAGTACAATTCCATGATTCTACCATTTTTCTAGCCCAGCCCTAACGATGGCCTCCTGCTATGTTTGTGTTCTCTTGCTCATTTCCTTTTCCTCAGTTAATCTTTGCACAGTGTTACTGTGTCTCTGTAAAAGTGAAGAAAGTCACTGTTCCACGCCTAGAAAATCCCATTACTTTGTACTCAAGTCTCAGGTACCAGTGTCTGCAATTCTCCATCAAACCTCTGTAAATGTAGTTTTGAGGAGCATATTTGTTTCAGTGCATTGGGAAAGGGCAGAAATGTTTATTCGGCTCATCCAGAAGCTTAACTGTTTTATTACTTCACAACACTGTTGATACTGTTTTGTACGGATGTACGTCTGTGAGATCTGCACATTAACATGAAAAAAAAATGCAGAAATTCTTCCTAATAATAGCGTTTCCATTTCAGTTTTGGACTCTGTGTGGAAATGCATTGACAGCGAAAAGAGGAATATTTGGTAAAACAGGGGATCTGCAAACTATCCTTTGTTTAGCATGTGCAAAAGAAGACATCACGTACTCTGGTGCTTTAAATGGAGACATCTATGTTTGGAAAGGGCTAAACTTAGTTCGCACAATTCAAGGAGCACATAGTGTAAGTTGTATTTTTAATGTCAATTTCTGAAATGTCTTGTTCATTGGCTTGAAAACTTTATTGAAGACCTTTTATTTCAGGTCAGAAGAGTGTTGAATGCAGTTCGTCAGTTAAGATCTTATCTTTAGTTTTGTACTTTGTTTATGTTTTGTCAGCAGATGCTAGCTGCTGAACTGATATTGACAGAACAGATATTGTTAGCACAGATTTAACCAAGCAGAATAAATGTAAAGTTTCTAAATCTAAAGTTTCACAGATTATAGCTTCAGGTACGATCAGTTTAAATAAAAATATTTTGTAACCAAATGATCTTATTTAAAATGAATTTTACCAGTAAAATTCCCAATATCCAAGATTGATTCTTATTAGAAGCCTCAATGTGGAGTAGACTCTTTTAATCCGTGAGTGCACTCTGCCTGTATTCCAGAGGCAGTTTACTCCTTTCATAATAACACCCCCTAATGTGAAGCCCTTAAAATTACAGAGAGAGAAAGGAATATACAGGTTTGTGCTGGCTTTCTAACCACTTGAATTAACATCAGAAATACACATCTCTGTTGTTGCTGCACGGTAGGATTTCCATGTCTGCAAATACAGGGTGGTGGTGGTTTTTTTTTAATCTCCCCAAATTCATTATATTGGCAGTGCATCAAGATTCATAGCAACTCTTCTAATTACCTAACCCCTAATTTGTAAAAGGAGTCTGACCTGAAGACAGTGACATTTCTTACCTGCAGAACTACCATATAATTCACAGGTTGTGATTATGCACAGCTGAAATAAGGTTGAAATCTCTGAGCTAAACAATAACTCTGTGTAGTACACTTCCTTAAGTTTATATATGGTTTCATTGGAAAAAATAAATTCTCTCTCTTTTTACACAATATGTTCTGCTTCATTCTTACACATGATGGAGTTTCTCCATGGCTAATTCATATTCTCCTGCCCATTTTGTAATCTCTATGTAAATATTCATTAATTAAGACATTGAACAAGGCCACTTTGAAATCAGAGGTTTTCTCTTTCATTGTATTAATTTCTGTACTGTTGAACTTGGCTTATAACTGAGAGGTCTTCCTCATAGTAGCATTCTGATTCAGCATGTGTTCCATGAGCCATTCCAATATAGCATAGCACAGTCATCAGTAATGAAGCATTTTCAAAAATGAAGGAATTCACTCTGTAATAGAACTTTTTCTTTCAACAAGGAGAATGAATTGACAATCTTTCAGCTCCTATTAGATTCCAGATGATGTCTGCACTGAATTCATGAAAGAATGTCTCTATCATCTCCACACCTGTAAGAATATTTGTATGGCTTGTTTGCTTGTTTTTCTTTATTATGGGTAACTATTTATTTTAAGTGTTCTATTATTTGCTTAGTAGTTCCTATGATAATGTTAACTAATCCAAATTCAAAGTTCTGCAAGTGGGCTATATCATTATTATTTGTATGAAAACTTCTACATAAATCACTTGAGGTGAGAGCACTTGAAATAAAAATGTACCTCTGTGTTTGCTGGCTTGCTTTCTGGATGGACAACAGTATGCTGCCTAGCAGTTTCTAGCCTTTAACAAGAGTCTTTTCTAAAAGGTTTGCTTTGTGTGTTTAAATCTGTTGTAAAGGACTTTAAAACTTGTTATAATATTGGTTGACAGGCTGGAATTTTTAGTATGTATGCTTGTGAGGAAGGTTTTGCCACTGGAGGGAGAGATGGTTGCATTCGGTTATGGGACACTGATTTCAAACCAATTACTAAAATTGATCTCAGAGAGACTGAGCAAGGATACAAAGGTAATGAGCTATTACTTTCCTGGTTTTTCATACATCTAAATAATTGTGATGCCACTGCATTCGACTCATTAATGTCTGTGTATACTGCTGATTTTTTGCTTAATGCCTGTATTTACCTCTAAGGTCTGTGTTCCCTTTTTACTGAAAGTGATGCTGCCTGGTTTTCTGCACTTCATTATATAAATGGAGGGATGCTTAGAGTTACTGCTCCCCATGATGCAAATATGAGAAAATAAGTAAGAACTAATTAATGACAAAGACAGGTGAATTAAGCTAGTCAATCTTTAATTTATTACTTGCCAATTCATTTAATTATTTGAGATTTTTGGAACCTGATATTAAAAGATGCTGAGCATGTCAGTACTCCACTTAGGTTCATTTGGAATGTTACCATTTGGCGTATTTAATACAGAAGTTATTAAATTTTTGACCATCATGTTTATTGAAGCTAGTCATGCTCCCTATGAGTCATCCCTTTTTTTGATTAGTTTTTCAGTTTGCTTATAATCTCTATAGATGACAGTGCATGATTTATGAACAACTCAACCTTTAGGGAATTCTGCAATATCCATTTAGATTGAGAAGACTGATTGCTGGCCTCAAGTAGACTTCTGGCAGGCAGTTCTGCAGTGGTTATCTTATGGTTTTAGACAATTTTCATATTAAAATTACCTTTGGAACACTTAGGAGACAACTAAGAAGGATAACATTTTTTTCCTCAATTACATATGTTTTGGTCTGTGATTTAGTAACAAGCTTGTTGTGTTTATTTTTTCAACTTACTTGAAACCAGATTGGCTAATTATTTTAATTCCTATAAAATACAATATCAAGGCTCATCCAACAAGCTAACTACTTTGAACACTCAATGAACACTGCCCCACCAGTTTGTCTTACTTGTCAATGTGTAGTGCAGTCAACACATCAGAGGGACAGGACTCCATCCAGAGAGACCTAGACAGGCTCAAGCAGTGGGCCCAGGAGAACCTCATGAGGTTCAACAAATCCAAATGCAAAATCTTACTCCTGGGTCGTGGCAACTCCCACTATCAATACAAGCTGGGGGACAAAAGGATAGAGCACTGCCCTGCTAAAAAGAACTTGGGTTACTGGTGGATGGCAGCTGGACATGAGCCAGCACTGTGCCCTCACTGCCCAGGAAGCCAGCCGTATTCTGGGCTGCATCAAAAGCAGCACAACCAGCAGGGTGATGGAGGTGATGGACTTCTTAGAGTGTGTTCAGAGAAGGACCACAAAAACGAGGGCAGCTAAGAGAGCTGGGACTGTTCAACCTGAAGAAGAGAAGGCCTCAGAGAGAAGCCTTCAGTATCTAAAGGGGGACTACTAGAAAGAAAGGGACAGGCTCTTCAGCATGGTCAGTTGTGACAGGACAAGGGGAAATGGTTTCAAACTGAAGCAGGGGAGAAGAATTTTCCTATAGGAGTGGGGAGGCACGAAAACAGGTTGCTTAGTGATGTTGTGGATGCCCAGTCTCTGGAGACATGGTCAGCTTGGACGGGGCTCTGGGTAACATGATCTACCCTTAAATGTCCCTGTTCATTGCAGGGGAGTTGGACTTGGTGGCTTTTAAAGATCTCTTCCAACAAAACAGCTGACTTCAGTTACTTTCAGTTGACTGCAGTTAACAAAACTTCCATGGGAAATTTTAATTTCAAACTGGTAACATTTTACAAATCTGTAAATATTGAAATACTCACAGGAGTAATCTAATCCTAGCATGTTGTCTGCAGAAAGCATCTGACAGCAGCTAACTGCCCTTCTGCAGCTTACCTGCAAGGGAATTTTCCATTTCGTGGAAGTTAAGTGCAATCAAGGAAGAACTTAGTGAAGGAGAATTCCCATTAGACATTCTGTTGAATGAGTCTAAATTGATGCCTTTATTTCTATCTGCTGAACGATAGAGGAGACAGAGTTCTTAGATGAGAGCAGCTAAGCAGAGCCAGGCACCATAACAGCAGCTATGTGCCTGAGACACAGTCAGCAGAGGATTTTGTTATATTCCTGCATGGCAAAACTGATAAAAATAAGCATTTTTAGGAAGTGAATTGAGTTGCTATTTTGTATATATTTTATATAAATTAAAAGCTTTTACAAAAATCAGTAACTGATTTCTTTAAAACATTGTCTAAATCTTGTCTTGAAAACATTTAAATCTTTCTGGTTTATCTTCGTTTGTCAGAACATTGTCTGCATTAATGGCAAGAAACTGACTGAAGCAAGTCTGGAAAATTTCACAGAGCTTAGCCAAAAACGGTGTGCCCATGAGCATAATCGTTTAGACAATGTAAAAAAATACTATGATTTGTATGTGAAGTGTTGTTTGACTTCTGGTCCTGCCGTAACTATAAAGAAATCAGGTCTCTGGGGATGACTGCAGGTCATAAAACCCAAGCATGTACTTACTTCCTTGTCAACATCTTTTTCCTTTATCCTATTCTCTAGGCTTTCTTCTCCCTCTGTTTGGTGTGATACAAATCATGCTATGTTTCTGTTATGCCTCTACTTTTCTCTTATTTCTGTCCTGTATGGCATCCACTGATGGTCACTTCCATTTAGTTCTTGCTACTAAGACTGTAAAAAATATGTTTTATTTTCCATTATCACAGTGGCTAGTTTAAGTGTATATGTAACTTGGAGCAATACCAGTAGCCTAATTGCTTACCTATGACCTCCTTTTCCCTTTTTTCTTTTTCAAAAGCCATTTACAAAGACATCAGTGATCTAACTTAAAACTCCTTTCCCAGGTGACAGGAAGATTTTTGTTCTGCATATCCTCATTCATTGTTCATCCTCTACTGAAGTGTACCAAACACTTTTAAAGATGCATTGCCAGTAGCTCTCTGATCATAGACTTGGCATTTATTTATTAAATACACATGTATATCAGTAAAATTTCTGAGAATGGATGATCTTTTCTTATGTGCAGAAAAAATGAGCTTTCCGACACGGAGAGATGTAATTAGTATTCTAAAACTTAACACCAATTTGCCACTTCTGAAGTTTAATCCTTGTGTGGCATTTGCTGTTTATCAAGAAGACATGAGTCAAAAGTTCATTAGATTCTCAAAATTAAAAGGTACTGGCACTGGACAAGACAATAAACAAAGTTTAATTTGCCCTTCTAAAAAGATGACACAAAATGCTTGCAGTATATTTTATTTATATGTCTGGTAGTTAATTGCATTGCGTATTCCATTCCAAAAGATATAAAAATCATGATGTTTTTGACCTTGACTACATAGTGAATGAATTTTTAATTCATTCACATCTCATAGAATCTAGACCCATTATTGAAACTTCAAAATTTCACATTTTCATGTAATTCGTTGAAGATAGAAGATAGAAGATAGAAACCCTGCAAGCAGTCAAGAAGAGAGTGCAACCAATCCATTAATTTTTTGGTTTAAAGCATTCAGCTAGGGTCACAAAACCAAAATCAGCCTTAGAGCCACTGAACTGCTTCACTTTTTGAGTGTTCTTCAAATGGTTACTACCAGATTTCCCTACTTTAAAAGGTATTTCTGAATGCAAAACACTAATTTTGAAGTGCAGTCACCTATGTTGAGGCAGTCAGTGCTGTAATGCATTGATAAGAGGATATTTTTAAGCATGTTGTTAGAAAAATTCCAGCTTCAAAGTTATGGGGTTTTTTTTGGAATATGATCAAGCTCTCTAATATGTATGAAAAGCAAAATTCTAATTTATTTATTTTTTTATTTTAATAATCAGTTTGGATAAAAGTAGAGAAGGGTGATAACTTGTAATTTAAGATCATCATTAAAATTTTATTCACTGTTTTATTTAGATATGCAAAAACGTAAAGTACTGGAAAAAAAATAAATAAAGCTTCAGAAGAGGGAATCTTACCTAGTCTAAAATTTTTATCTTTAAATCATGTCTTGTTTTTATTTTATGTAAATTCTGAAGATGTAAGCAAAGCAGAAGAACTTGATCCCTTGGGCAGACTGACAGCAGGGATGTTAGAGACAGAATTTTCCCAGAATTGAACTCTCTTTTTCTGTGTAATGGAGATAACTTAGCAGAACTGTTTTGAGATTCAAACAACTATGATGTAAGGCTTGTTTTGAAAACATGATGATAGTTGTAAATCAACTCTTGAAGTCTTAGTGATCTGCACTGTACTACCATTTGGTCTTTCATTGCCATTAATCTGAAATTATTCTGTCCCGTCAGGTTTGTCCATCCGAAGTGTCTGTTGGAAAGCGGACAGACTTTTAGCAGGGACGCAGGACAGTGAAATATTTGAGGTGCTAGTAAGAGAAAGAGATAAACCCATGCTGATTATGCAGGGTCATTGTGAAGGGGAGCTCTGGGCCCTGGCAGTCCATCCAAAGAAGCCTTTAGCAGTCACAGGCAGTGATGATCGATCTGTACGGTAAGGCTCCATCTTGTGCTTTTCTAATATATTTAATCATGTACATATCATTTTAAACCAGTTTCAATTTGATGTATTTGTAAATGATTTATATTTTGGCCATAAGGCAACATTTCCCTCCTGCCCCCCACTTTCTTTTTCCTTAGCAGCTTTTCTTTTTCTTTTCAGTCCTCATACGTGGTCTTCACATATCATGTAAAAGTAATCAGAATTTGTGCTCAAATAAATACTTATGTTTAGCACATGCTGGAGTACTCTGCTTTAGGTACTTACTACTATTCTGAACAACAGTTTTAATTCTGACAGTGACTTCCTGCTTCTCACCAGTTAGTACCATGCAAAAATCAAAAATCCTTAACAACTTTGTCTTAATTTTTGTACAGCAGGAGTCTGAGCCAACCATAAGTGTTTAGAAAATTTAATCTAAACCCAATTAAATTAAAATCCCAGAAAAGAGGCTGGATTATTCTGATGAAAAACATCTTTCAGGTGTTGTAGCAGGTACACCTGAAGTGATTTGAAACTTTGTGCACATATTTGTGGAGGTTTTGGTAAAGTCAAGGATGTTTCTTTTCTTCTCCCTGTTGAGTTGGACCAAATGAGAAGCTGATGAAAAACCTAAGCATTTTTTGTACTCTTAGTAAAACTTACTGTAAAGCATGGAAGATAAGCTATGTTGCTAGCCATACTGATAACAATCTCAAACCCACACAGCTGTTTTCTGTTACATCATCTGGACGTGAACAGTACCCACTGTGACTAATTACTTACCTGAGATTAAAGAGAGTCAGCAAAACTTTTCTCAGCCTTCTGTTTTCCACACAGGGAAAGATACCTATCAAGACTGGATTGACTTTTGGGAAACCAGATTTTATTATGGTGTTTTCCTGAGACTTTCCTCAAATCCTTGTTCTCTCAGTCCCTGAAGCCCTACACTACACACAGTGCAGTTCACAACAGCGTGGTTTCTCAAGCTCTGGTTTTCCAGGGGTTTCTCCTGACCTCACTGTCCTAATTTCTAACCTTTCCATTCTCCAACCCTACACCAAATAGGTAATAACTGACTTTCATCTTACATAGACAATTTGGTCACGTATTTTCAGATCAACCCTTGGATGTTACCAAACAGATTTTCAGCTCTGATGGACTACTAGTCAAGTTATTTCAGAAACATAACTGTGGGTTCTACCATTTGGACTTGTTTTGGTTTCCTGACATATAGAGAGCTTCAAATCTGTGCTCCTTCAGATTTCCCACTGTGGATTCACCTTTGCCTTGAAGCTTGATGGTCATTTGGAGTTTCATTTTCTTTCTTTTTCTTTCTATGTTTTTACTTGTATGGCTTCCTATTCCTGCCATTCCTCATCTCTTTCTAATCAATTGTGAAACTAGTGAAACTCCAATTAGTCTCTACAATCACATTATCTGCATGTTTCCTACACATCAGCATTATTTCAATTTATAAAATGTAGGAATGGTCTCTTCTGCTTGGAATTTTCTGCACAGCTTTATAGGCAAGCAAAAATTGACACTGCCTGCGTTCTGGTGGAATGTGAGCCCATTCCCAAACTAGAGCTGCAATGCTGAGATTAGTGTAGTACTGATCTCAAGCTAATAAGCCATGCTAAGATCATGGACTTACTACCTTGGACTCATCTCTTGACTTAGCTTAGTAGTACCTCTCTGGTTTGGCAGTGGATAATGTGTTGTACTGTACATGAGACAAACTTGTGCCCACCTATGAAAGGCTGTTCAAGCATGTTCCCTGTGCACAAAATCTTGTGGAGTGGTGCTCCACAAGTATAATCATAAGAGCATAACTTGTTGTTATACTTGTACTTGTTAGATTACTGATGCCTTTGAACATCACGATTCTTAAAATATGCATTTGTTAACATTGCAGGTAGTCTTCTGCACTTCTGTACATTCATTTAGCTCCTTAGGCACTAGAAAATGAGGGATTTGAATTCTAGCTCAGGCAGTGATACTTTTTTTTTTTTTTTTTTTTTTAGTGTGCTAATGCTTCATGTGAGGAATTCCAGAGAAATGTAATTCCAGAGAAATGTATTTTTTCTTGTGTGTGTTTTAGTGACATAAAACATGCACAAAAGGATTTTTCCTTTTTTTTTTTTCATTATATTTTTTGATGCAGGCTTAGGCTGATTTGTGGTCTTAGCCACAAATACAAAAAAAAAAAAAAAAAAAGAAAGAATAATTTTGGAACTGAAAGATAATTCTGCTGGTGAAAAGATTTTCCACAAGGGAAGGAGATTATCAGTCCCAAACAATAAAAACCAATTGTGGTAGGGAAATAAAGCACCTTGTGTTTGTTTGCCTAGAAAGTTCATGCATTCCTAACAATGTCAGGAGAGTTTTAGTAATGATTTTGCATTGACAGGAGTGTTTCTACATTTGCTGTAATCAGTATGTGTACCAATAAACAACAAACTCTATGTCAGGTATGTGACAGAAAATACTGGAATATTTACTAATAAAATGTTTCATGAGCCTATTGGAACTTCTAAAACTCAGACATTTAAACAAATGCAGAGGAAATTTGCTGAGGAATGGTGAAAACATATCTTTGACTTCTTAGGAAATAGAAGCAACTTTTATACAGAAGTGTTTTATTTATTCTGCTCTTTCAAAAATAATATGCAGAAGAATTTTGCCAGAAAAGATTACCTTTCTTATTTTCATAAGCAAAGCCAGGCCTTTCATCTCTGAGTTTTGCATACAAATGTTTGCATGTGTACAAAATTATTATTTTTACTAAAAATGAAAAGGTAATATCTGGCATTATTCTCACATTAAAGTTTGGGGTTTTGATTGCTTGTTATTAAGAAAATTGAATTATTCATCTTGCACTGCCATGTATTGCAATTATGCTCCTAATGTAAGTGATTCATGTGGAGGCAAGCTTTGGAGGCATACTGTCCTGATGTTTCTTTTGATATTTCTTACTGGTTCTGTTCTCCCTTGTATGGCTCCTAAGAATCTTGCATCTATTCTACTTCTGTTTTGTCTTTGAAAACAGTTCTAGCATTCCACATCTATTTTTCACCAGGAGCCTGTACTTGCTATTCTTTCACAGAGGCACCTTTTCAGGTTTTTTTTCTCATTCTTGAATTCTCTGAGACTAAGAGAGAGCCAGCGCCAGTCATGGGCATTAATTCTGGATTTATCCTAACAACATGAACTGGATAAGTCCCAAAGAGTTTCTAATTGAAAAGAAGTGCTGAGTTGACAGCGTTCTCAATACAAGCAGTCAAATGCTGTATTTCTAGAAAATTTATCAAACTCAATCTCTTTTCTCTCCTTTTACTCATACTTTGAGGCTGCATCTACTGCTGGTGTGATCATAAACTTCCTTCTATTTGAACTATATTCATGTTCTGTTTATCCTATTTGTTCTAGTGCCAACATCATCCTTCAACATAAATTTTTCTTCTTCTTTGATGTTTATCCTACTGATGCATTTTTGGAAGCAACACTATCCCTTTATAGCCTTTGTTTCACCAAGGTATAGAGGTTAAACTTTTTTAGGCTTCTTCAATGTGATACAGTCTAGATTCTCTTGATCATCCTAGTAATCCTTCACTGCATCTGTTCCTGTTTTAATTCAAAGTTTTTGGAAGACTTTGTAAGGAACATGTTGGATGAAATGACTATGTGTTGTGTGCTATTGTTTTTGTGTACCTCCTGGAATAGCACCCAGGATACATTTTAGGATCAAATTTTCTTTTCCCTGTCTGTAACTTACTCATGGATCATAGCCATTCTGTACTTGAAAGAATAGTGTGAGATCTTAATTCTTTTTGCTAGTTCCCCTTGTTTCAAGCCTACGACACAATTTTAGAGAATAAAACTCACAACTATAGTTTTGGTTCAGTTTCATTCCATGTCCGTTTCATCATCAAGAATCCTCTGTTTATACAAATATGATAAATCCATCTCTGGGTTCACAGTGCCTCCCAGCTTGCTGTCCATAGCAAATTTCATTAGCATTCTTATCTTTTATGTCAATGTCTTTAGAGAAAATATTGAATGTTAATATTCCAAAGCTTAAATTCTCAGTAGAATCTTCCATCCGGCTAATTGTTTCTTGCTGTAAAGCTTGCATAGAACTTTATCCAGTACAATGTACAGCTCTTGTGTTAAGTTCTCATTTTCTTGAGTTTGACCAATAATTCAAATGTTTTACTTAATATTTCACAAGTCTTTATAAAATAGATGAGATCTATGACATTGTCCTCAAAATCCTGGTATTTCTAACTGGTATTTCTGGGTATTGCTGACTTAGTTTATCTACTGCAAAAAATCGTTTATGCATTTTCTTCCACGTTTTATTATTCTTTACTTTTTTTTTTTTTCCTAAATCTTAGATCTCAAAATACTGAGATCTGATGAACGAGGCTGTAGTGATCTAGGAAACTCCCTCCATTCTTTCCAAAAATATAGGTAACAGTGTTTGCATTTCCCCATCTTACAGAATAACATATTTATTGATTCCTTTTATTTAAAGTATTGTAAAACAGCAAATCAGCTTCCATTATTGTTTATTACATAGATTGAAAGTAATGTCTCCTATTTATTTTCACGTAAACTGCAACAGCTATGAAGAGCACAATAGCACTACTTGATTGAGCAAATTCTTAGCTCCAGGACACTGGTTTTTGACATAATCACCACCATTAGTTATGCATTTTCACCATTAGATAACATGAGACTGCATTCCACGCTTCTGCATGGCAGTCCAGAACATGGCTTGTTTTTCATGTCACTGTCACCACTGCTGAAATGCACCACCCACCATGGTGCTGACATCCACTGTTCGGTCTCCATAATTGTTCAGCAAGCATCAATGAAGGTCAGTGGGTATAATTGTTTTCTGCGTGGAGGAATTCATTTCCACATCTTTGCTTCATACACACTGCCATGTCAGACACCATTTTGTCACACAACCCCTCTGCTGCCATCTGTTGCACAGTAACAGAATGTCACAGAAATTGGCAAAACTGCCATACCACCACCGTCTGCCTGTGAGATTGTGAGCCTACATAATAAAACAGGAGGTATTACTTTCAGAGCAGCCCTCTTAGTTTACTCAGTGTTAAAGAAGAACCATTTCCCCATGATTGGAATGTTTATGCTCTGAGTGTTGCTTTCTCTTGCAGCAAAAATTTCACCCTATTGACTCCATCTGTCTAGAGGAAATTGCATTTTTGTTATTCATCCAGGGGAATTCTATTAGATAATTAGAGTCTGAAGATAATACAGAATGCTTATGTCATTTAGCTTAAAGCTCTCTCTTCCCCTGTTTACTCTTAACTGTCACAGATGGGTTAAGGTCTGAGCTGCATCTCCACCAGAACTGGGGGTTGTTAGGACTCCTTTACTTTGAAAGGAATTTGAGCCTGGAATTTCACCTGATTGAAAGAGATTTAGTGCTACTGTCAGGAAATTCTATCTCCATATACTGAATCAGGCAGTCAGTACACCATTTTTCTTCTCCAAATTTGCTAAGCAGTTTTGAGATTTTAAAAACTACTTAACTGAAAGTCTGTTGGCTCAAATCAGTAAAAATATATTTGTTCCATGGAAGTTGGAAAGGAACTCAGTGCATTATAAAATCTTAACATAAGGTGCGTGTGCAAACAGGGCATTACCAATTCAGTTGGACCTTTCATTTTCACTCTTGGTAATATTGAAATATTGTGAAGTTAGGAAGAAGTTTCTACTGCTTTCAATTTCCTTTGATGCAGACTATGGAGTCTTGCTGACCATGCCTTGATAGCTCGTTGTAACATGGAAGAAGCAGTGCGAAGTGTGTCTTTCAGTCCTGATGGATCACAGTTAGCACTTGGTATGAAAGATGGCTCCTTCATTGTCCTCAGAGTAAGGTAAGATGAGAAAATATGGCATTCATTTCTCAGGTTTTCTTTTTTGTTATTTTTTTTCTGAGTAACTCAAAACAATTTTATAGTCTTTTATTCCTATTCATCAGAAAAGAAAGTGAACATAAGAGAGTAAAAATTGACCATATCCTTCCATAATATTACTTTCTGTAGTTTGGCAGTGAGAAGCAAACCTATGGTTTATTCAAGTCAATTCAAGTCGTAAGATCAGCTCCCAGTAACAAGATTGACAAAATTTATTTATTCTGCAATGATGCAGACGTTTAGTGAAATGTGTGTAACAGCAATAACACAGTTTTGAGAGGAATCTCATTGATCATATTTCTGCCACACACAAGAACAGGCCGTATCAAAATAATCAATAATTGGGCATTTGCTAACCATATACAAATTTCACAAATTTCCCATTTTTTAATAGATGACAAGCATGTCTTGCATGAATGCATCTTATGCAGTAGGCATTTTCTGTCTGGAGTAATATATAGAAGATACATGTAGACAGATAAAACATGAAATTGGCTGTGGAGTGAAATATCTAGCCAACAAAAATAGCGTGAGTTCATAACACCATAAATTATTCTAAATGACACTTGGAAGAGTTTACTACTTTCTTAATATTACTCCATTTTTTAAAGTGAGTTTTTGTAAATTTAAAAAACTAACTTAAAAAACTTTGAACAACTAGTTTATAAGAGGGAAAAGCATGGAATTCATGGAAGATTCTTGTTTTGAATAATATATACTCAGTGACATTGATTTTTTTATTTTCTTCTGAGTTTTTGGCCATGGAAGATCCTTCTCAGTAGCAATATTTACCACTATGGAATAGATATATTACAGGTTTTCAGAAAGGAAGTAGAGCTAACAGATTTTGTTTGTTTGTTTGTTTTTGTTTGGGCCAAAATATATTTAAAAGAAAAAAATGTCAGTGAGTAAATAAGAATTTTTCCAACTAAATTTCTCCTGTCATTGACATTTTGGAGCTTCACCATTTTAAAGGAAATTTCTAAAGAAAATATATTTCACCACTTTTTTTGAAGAATTCTGATCATCTGTAATACTAACATTTTGATTCATATCAGTCTCCTAAGAGCCTCTGTATGTCTTCAGTTATGGGTGATTCTGCATTACAGTTCTATGAATCTGCATTTTTAAGAAACTTTAGCAAAATTCGCTGTTTCTTTAATCGTTTTGAGCCTTTTCATAAATTTGATGCTTCTAGCAGGAATTGAGGCAGAAATCGGGGAAAATGTTTAAGAAAACTAAAATGGAAAGTAACTGAGGCATGACATTTTGAGCACACTCCTCCTCAAAACATTGCCTTACAACTCAAATGTGTGATCTGGAATGAGTTATCTTCATTAATCCAAAAGTAATGGCAATAGGACTTGCTTCATCATTCAGTCAACTCAGGGGAAGATATATTTCAGTTTAGTTCTAATTTATTCTTCATACCCATAGAGTTTGGGAAGCCTCCTTGCAAAAACTTTGTCTGCTTTCATGAGAATTGCAGTTTGAGATTCCTTGTAGGGTTTCTATTTCCACAGAAAATGGGTTTGTATCAAATATAATTTGGATAGGGGAGAGTTTTTCAGAAGATGAGACTGCATAGTGTTCTTGATCTTTTAAAAAATTTGTAATTATTATTTTATCAAAGCCTCATGCAAGGAATTACCACTTATCTGTATTTTAGGTCCACTGTGTCCCCAGATACTGTAGCTAGCTGGTCATTGCATAGCAGTCAAATCTAGCTTTACCATTTTAATTCATAGCCACTAATCTGTATGTCTGTCTCCCCAGAAGAGTCAATGTGGAGAAATGGTTATCTCCCAAAGACCACTCTAATACGTTCTTGTGAGGTACAATAATCACTCCTTATCAGAAGTCTTTTTCAACTGGCTATTTAAAAGAAACAAACACAATTGGCCTAGTGTAGACTACACAGCTAACTGTTCCACAGCTAAAATTAGGAGAGTGGAATGAAAAGTGTCATTGACGGGTTGTTTCTATTTTTTGCTTTAAGGATGTGCTTATAGCCTGTGGAAACAGTAGGAGATTTTCTTTGTGAAATCTATGTCTCTTGTAGAAGGTATTCGTCGCCACACTTGTCTTAAATATTTATAGGCTGCACGTTCAAAAGTTTATAGTCACATTTTCACTATTGTTTCTTGCAGAGACATGACAGAGGTAGTTCATATTAAAGACCGAAAAGAAGTAATCCATGAAATGAAATTCTCACCCGATGGCTCTTACCTTGCTGTGGGTTCTAACGATGGCCCTGTGGATATCTACGCAGTTGCTCAGCGATACAAAAAAATAGGAGAATGCAACAAATCTTCTAGTTTTATTACTCATATTGACTGGTCTGTGGATAGTAAATTCCTGCAAACCAATGATGGCGCAGGAGAGAGACTGTTCTACAAGATGCCATGTAAGTTTACAAGTATGAACATGGAAGGAACAAGTAAACTTCTGTGTTGATCTGAAGTAAACAATACAAATACTATATATATAGTGCATTTGCAAGCAGATTCTTTGTGACTGGAGCTTACAGAACACTACAGTTCATTTTTTAGACCCATATTCCCACCTTCAGCTTTGGTTAAGTAAAAGCTGTCTCTCCATTTGTGTTTACACAAATTATATGCTTTTATGTAGCAAACTTTTACAGGTTGACTCGCTTAAGAACTAAATTTTGTTTCACAGGTAACTACTAAAGACTTCATTCCTGTTGCATTTCCTTCACGATGAAGGATTACAGTTTTAGTGATTAGAACATTTTAAAGAATTTAATTAGTAAAAACAGAAGAACTGGTTTTGATGTTAAAACATGTTATTATAAACAATGTTCAAACTGTCACTGCTAAACTTTGGCAGAGTAATTGAATACCCCAATGGCTCTCATCCATGCATGGATCATACCAGGGATGCATGGATGCAGAAATCCAGAAGGCAGTTAGTAACAGCTGAGACTGAAGTAGCACAGCCCAATCTGCAGGAGATGATTGGGAAGTGTTCAAATAAATAAAAGATGCCACAGTGTGTTATCATCCACGTTACCTTTCCTGTTCTTTCAATCAGTACCTCTCCTGTTCTTGCAATAAAGCTCAGAATTGTAAGAAATACTAACAGTTTGTGATGGCAGTTCAAAATGAGCTAGGAATGAAAGTAGAGAATTCACATTCACTCATGGGGCAAGATTTCTATTCATCTCACCAAAGTAAGTAAACAAATTAATTTGTGCTAAATGTTTAATTATCTTTTTTACATTTTGTTAGGGACCTCAGCTGCATTACTGTATATGCCCTGTCTTTATCCTTACAGTCCAGCTTACTTGTCACCTCTGAGGATGATTGTCCTGTAAAAATAGTTTTAATTCATCCGTTAGGGTATAATTGATTTATTCTAACTTGTAATTGAAAGTGCTTTCTGATAGTCAGAAGAAATTGTCAAAGAACAGAAGAGAACTTTTGGATAAGATTTTGTTCTCATTTGAGCTAGTATGGCGACCTTCTTCATGCGGGGAATCTAGGCTGTATTTTTCTTATCCAGATTTGTCTGGAGGTTAATTATGAACTCAGCTGACTGTGGCTGTATCATGCCTCTTTGAAAGGTAGTCGCTCCTGGCTCTGAGCAAATACTGAGTTTCAGTCAAAATCTGAATTTCCCCCACTGCCCCTGGGGGAAATATCTTTATCAAAAGTAATGCAAGAGTGTTTTAAGCCTTATTTATTTGTATTTACAATGATAATTTATATGTAAACAGTTTGAGTTCAGTTGAATTCACTTAAAGTTTCCAAACTCGTATCTTCCCTTTACCTTCTTCTCTTTGACACACATGAATAAATGCAGAATACATTGACTTTAAGAAATGATGATGGTTTTGATGACTGTTAACAAGTAGTGCATAGATAAACCCCCAGGCATATCAAATTAATCCAATCCATCACATTTTTAGAATGAGAGTCTTTAGCTTTAGGTTAAAAAGCCTGGGATAGTCTAACCAAGAAATCCACTGGGTTGTGCATTTCTGATAGCTTTGTATCATTCTAGGATGAAAGTTAAAGATGCTCTCTATTTTTAGCAGTTATGAAAACAAACCAAAAAAATACAATTAATTTCAAATATTGCCTGTACATTTTCTTAGGCTTAGCTATTTAAGCTAGATTCATGCTGAACCTAATTGAACTGACCCAGTTCAAATTGCACAGCAGTTCAGTTAAATTTTTAGGTGAGATATCGGTTTCTTTTTAGTTGACATCTCTTGAAATACTTAAAAGTTGTCTCAGTGTTCAATTATGTTTGTCCCATAGAGCCACTATATTGACAGTTCCAACTTTTTTCGTAATGTTTTTCTTGGAAAGCCTTTTGTTTTAAACATGGTACTATGCTCAGTTTCTTTGTTGCTGGTATATTAATACTTCTACTAATATTTTCATCATGAAGCAAATCACGTACATGAAATGTTCGTCACCAGTTACGTTCATTTTCCTAGCATGCACAAAACATGAAAAAGAGATATTTACACAAATAGCACTCAGATTTATCACAAACTCAGGCTATATCCAATGAATTATGAAGCACTCTCTGTAAAATTACCACAGAATGATTCATTGAATAAATATGCAAAGGTCAGTGACCTTCTATGATTAAGGCAAACAATTGCTACATAGCTTTGCACGTGTAGCTTTATTTTAAAATTTGTATTATTGATCTCATAGAACTTGAAAGTACTCTAGGAACACATACATTTGCTTTGTATTGAAGGCATTTCTTTGGTAGAAGTGATGTGGAGTGATTACTTTTTTACCCTTTGATATGTTTTTAGCTTGTTTGTGTGCAGCTGCATTAGAGCTTGTAAGACATGTGAGGTCCCCAAATGCCACAAATACAAGACTATATTTGTTTAAAGAAAACTGTGAGTCTTTTCAATTCATTGAGGTTGAAGTCTAATCCCAAGAAGAATATAAAGGTAAATGTGATGAGAAAAAAAAGAGTTTTACTGAAAAACAAATGATATTCACTTGTGTATTTTCAGCTGGTAAGCATCTAACTAACAAAGATGAGATCAAAGGAATTCACTGGGCCTCGTGGACCTGTGTGATAGGATCTGAAGTAAATGGTATTTGGCCAAAGTACACAAACGTGACAGATGTCAACTCTGTGGATGGTAATTACAACAGCTCAGTGCTAGTGACTGGGGATGATTTTGGGCTGGTTAAGTTATTCAGATTTCCATGCCTAAGGAAAGGTAAGACAGTATTTTCTATTTCTGAAGATTGCAATGTTTGTTTAGTTCCACAGCAGTGTGTTGTCTGATAATGGCATTAGATTCAGGTATATAATTCACATTTCCATGTGAACAACTCACAATTAGTTTTGTTGGACAGAATGATGAGATTTTAACTTTCATATTTAGCAGTTCCCTGCTGATGTATTTGCACTTGTTTGAAAACTGTTGAGAACATATCATTTAGCCATGTAGGTATTCTGATACTACCTTGTCATCCAAATTTATGCTGGTAACATTCTCACGAACCTCAGCAGGGTTTTCTGACTACTAGAATGAGTCAGTGTAGCTCTGGGTGACTTATTTATCTGTGGAGTTGGCTGTAATTTATTTTTTTTTACCATAGTTTTTTTCCTTGGTATCTACACTGTAATACATATAATGTAAACACAACTAAAAGTAACAACCTTTTGACTTCCCATGTTCTTTCATGTTTAAGTTGAAATCAGTATATTTTCTGATGCTGCACTTGAATTATTGTGTATCAGGATCTGTATAATTCATGTGAGCATTAACAGCCATAGTATAAAAAACTAACCCTATCTGTACAGATACATCTGTCTGTTTAGATTTAGATATAGATACCTCTTGCCAAGATTTAATTATTTTTCTGAAAACTGAAGTAAACCTATTTCTTGAGATATTTTATGCCATTTATTTTTCTATAATTACTATTAGTATCAGAATATCAAAGCAGGCATTTAAGTATTTTTGTAACTTTCATTCCTGTTTCCTAGGAGAAATTAGAGCCTGTTTCTTTTAAAAGACAAACTTTATGAGCTATCATGCTTGGTTTTCTTTGTTCTTCTATATGAGCTGTTCTATTTGTGCCTTTTAGGAGCTAAATTTAGAAAATATGTTGGCCATTCAGCACATGTAACCAATGTCCGATGGTCCCATGATTTTCAGTGGGTTTTAAGTACAGGAGGTGCTGATCACTCTGTTTTTCAGTGGCAATTTATTCCAGAAGGGATAACAAATGGCATCCTCGAAACAACTCCACAAGGTAAAAATGGTGTTTTCTGAGTTATTTATTGAATGAAATCAACAGAGAAAGCAATGATGAAATGCTTTTCACTGAATTGAGGAAATAGTTTTGATTCCTTGGTATGTTGTATGCTTAAAAGCCACACAAACTACGTAATGTCAGTTGCTAAAAATTTTGTTCCCTTTAATAGAAGGGCAAAAAATCAGTCAGAAGCTGTAGAATTGGCAAAATGCTTTTGTTATAGCAAATCTTCTTAAGCACAGATAATGATCACACTGGAAGTTTTTATTTACCATTCTTGTGTCATCACTCCAAAACCTGTGAAAAAAGCATTATTCTCTCAGATGATGGAAATGTACTAATAACTATTTAGTTATTCTCTTCCCTCTGCCACCATCCTGCCCCAGGCACTGAAAAAGGAGAAACAGAAATTAAACCTGACACATTCAGTCACCTCATATGATTCTTACAAGCTGCTTTTGATTCCGAAGTTGAGTACTACCAAATTATAATAAAAGCATTGCATGCTATTTCCTTGTAATTAGATGTCTGCTATATATTGATTATTTTTATGCAGAGGGTGGCATTGATTCCTACAGTGAAGAATCAGATTCAGATTTATCTGATGTGCCAGAGTTAGATTCTGACATCGAGCAAGAAGCTCAAATCAACTATGATCGTCAGGTGAGTCAAAATTAATACACTGTGCCAATTTTCTGACAAGTTATCCTCAGTATTTAGTCAACATAAGTAAAAGAGGTTTCCAGCTAATTCATCAGCCTGCTCTAAGAAGATTATTTTGACAATATTCAACTGATTACGCAACCAATATACATAAAAACAGAGTTAACTTTAGCTGCAGATGGGAATTTATAAGGGCTTTAGCATATCTGTATGTAAAACTATATATTGAAATAAGGAATATAGCTTACAGAGCAAAGTCAAACATTTTGCAAGAGCATGTTGCTGTCCCCATTCCCTTGATACCTGTTAGAAAAGACCATTCTGTCCTATTAAACTGAGAAACATAATTTGTAAAATAGAGATCATGGATTTTTTCTATGATTTTTGCATATTCAAAGCAGAATAATCCTCTTAATGACTGTAAAGCCTGCATAATACATTTATTTGTGACAGATTCTTCTTTATTACCAATGATAAAACTTCCAATAATTAAAATCTTTCTGGTTTATGAGATCCAAATAAAACTGATCTCTCGTGGTCACTTAATACACTTTATTTCCTTCCTGTTTTCAGTACAACTGTGTTCTAAGGTAAATTTAAATAGATTGCTTCCATGCTAGAAGAACAAAATCAAATGGCTATTCTTTACTACATTGATTTTTTTTCAGGAATTGTAGTACACCATTTCACTCCTTAATCTGATCTTTCAATGTCGATATATGAGAATTGTTCTATTATTTTGATTAAAATAAAAATCTAAGCATCTGAGTATCCTTTCAGCTTTAATTTTTAAAGTGTTTAAAATTCTATTAAATTTTAATGGAACATCACAGAATGATTTAGCCTGGCTCATACTGTTTGTGTATAAGACTAATTCTGCTTTGGCCAGTGTGACTAAACATTATTTAGAGTCCTTTTGATTACTTCCATAAACAGGAGAAGCAAAAAAAAGTTTGAAGTTGTCTGATTCAGATCCATTTATTTACAGAGTTGAAACACAATTTTCTTTATGAAAACCTATTTCGGATATATCAGTAATATCTTCATTTCAAGTTCTACTCAGTGAATAGCAAAAAAGCCCTCTCTGTTCTCTTTCTCTTTTGTGATCATAGTCCCAGTGCTTCTCTTGCTTTTTCCTTGGACTTCTTGTGATTTCTCTCTGGTGATTACTTTATCAACTTCTGAGCTTGCCCTTGAATGTCTTTTCCGCAGAGAAATGCAGTTCTTTTCACTTGAACTCTATCCTTCCTGAAAATTATTTTGTTACATACCTTAGCTTCTGCCTGGTTTTACATGAGCTATATGTTTTGAATAGCGGGTTCTATATCATAAGAATGTCTTTACACTCATCCTGGCTAAAAGACATCTCTTGTGCCCTTCAGCTCTGATGCAGTGCTGGGGTGTTGCTGTCATGCTCCTGCCTGACCCTTGGACTGTCTTGGGTCTTTGTTTGATTTTGGACCTGCTTTATCATATTTGCCAGTGTCTGGCAATCACTGGTGGCTGGTTGAGAACTTGCAGTCAGTTACAGTAACTATCCCTTATTGCCATCTCTGTATCAGATTCTGACTTGCTGATTCAGTATACCAACCTGACCTTGCATCTGTTTGGTTGCTATGGGCTTGTCTGGCATTCAGGACTTGGCTGATCTTCACCATATTGAGTGTTTCACAATCACTGATCTTTATAACAGTCTATCATGAGGAAGGGTGGTGTTATCTTTGTTTGTTGTGAAGGCAAGGGAACATCAACATCAAATTCTGCTCTCTCTCTCTCTCTCCTCTGATTTTGGCTTCTGGTTTAAAATACCTGGGGCCTGATTTTTGGAAGTCATTATTGTGAGAATACTAATTGTCACCTTGACAAGTTACCTGAGCAATGGTGAAAGGTCAGAACTTCTACAGACCAGACATAATCTCATGCTATGTACTCGAGAATGCAAAATATACAATAAGCTTGGTTCAAGTTAGTTTGAGTCACTTTAATGGCAGACATGGTTTCTTTCTGGAATGCTGACAGGTCACCTCTAACATTCCATGCTTTAGTAAAGGACTATCCTTTGTCTTTTCTCTGCATTTTACAGATTCTGCATTAAGTGGCTCAGGTCCTTCAGCCAACAGCTTATTTTATCTCTTTGTTATGGAGATCTATTGTGTTTGCCAAATGAAACAGAGGTTTTGCAATATTTTCTCCCTGGCCTTTCTTTTACCCCAGAACTGTCTGGTGTACTTGTCCCAGCCTCCCCCTTCTCCTTATTCTCCCTCTGCATGCAAATCAGACAGCATCCTCCTCCACGCTGTGTGTCAAAAAGAACATCTGGAATTAAAAACTGAAAATGAAAAAATAGTTTTAGGCAGATAAGGTGAAACGTATCAAGCAGATTAATGTATGGCAAAGCTAGAAGCAGCATGAAATAGAATCTTAGACAGGAAATATGAGACAACACCAAGCACATAAACTACACGTGGAGGAAAATCACCTGTTAGAGGAAATTATTTATAAAAGCACTTGGAAATTTACAAACATGAATCTCGTTTTTAGAAGTGGGTATGGCTTTTTGTAGTAGAAATGCTAAGTCAGGGCCTGAACCAGATAGATTCAGTGTGGGAAGGCAGAGCCAAGCCGGGGAGCTCAGGTGCATGCAATGCACAGAGTGGCCAGAAGGGGTGGAATCAGGATCTACCCCTCCCCAGTCTTCATTTAAGGCTTGGCAGGGGTAGGGTGGGAAGGTGTCTTGTCTTCCTTCCTTCCTTCTAAAGGCAAGCAGCTGTTTTCCTTCATTTCTGTGTCCGTAGCTGCTGTGTTTGGATTTGTCCTCATTTGCTGTAGCTTAAGAATTTGCCTCCCTGCTATTATCATGGTATTTTCCATTGCATTATAGCATTACACTTTTTTTTTCCTCTGAGTTTATGGCTGAAGCAGTGTAGGGATAGATATTAGATATTCTAGAGATAGGATCTTAGATATTGAAGTGTACTAGAAAACAATAATCCTTAATTCTTATTCATTAGCAGCATTCACTGAGGAGCAGAGGTAGATAGTCAAGAATGCTCAGGACAAAGTACAATCCATATGAGTGACAGATAAAATGTGTTAAGGTTCTACTTAGTTACCACTATCAAAAACTCATCTCAAGTTATATGAACATTTTTACTTGTATAAATCCAGCATGTTGTCTTTGAGGTCAGATACAATTCTATGGCATTAACGATTTAATTGTCCTTTGTGGAAAAATGAAACAAACAGCAAGAATTGTAGGTACAGGAAAGGAGAAAAAATAACAATCAGGCTCTGTCTCCATGTTGTAACAAATGTAGTTTAATGCCACAGCTTTCAAGAGGCTTCAAACATCATCAGCAGTCCCACAGAGTTCCAGAATTCCTGAAAGATTTTAATGCATGGTATCTGTGTCTGTAGCATTATTTATAGAGATTCTCCTTTCTGATTTCAGATGTATTGGCACAGCACTCAGGTACAGTTGGGCACTGTGTGTTTAATCATGATATCTAGGCAGAATTAGTTCATTATATTCAGCTCTGATTACATACACATTTGAAGTTAAAAAGATGCTTAGAGACTTATCGGTTTCAGTCAGTATTGTGAATCCTTTTCACTAACAGACAAGGGAATCTTGTATAAAAAATATGCTCTGCTCCAGAGTAATGCTGTGTTCCTCATGTGTCAGGAGACTCCACTGTCTGGAATAGATTTATTATTATCTTTAAGAGTTCTGTAGAAATGAATAGTAACTTCCTCTTTGTTGTACCTACTGACCACCACTTTAGCAGTGTATTAAATGTATGTACACAAGTGTCACTTGTATGAAATGGTGTCTTTCTTGCATGTACACAAATATTCAGAAATATTTGGAGTCATTAACGTTAACAATTATTCTTCAGGTTTACAAAGAAGACCTACCTCAGCTGAAACAACAAAGTAAAGAGAAAAACCATTCTGTTCCTTTCCTTAAAAGAGAACGAGCGCCTGAGGACAGTCTGAAATTGCAATTTATACACGGGTAGATCAATATTAAATAAAGCTTTATTTTCCTTTTTTTTTTCTTTTTTTTCTGGTTGTTAAAACATCCTAACAATTATACTCAATATCAGAGCTTACTCACAACTAATTTATTTGTCACTGCTGTAGATAATTTATGGAATATCAACCACAGACTTAGTTTTCTTTCAGTTGCTTTAGGTAAGGAACAAGAGAAGATTATAATAATATAGCCATATATTAAATAATACCTGAGCAGTGCATTTTATAAAATTACCTTCTAAAACCTTCTATTGACTCAACCATACGTATCCCAGAGCAAAAATTCTGTTTCTGATGGCTGTTTCTGTGATGGTTTGTCTTGAACCCCAATCTCTGTAAAACTAGTTGTAATTCTGTGCACTTTACATATTCTTTCCTGTGATGTCAGTACTAATTTAAGAGTTTGGTGCAAAGTAAACCATGAAGATTAATGACTTTGGTGGGAATGGTGTCTCTCTGCCTATGTGGTGAGGTAGTTCTGAGACAGCAGGGTTGACAGCCCTGCTGTACTATCAAATTAATTTGCACAATTTGTTACGCAATGTACCAGGATATTTTTGAGACAGAATGTAACTTGTTTTCATGTTTATTTCAGTTACAGGGGCTATGACTGTCGGAATAACTTGTTCTACACACAGACTGGAGAAGTAGTGTATCACATTGCTGCTGTAGCTGTTGTATATAATAGGCAGCAGCACTCTCAAAGGCTGTATCTTGGCCATGATGATGATATCCTCAGCCTAAGCATTCACCCAGTGAAAGACTATGTTGCTACTGGGCAGGTAGGTATTTAGTAGAGATGATTTTGGAAATCCATGGGAATAAGTTACCTTTATGATTCATAATTAGGAGAAATGTAGATTTACTATTTTACATTCACTTTGAATGCCTGCTGTAATCTGTGAAGTGTGGGAGCTGTATTTTATCTACATCCTGGGCATTTTTGATGTATCGTTAGTTGGTCTCAGTGTTTAGTTGCCCTCAGTGGGGACAAGCTTAGAGAAAGGCAACTGTGTGCATGGATATGCAGAGAAGGGAAGGGAAAGAGGTAAGAAAATAAGAAGATGAGGAAGAAGGTTGTGTGGACTTTCATTTCAAATTAAACTAGGCATCCCTGAGAGAGCAGAATGGGGGTATGTATAAGAATGCGTAAAAGAACAAGTAAAAAAGTTTTATTTTGGAAAACTGTCTAAGTTGACTGATTCTGCGATCCAGTTTACAACATAGAGGCAGAAATACTTCTCATACCACAACTAATGAGGCTGTGAACTTCTCACAAGATGAAAATGGACTTTTCCATGAAATATGCAGTATATCAAAGTCCTATGCTCCAGTGTGCCTGAAATGAGTTGTGATACAGAAGAGTAAATAGTCTGTGAAAAAGATAAAATACAGCAAGGAAAAAAATAGTTACCTCTGGAGTGTTTTGAAGATGTGATAGTGCTAATTACTGATATTGGTGTGCTTTGAACTTTTGTGAGCAGATATTCCGATTAATCCTCTGATTCAGGTTGGAAGAGATGCTGCTATTCATGTTTGGGACACGCAGACATTGAAGTGTTTATCATTACTCAAAGGCCAGCATCAAAGAGGAGTGTGTGCTCTGGATTTTTCAGGTACATTGCTCTAAATGATTAATTAAAAAGCAGTCCTCTTGGTGAAACTTCTATTTGAATAGCTATGACAGTTAGTTTTGTTCTTTGTGTTAAATGACCATTTTACAGCCAATACAAGTTTTACATAAAAGCCTTCTGACAGTTTTGATAAAAATTGTTTGAGCAATGAATCAGTTATAGGACTCTTTTACAATCCATCACTAATTCTTTTTAATGCCTAATTCATAACACAGAGTGTACAGCTGGGACTCAAATGGCTTTCTACATGATGGCATAATAATTTAAAAGCAGGCAGAGTGATCACTTGAAGTGTACAAATGAGATGGCATTGTGATCTCCAGGCTCATCCAGTTCTTCAAATTTGCTAACATTTTTCAGTGAGTTTACAGAAGCAGATATGATAAACAGTTGTCTGCTGTTTTTCCTACTTGGCTTTCTGGGATGAATGACCTGAGCTCTCAGTTGTCTAAGGGCAGCTCCTGTATTTAGTGTTAAATCACTCACGTGATGGTGATTCACACAATTTTGTGTTTTTATAAAATTACTTACAAATCCATTACTCCTTTCTATTAAAAAAAAAATAAATTCAAAATTTATTTTTAAAATTTAGAGTGGATAGTTTCCCATCCTACAATGAAATGCCACATAGGATGCAGTGAATCAATATTCATATCATTACACAGGAAAAGAAACCTTTACATCATGGTGGGGCGAAGCTACAGACATTAGATAGACAGATATTACCTATCTGTTTACTCCTCCCAAATATGAATGAGAAAGGGAAAGAAACACTACTCTTGGAGTATCTACTCTTCCTTGTTTATAGTCTTGCTAAGAGTTTGAAAAGTAACTCGAGCAGTTAGTCTCAGATGAGCCTATCTCACTTTGGAAAACAGGACAGAAATTATTTGGAGCCTTTAAAATTTGTTTTATTCATTTGTGAGAATATAGTGCTTATGGATAATATATAACACAGGATTCAAGAAGTGATTACAATGATTCCTTTGAGCCAAAAGACTTATGGAGAGTGCTTGTACAGTACTTAGAATGCTATGCATTATCAGATTAAACATTTATGGATAGTTAATGAAACAGTGCCTAACCTCCTGCATGCTGCTAAGCAGGAATAGATCTAAATTGCTCAGTTTGAAAAGAGTGGGGCACATCCAAGAATGCACATAGTCACTCCAGTATGCTAAAGGTGAGCAAAGCAAGGCGTTCTGGTTCTTTATGGCAAGCAACAGTTGTAGCACTGGCCACAAAGATGATTATAAGGGCCTGGAGCATCTCCCATATGAGCAAAGGCAGAGTAACCTGGGTCTGTTCAGCCTGGGGAAAAGAAGACTGAGAGCAGAACTGATAAATGTTTATAAACATCTAAAGGGAAGTAGGAGGCAAATGGATGGGACAAGGCTCTTTGTGCTGGTGTGTAGTGGTAGGACAAGGAACTTCCTTGAACACAGGAATACTAACATGCAGAAGAACTTCTTTATAGTAAGGGTGATGGAGCAGTGGAACTTGTTGCCCAGAGAGGATGTGGAGGCTCCTCCTATGGAGATATTCAGGACCCATCTGGATGCCTACCCATGCTAATTATTGTAGGGTGCCTGCTTTAGCAGGGGAGTTGGACTCACTGATCTCTTGAGGTCCCTTCCAACCCCTGTGATTCAGTGATTCTACCAGTGTAAGTAAATCAAGTTCATGATCTTAGAACGAAGTAGAATTCTAAAATTCTGCTTCTCCTTATGCTCTCAGCTCTTCTAATGGACCTGGCCCTTGGTGTGATATATCCATTTTACCTTCAGACTAAAGCTGTCCTACATCACACTTAAGTTACAAAAGATTTTGAAGTCTAACAAATACCCACTCCTTTACCTTAACTATCATTTTCTGAACTCAGATTTTTGTTTGGGCTTCAATTAAGCATGATCTATTTCACATTCTGCTCTGTAGTAAAGTAAGAATTCATTAAGGCACATTAGATCACATTTATTAGACAGGACCATATGGAAGACACTTCCACAAAGATAAGTCTGGAACTGACTCATATTCCATTATTGGAAGAGGAGCCTTGGTGTTCATCCAAGCAATGTGAAATTGCTGATATGCTGCAGTGTGAAACCTAGTGAACTTGGTACCAGGAGAAGGGGAAGTGGATAGAGATGATCTGATGGACTGTGTGTGTGTGTAGATGTTAAAAAAAAGTAAAAATGTCATTGAGAACTGTATTTGAACAAAATTTCATACATTTAGGAAATACTTTGTTGTATATTCTCATTAAAATTAAATTTCTCTTCAGTTAGTTACGTTCCATGTATTAAAATATATATACCTTTATAAAATCATATTGATCACATACTCTATGGGCATAAGTAATTGTTTTTTAAAAAGTAAGAATCACTGGCATGATGACAGTGTTGCTTTAAACCTAATCCTGAAAAAGCACATATTGAAAAATATCTTCATTTCCTAACTAACTGGCTTTAGTTTAGGTTCTTGACACTGAATGGAACAGATGCTACAGGATCAGAGGGCTAGTTTGGCCCTGTGAAGGCAATTCTCATTGTGTTAATAAGAGATATTTCCAAATTAGTTACAGGTTGCACTATATAAAGCTTTAAATAAATAATAAAAAAAAAAAGTTGCCCTGAACCCCAAAGATGCCTTTTTTCTTTCTGTCTTAGTTGATCTGGTGGCTAACTTTATACCACCCTTTCTCTCTGCCCTTACTTTCAAAAGCAGCTGCTATTGGCCTCTGAGCTCAGTGTACAGAGCCAGACCACTTTTGTAGGACTGTTTTGATCATCTTATGGTTCTAATGTTATAATTACGTTCATGCAGTGTTTGATTGTGCCCTCTGGTGGCAAATTTAACATCTGTAGTACTGGTTATTAATCAGAATGTATAGCCTATATTAATGCATGAAACCTGTTAGATGTGAATAAAGTTGTAAAGTTGTATTCCTAACAAAATACTTTGTCAACCTTTTTCTTTCACTTATTTGAGTTACCTTTAAAAATAATTATCGTTATTGAAATGTGCAAATGCATCTTTCCTAAAGAAATAATGCATGTCACTGCATATTTAACTTTTGTATCAGCCATATTATAGTGGTTTTGCTCACTAAAGCTGTTCTAGAGTGGTTCTTTTGGTTTCTTTTCACATTAACTTTTTGTCTCCTTGTTTGTATCTTTATTTTCTTTACCTTTAAAAAGACGCTTTGGTTTTATTTCTTGTTTTTCAGCTTCATCCCTTCCTTCTTTCTAGGCCCATGTTATTCAGCTGTGAACTCTAATTCCCCTTCTCCTCTTGGGCCTGCTTCTCATAGAACCTAGTCATGTAAGATGCTAAATACTTGTGAGGACAGTCCAGCTATGAGAGTCTGTGTAGCCTTGAGAACCCTGAAGTAGTTCTAGTGGAATCATTTGTACCCATGACATGCTTTCTTTTCTTTCATTTATAATATCATTTGAAATGCAGTTTGCAGTGTATTTGTTGTGTCTTGCTGTGTGTTCAGTTAAAGACTAATCACCTTTAACATTAAGTACTGCTTTTGTACAGCTGATGGAAAATGTTTGGCATCTGTTGGGCTTGATGATAATCATGCCATTGTGTTTTGGGACTGGAAAAAAGGAGAGAAGCTAGCAACAACCAGGTAAGACTTTATCTCAGTGTGTGTCCTGTGATTACATTTCTTGGAATATGATCACCCACGTGTGTTACTCTGGGGAAAAAAAACAGCACACCTCTGAAAACAGAATGGTGTTTCAGAGCAGTATATCCAGATGTAGTTCCCAAGCCTATACAAGTTATTGTTTGGAAATCTTGTGAACTTTTTCTATCAGAATTTTCCTCACCTTTCTGTTAGGATCATTATATTGATATTAAAGTTCACTTACTGATTTTCCACTTCAGTTAATTTTTTCTCCTCCTTTTATTTTCCGAGTCAGAGCAGAACTTAAAGTCACGTCTTCATTTCTGTGTTAGTTTGTGTGCTGGCTTACATTGGTGTATATCTGTGGCTCACTTTTCTAGAAAGAAAAATGGGTTCTGTCTGCTATCTGTGGATTTTTCAACCTCTGCTGATTTTTTGCATTCTTTCTGAATCAGCTCTTTGCAGCTCTTTGCCTCATTGGAAGCATAGCTCTTTCACCTGCAGTGAAGAAGCTTTTGCAATTGCTTCAAGAGACCATTGTTGGGAAGAGGACTATATTACAGTTTGTGTTTTCAGTTCAGTTTTTCAGAGGACAAAAGTAAAGTTTTCTTTGTACTGAAGAAGTTGAAATAGGAGAACTTGGTCTCACCTTGGGTAAACCTGGGGTAGCTCTGAGATCAAAATATTGGAATTATGTAGATCTAAGAATGCACTTACATACCAGGAAGGCAGGGAGTTCACTTCATCTGCTGTCTACAACCATGCAACAAACAAGTCACTTATTGCTTGAAAAATACTAGATTTGTGAAATAATGCCTGAGAAATATAACTTAGTATTAAACTGTGGCTTGTTCCAGAATAAATAAGATTTTCTCCTGGCACCGCTGTCTGCTAGTAGTGTACCACAAAGAAAGAATTTTTTATCCCAGTATGCATATAACATAATATATATTGACTATATCACTTTCTCTCATTATTAGGCACCAAGATTTCAAATCCTATTTAAAATTTGTGATGTAGAGATTGCTTAGCAAAATTGTTGTCTGTGTTGTAAAACAGTTCGTTTGCTTTCCAATCCTAGTTTCACTCCCTCCAGACCTATTGTGATTCAGACACACAAGGGTAGAAATACCTTATATATTCCCATGGGGACCTTCTAAGCTTTTAAAAACAAGGCAGGGATGGGCTGTAGCAGCTACCTATCTCATGGAAAGATACAGAATCAAGTACTTGGGTTCTTCTCAGTGTAATTATTTATGTTTTAGCAGTGCCTATGGACAAGTCCCCACTCTGAGCACACCAGGACATATAAGAAAGAGGGAAAAAAAAACAAACAAAAGACAAGCGTTTAGATTTGACTCTCACATGGCATTGAGAGGCAGGAATAGAAGCATATCTTACTATTGTATTGACCCATATCTAGAGGACTAAGCCTGAAACTGTACATTCCCTGTTTACAAACACTCATTTTTCGTGTGTGTTGTTCTTGCTTTGTTTTTTTAAGTTCTGTTTTCTTTTGGTGTCACAATATATATATACATATGTATGTATATATATGCCAGAGTATACTCTCTCATTTCTATGTTTTTGTTAACTGCATAAGTTATATAGCTTGTTTCCCTATCTATGTATCTTAGCTTTACAATGTATGGTTTTATTAAAAGCCTTTTTGAGTAAGCATACGTTGTTAAGGCATATTGGAGCTTCTTTCATTTTCTTATTGATGCTTGTCCTATTTGATTGTAGATTTTGTGTTAGTGGACTGCAATCACTAAGGGAGCTGAGGGGAGCACTGTCAAATTTATTTACAGTCTAAATCAGTGACCATTGTACTCTTAGAATTTCTTCATTCTGTAAGAACAGGTGTCCCACGTCAGTTCCTTCAATCACAAGGACACAAACTGCACAGGCCTGGATATGTGTTTTGGTCAGACCATTGTGGGTAATTGGGGTCCAAATCTAGGCCATACACTTGCACCATATATCCAGTTCTCATGTGCCAGCACTATGCATCTTATCACATGGTCAGACATACTCATCATTTTATGGGGGACATCTGCACTGGCATGCAATTGCTTTGATTTTGGACATTTTGGCTGTGTGATAAATATTTCTAGAAGAGGCAGTATGACCTGCCTGCGAAGAAAGGCATCATAATAGCAAAGTAGCAAATCATTTTGGAATTCTTCCTTCTCCTGATGTTCTTCAAATGTTGATGAAGTAAGGCTGTTTTTTTTTTGTTTAGACTGATTCAGCAAAAGAAAATACTGAAACCAAGATTCTTAGAGTCAGGTGGGGTTTTTTGTTGTTGCTTTTGTTTTTTTGTTTGTTTGTTTAGATCTCCTAAACCTGAAAATAATGTCTAATCATAAACTCATTTGAGTTGGAGAGTACCTGTAAAGGTCATCTAATCCAATTCCCCTGCAATGAAGAGGCACATTTAGAGATAGATCTGGTGCTCAGAGCTTTGCTCAGCCTGACCTTGGCTGTCTGCAGGGATGGGGCACCACCACCTCTCTGGGCAACCTGTGCCTCATTGCTTTTATTGTCAAAAACTTCTTCCTTACATCCAGTCTAAATCTCCCCTGTCTAAGTGTGAAACCATTTCCCCTTGTACTGTCACAACAGACCTTGCTAAAGTGTCTGTCCCCTTCTTTCTTATAGCCCTCCTTTAGATACTGAAAGGCCACGTTCAGGTCCCTCATAGGGGAGGTATTCCATCCCTGGGCTCATTTTTATGGCACTCCTCTGGATGTGAACAAACACATCCACATCTTTCCTGTACTGAACTTTCCCTATCTGCACACAGTGCTCCCCTCCCTCACCCTGCTGGCCACACTTCTTTTGATGCAGCCCAGGATGCAGTTGGCTCTCTGGGCAGTGAGGGCACAGTGCTGGCTCACCTTCAGCTGCCATCCACCAGTACCCCCAGGTCCTTATCAGCAGCGTTGTGCTCTATCCTTTCACCCCCCAGTTTGTATTGATAGTTACCATTACCCAGGGACAGGCCTTGCACTTGGATGTGTTGAATCTCATGAGGTTCTCCTGCAGGTTCTCCTGCACCCACTGCTTGAGCCTGTCTGGGTCTCTCCGAATGGCATCCCATCCCTTGGGCATCAAGCTATGAAACCTGAATGTTCAGGTTGAAAAAAGCAGTAGTTTTTGCTCCTAATGCTTTAACATCCTGATACAGAAATAATTGCTATTTTGTGACTTGGAATTTTTTTTTTGTTTTGTAATGGTGAAACATAATTTTACAAACATCTGTAAGTACATTTGTACAAGAATACTTTTACTGAAGAACTAAATTTGAAGGTATATATATTGCTAAATGAAGTGTTTTCTAGGCTATAATTTTATAATTAATTTTAGCTTTCCGCTTGAATCACAATAGGTTTGAGACATCCTTGTGTTGTTTTTTTTTTTAATAGATAATTTTGAATATTTATAAATCTTTTAAAACATTCTTATCCCTTTAAATATTTATGTCGCCCTTTATGCTGTCTTTTAATTGCACTGAACTTTGATTCCTGCCTCTTCATTATAACTATAACTGAGATTCAGTGAGAGGTGGTTTTTATTCACCACATTTCTGTAGTCTAATTCATACACAGCCTATAATCAACTACGTTCTTCTCTCTTGGTCGGATTCTAAACCCTTGAAGATTAGAAATATTGTTCTCTCTTTTTTTGTTAGGTAGGATAACTGTGGCAAAGAGAACATTGGAATATCTCTGTGAGTCATCTGCCAGTGATGGTGTGAGAGATCCCTGTTGTTTTAGCACCAAGAATACAACAGTTGTGACAAATAGATTCTTGTTGCTAAAGACTCTTTGGATTGTCCAATACTGTGAAATAATTACTTGAAGCAGACTACTTTGTAATGTTAAGTAATCCCTTAACTTCTTGTTTTTAAATCTTATTACAGGGGTCATAAAGATAAAATATTTGTAGTAAAATGTAATCCACATCATGTAGACAAGCTGGTCACGGTTGGGATGAAGCACATCAAATTTTGGCAGCAAACAGGTATCATACCAAATATTTTCTATTTAAGTTATTTGTAATATATAAGTAATATATCAATTGAACTTAGGGACATCATATTTTCTGTTTAATCATTTGTTTTATTTGTAAAAGAACATTCTGGTTATCAGAATAGGAGCATTCAGCAAATGCCACAATATTCCTTTCTCTTTGGAAGTCATTTCTATCTCATTGGTTTTTTTGATTCTAGTCATAGTATTGAGAGTTTCTACTGAATTAGCTAGCATCTCGGTTCCCAGAAAACATGCAGTCCCCTTAATTTACTCAGGCAATATATGACTCTTATTGTGAAAATCCCAGCCAGTGGCACACTGCTAAAAAAGCAAATAAGCAAGCAATAAAAAAAATTAGATGACTCTAAGAAGTTCCTACGCTTGCACTGTAATTTATAAGGTTCAAGTGCCCTCACCTTAAAAATTACTTGTTTTTCTGCATTTTTAATCTCTAGGGTATTTTTCTAGTAACTCATTATACTTTATTGCTGTTTGCCAAAGTGTATTACATTCATTTGGATTAAGCAGTATTTTACTCCAAGAATAATCTCTTTACAGTAAAAGAATGATATACTTTGAAATGCAGTTGTCTAGAATTGACTGAAGCAAGGATAGCATTGCATGTATTGTTTTGTAATTATACATGTATTTTTGCCTGTATGATCCCAATTCACAGGTGGTAATGGCATTCTAAACCAGAGTGAGCAATGTGGCTGTGGCACACTCAGGCTTTTTGGCAATCTAGAGACATAGAAATCCTGCCATTCATTCTGCAAAACTGCTGTCAAATTTGTCATTTGGGCAGTAGGCAACTAAAGCAAACCTCTATCTTTGTTGTTGTTGTGATAACCTCTGAAGAGCTTGGCAGGCTGTTCTGTACAAAAATGTTCTGCCTGCCCCTTGTATTAATTCTTCTATACAGTTCAGCACCCATATTTAACAATTGCTTGGAAGCAATGATCTGAAAGATACAGTTCTGTACTGCTTCAAATCTCTCATTGCTAGATTGATTTGCCCTTAGTGTGTTTTTCCCTTGCTCACTGTGTTTTCAGTATTTATCTGCTGTGTTTTAGGCAGTCACAACAGATGATGAGGTCAAGACCTTTGTCCTGTGTAGCACTATGGCTACAAACTGAAATATAAAGGACTTTTTTTTATATTGCAGGTGGAGGCTTTACGTCAAGACGAGGAACATTTGGAAGCAATGGAAAATTGGAAACTATGATGAGTGTTTCGTACGGGCGAATAGAAGACTTAGTTTTCTCTGGTGCTGCTACTGGAGACATTTTCATCTGGAAGGATACTCTATTGCTCAAGACAGTGAAAGCCCATGATGGACCTGTATTTGCAATGCATGCTTTGGATAAGGTATTTGTCTTCTTCTGTGATCCATTCATCTTTATTGTTTTTATTTCTAAATCTGTATCAGTATTATCACTGTACCTTAGGCAAGCAAGTCTTCAGGTATGCAAAGGTTTTATTTTCCAGAGTTGATTATTCCAGATATCAGTATTATTTTCCTTCAGATGCAACAGTAAATCTTTAAAAGAAGCTGAGGCAAAATATGTCATTAATATTACATCAGTGAGCATGTCTTGAGAGACTAACTTTTACTACTAGAATCCACACACAGTTTGAAGCTGTTGATAATGGAATATTCTTTTTGATATTACAGTTCCAACTTTCAAATGATACCACAAGGAGAAGAACACTACCCATAAACCTTTTGTATTTGTTAAGAGCTTTGTAGATCCCTCTGTCTCTGCCCTTTCCTGTCCTACTTGATTGCTCCTGGCTTTCCATCAATTTTTCTATTTGATCTTGGCATTCTATCTTATGAACATCCTCTTATGTTTACATTGGTTAGTGATTTATGCTGTGTTATGTACTGCCTTGGCCCAGGCAGAAGAATCTACCAAGGGAATTGTTCAAATAATCAATCCCTATACATCATTAGCAATCCATTTAAAACATCAGTTAATTTGCAGTAACTTGAGAAGCCAGTATTTCCGCCTTGCCAAAGGATGAAACACTTATTTTTCCATAATTTATTTCCACATGTAGAAAAATATTACGGTCCAACATTACTATTTTCAGTAGTTGGCATTCTGTATAGCTATCAGTCTGCATAAGACAGAACCCTAGAAAAAAAACTCTCAAAATCTTCTCCTTTTATAGGTTCTTATTCATAGGAATAAGCTCCAATGGTTTGATTTAGACACATTCCAAAGACACAGGAGGATTTCTACTATATTCGTACATGTCTTTTTGTAGGCTAATATCGGATTGCTGCCATTTATCTGTCTTTCATACTGTGATCATACAGGGTTTTGTAACTGGTGGAAAAGATGGAATTGTGGCACTTTGGGATGATATGTTTGAAAGGTGTCTGAAGACATATGCTATTAAAAGAGCAGCACTATCTTCTAGTTCCAAAGGTATTATTTTTCATTGTGTTTTAATAAGGACTGTATGCATGAAGGCTGGTAAAATGGCAGTAGTGAATGTCAAATCTTGCCAGAACACAAAAGGAACATTGCTGAACTACTTACTATTCCGTGCTAGAGTTCTTCTATTTGGTTGAAATATCCCAGTCTTTGTCATTTTATAGTTTGTTCTGATATTTCCTCCTCTATTCCTTGACATTTAGCTTTGTTTTCACTAAAGAAATGATTTTAGGAACAAATATAAAACAACCTATGAGTTTGGCTGCTCCAAAATATGTGTAGCAACTGGTTCCCACAAATGGCTGTATTTTCTGTAGGAGGACTGTGGTCCCTGTGAATTGGAAAGACCTGTTGAATTGTACTTCCTCAGGCATCAGGGTGGAAGTCTGTGAAGTGATATTCACAGCTTTACTGTTGACATTGCTGCAGCTTGCAGAACTGCTTGTATGTTAAAACAGTAAAACTCCAATCGTTACGTTGCCACAGTACATACTACCACAAGCTCCTCTCCTTTGGACTGTTAATGAAAACCATGGATTATCTAGTATTACGATTATGTAAAATGTATCTCATGTTTCATGTTGATTTTAAACAAGTTTTAATTATATAAGCTGTATAGAGGTGGAATGAGGCTCTTTTTGGTTTCATACACACACAAAAAAAAGAACAACTAAAATTAATATCCCTTTATTCTTCAGGTTTACTTTTAGAAGACAATCCCTCTATTCGTGCCATCAGTCTAGGACATGGCCATATACTCGTGGGAACTAAAAATGGAGAAATACTTGAAATTGATAAAAGTGGTCCTATGACTCTACTTGTTCAGGTAGGATATGGGTCTTCCTATGAAGAACATTCCCTGCAGAAGTACAAAACATCATCTTTGGATTTCCTCTGTCTTTTTCTTTCTGTTTTCATTAATCCTGTTGACCACGGTTCCTTTCCTTGCACAGACAGAAGCTGACTCTTTGTTATGTAAGTGACTTAGAGATTCACTGTGGATTATATAATTCTGAAGTAAAACAAAGAGTCCATTCAGTTAAATTGTTACTGAGACTTATAAAGAATATTTTAGGCTTTTTAGTTTAGGACCCAGTAGATAAAAAAGGAAAATTAGGGGTAGAGCTAACACAGTTTATTTGACAGTGTTGCCCCATTTGCGTTGAGATGATGTGGTCTATTGTGAAGTTTCCTGTATTTGTGAAGGATGTTTTAGAGTCATAGTATTTTTCTGCAGTAACATGCAGTTCTCACTGAATGTGTTGCAAAAGACAGAAAGATTTCTTCTGGCAAGGCAAAGGATTTTGTGAAGTTTGATTTAAAAAAAGATTCTTGACATGAATATGTCAATTTATGTGTGAGGGCTGCTCCAAAATTAATACCCCCTATTTTATTGTGTTGGCTCATGACATCAGAGGCAAATGTCGGAGGCATGGTTGTAGAGGTTGCAAGTTCCCAATGATATCCCATTACATCTCATTGCCCTGTGACAGATGGCAGCAGAGGGGCACTCTGACACAATGGCATCTGACACGGAAGTGTGTATGAAGCAAAGGGTTGGAGCTGAATTCCTACAGGTGGAAAAAATTGTGCCTGTTGACATTTGTTGATGCCTGGTGAACACTGATGGAGATCAGACAGTGAATGTGGGTGGTGTGTTTCAGCAGTGGGGAGAGCAACAATGGGTCACATCCACTGGTGCAGATTGTTATGAGTGTGGCATGCAGGTTATTGCTCATTGCTGGGAAAAATGCATAGCCAGTGGTGGTGGCTATGTTGAAAGATAGTGTGTTGTGCTGAGAATTTGCTCTATCAAATAGAAGGAAGTACAGTACTTCTTGTAGCAATTTGTATTTTCCTTGGAATAAATCAGAAGCATTACATTAAGAGTGACCTACTTCATGTTGCTTTGTTTTACTCTCTTTATTATGATGTCTATATGTAGAAATTTGTGTGCATCATTTACTGAGCTATAACTTCTCGAGTTTTACCCTATATTTTCTGTAACCACATTATTTTTCACAAAAATATTTGATATTTACTTTGTGATCAGAACTAGTTGGTAAGAAAATCTTCCGGATTTGTATTGTTTTCATGACAGCATAAGTAACATAAATGTGAGAATTTTTATTAGTCATTTTTAACTAGCGCAGTAATTTGGGATTGCAGTCTTATCATAGGGGCTATAAGAAAGAATGGGACAGACTTTTTAGCAGGATCTGTTGTGGCAGGACAAGGGGAAATGGTTTCAAACTAAAAGAGGAGAGATTTAGATTAGATTAAAGGAAAAAGTTTTCAGCAATAAGGCAGTGAGGCACTGGCACAGGTTGCCCAGAGAGGTGGTGGTTGCTTTGTCCCTGGAGGCATCCAAGGTCAGGCTGCATGGGACTCTGAGCACCAGATCAATCTGTAAATGTCCCTGTTCATTGCAAGGGAGTTGGAGTAGATAACATTTAAATGTCCCTTCCATCTCCAACAATTCTATTACTCAATAATATAGTTCACACACCTTGTCGTGAGTTTCATGATAAAGAGAAGTTTTATAATTGTCATCCAGTGTTTGCATGCATTAACTTGAGCAAAAATACATACTCAAGACACCAAGACAGTTCCATCCTTTCCTGTTTTAACTGTATTTTTCTGTTTCAACAAACAAGGCAGTTGCCAAACTGAAGTCCAGACTGAGAACAGTAAAAAATGATTTAACATTGAAATGATGCCTGCAAGTTATATGCAAGCTGAAGAAAATCTAGAAAATGCAAGGAGAGTAATTAAAACTTTAAAAACCAAGTCTTGAGGAAAGACTAGAAGAGCTAAGTGTGTGTACATTGGCCAAGTTCTCAGAATCTGAAAAGTTAATAAACCTTGCAGACAGACTAGCCCATTTTAGGATTTCAAGATAAAGGCCTACCTTGGGCTTAACCATTTCCTGTTCAGTTCAAGACTGAAAGAGGGAGCATTGCCTTACCCAAAATTGCAGCTAGCGTTTGTGGAGGCGACTAGGGAAGAGTATATTTCAGATGGTTACTAGAGGAACCAGACCAGGCATTCATGTTTTTGTGAATATAGAAAATTTTTGAGAGAAGATGGTAAAGATCGTGTTGTCTGAGACTTGTAAAAGGAGGTAGGGCAAGTTCTAGAACACAGTACATAAAGGCAAATGCATGACTTTCTCGTATATTAAATGGCATCCTCTAGGGACATATGGAAGGAGAAGTATGGGGCTTGGCAGCTCATCCTCTCTTGCCTGTCTGTGCAACGGTGAGTGATGATAAAACACTTCGAATCTGGGAACTTTCATCCCAGCACCGCATGCTGGCAGTGAGGAAACTCAAAAAAGGTAACCCTCACTTGGTCATACGCTGTGATAACGATGACGCTATTTCTACAGGCTTTGCTTTCAGTGCACATCATAAGCATTAATGGAGGAGGAAGAGGACAGTCATCAAGAAATTGGATGCGTAGGAAGTAAATCATCTTTGGCATGTGTCAAGTCTATGATAAGGGTAGAATGAAGGATTAGAAATCATTGAAATGAATAATAATAAAAATAATTTAATATGTTTTACTCTGATTCCAAGGGGAACTCAAAATCATTTTTCTTCCTATGAATACTTAAGACCAGCATATTTGTTGCTGACATTAAAATACTTCCTTTTAAAAAAAAATGTAAAGTTTTAAGCATGTTAAGCACCATCAGCATTCAGTGACAACATGAACTTTTCACATTATACTAGCTTCTCTGAAAATAAACGGTTGTCCTGCCCTCTCTCATGTATAAAAGTAGATGACATATGCTGAAATAGTACTGCCTTCTTCTTTCTTTTACACATTCATAACCTTCAGAAAATTTTACGGTGTAAATTCAATCTGCTTCATTTTTGGTGACAGATCCAGAGCGCAGGAATTCTAACCGAGGGAAAACAGAGTTGAATATTTTGGAGAAGTGAACTCAGGGAAGGATGAGGATAGCTGTATGAGAATGTGGTCAGAAATAATGTTGGGGGGAAAAAAGTCAGTGGAGAAAATGTAGTGCATCTCTGTTTCAAATGTGTTCTGCCTGAGCGCATTACTGAGTTGTGGAACAAGGAGGCTTTCAAGTGTAACGTCCCTGAAAGACATAACGTCTGAAATGAGTCTTTAAACTTTTTAATCTCGATTTCCTTTCTGTATATTTTCTTTATAGAAAATGAAGGTGCTTAAAATGTTGTTGGCAGGTGATATTTGGACTGATCAAATCATCTTGTCAACTCAAGAACAGCCTATACAAAGAGTACATTCCTATTTAGGAAAATGCTACTAGCAGTTATCACAGAATATACTTACTTTAGTAACTAAGAAATCTATTGATGCAGAAACCTTTCAGTTGCAGTTTTTCTCTCTTTTGGGGGGGGGTTCTCAATCCCAAATTCATCAACCTTAGGATACACCTGTTGGTCTTCCTTTATAGGTGGACGTTGCTGTGCCTTTTCTCCTGATGGAAAAGCCTTGGCTGTAGGATTGAATGATGGGAGTTTTCTGGTGGTAAATGCTGACACTGTGGAAGATATGGTATCTTTTCACCACAGAAAGGAAATGATCTCAGATATAAAATTTTCACGAGGTATAACTAGATAGCAAAGTGAAAGAGCAGTGTTTATCTTGAGTTTGTTTTTCTACTCTAGACATAAGTTTGAATGTTCAGAAGGTGGATTGGCTTTATGTGTCCTCCATATCTTTAAATACTTTACAATTCTCTATAGTTGTGTACAGCCTCGTGTACTGGGGTCCCTTAATTGAAGCTTTTGGGTGCACTAGGGTAATAAAAATGCATAACAATGTATGTCTTTCATAACCTCAATGTCTCTTCTTTACAGAAACAGGAAAGTACCTTGCTGTGGCTTCCCATGATAATTTTGTAGATATTTACAATGTACTTACCAGCAAAAGAGTGGGCATTTGTAAAGGTGCATCTAGCTATATCACACACATTGACTGGGACTCAAGAGGTAAAATGTTTGACCAGAAATACAAATTTAAAATTCCTGCAGGAGGGAATATCAGACAATTGTTCTCATAGCAGTAACTGAAAATACTGTAAGACTAAACTGTAACTACTAATGGAAATGCTTTCTCAACATCAAGCACCATATGGGTTCAGTACACTTACATGTGTTGGTAGAATTAATTTTTACTTGTACCAGAGTATATTGTACTCCACCAATAATAGCATATGACTAAAATGTTCCTTAGGAACATAATATTGCTTTTCTTTGCTCCTTTTTTTCTTTAATTTGGGACTGTGTGGCACATTTTCTTCTCCACCTTTTACATTTAATTTCCTTTCCTCCTTGCTGAGCATTACTTAGCAATCACTGCTATGATGTTAGAGAACCTTACTGTCACAACTAATTAAGCCTAGCAAGATTGATAATGAGCTTATGCAATAAGCCTTCCTGGACCTAATATGATTCTGTTTGGAACCACCTGTGAGTCTGAGCCCTGCTTCTACTGTTACACTAGTCCCAAAGTGTGGTACAAGTTACCTGACAATGACAACAGCTAAACTCTCCTCAGAATCCATTTGGGTCTGGGTGCCATTCTTGAGCTATTAAGCCTCACAGTTACTAAGCTGGCTCTGGGTGCTTGTTTACAATGCCAGTAATCTAAGTACTCATAGTTGTACACATAATAATAGCAGTTTGTCTGATATGTACTTGTGTATCTATAGTATTTAGCATTGGATGTGTTATGTGGATAGATGTAAAAGATAAGAAAATGGAAATTTTTTAGTGTTCTTAATGGTATTTTACCAAAAGTAGACATTAGTGATAGGACGAGAGGGAATGGCCCCAAGTTGCACCAGGGGAGGTCCAGATTGGATGTTAGGAACAGTTTCTTCTCTGAAAGAGTGGTCAGGCACTGGAACGGGCTGCCTAGGGAGGTGATGGAGTCAGCATCCCTGGAGGTGTGCAAGAAACGTGTAGATGTGGTAATAAGGGAAACATTGGTGGATGGTTGGACTTGGAGGCCTCTTCCAACTTTGGTGATTCTGTGATTTGGAGAAGCTTCATCTGTTAAGATTTCTTACATGTAGGCTTAGCTACCTTTTAATTCTTGCTAGTTATTTTATTCCCTATTTTCTGATTGTTCTTAGTGGATGACAGTATCCCTTCCTTTTGTATTGCTTGTGTTTTCCCCAGGATTTATGTTCATTTCTTTGCTCCATCTCTGCTTCTGCAGTAATCAAAAATGCAAAAGAATCTCCAGAAAATATTTTCTATGGAGCGTATGGTTCATTTTCTTCTCTACAACATAATAGCACATTACAGATAGTCAAGAACAATGAAATAGGCATATGGACATTGCAGATACTGGTGGTACAGTGGAACTCTAACTGAACTTCTAGCTGTAAAGGATTAATGTGTGATACAGGTCAGATAGGAAGGCCATATTACTCCTGTGGTCTTATATTGTACTTTTTGATTCAAATAGGCTCAATATAAATCAAAAGAAAATGGTTTGCTAGAAAACCAATTCTTCAAGGATGTTGAATCGTGTTTAAAATATTACTGTGTAGTGAATTAAGAGTGTAGGATTCTTCAGGAGTGGTCATAAGCATCTTCTTTACTTTTGCTATAAATAAGTCTGTGGATGACAATTTGTTAACATACTTCTTCATTCAATAAGAAGTTCATTATATTCATAAGATCTGTAACAAACTCTTATTTCATATCCAGGAAAGTTATTGCAAGTCAATTCTGGTGCTAAGGAACAACTGTTTTTTGAAGCACCAAGGGGGAAAAGGCATGTTATAAGAATTGCTGAGGTATGAATTATACTTACTGTATTTCTTTCATTGTGACAGTTTTCTAGACAGCTCAAAGTTAGCATATGTTTTGTCTTAGTATGTTTTTTTTTTCCTTAAAAATACTATGTTTACAGTGTTTAGAATTAGAATTATTTCTTCCTTCCAGCATTTGTAAATATTAGGATTTTTAAAGTTTTTCGTTTGTATCTCAACATTTATTTTTTTTTGTTTAATAGTGATGGTTTCCCATAAGCTCCTTTCCAGAACAGCCACCTGTTGTCTTTGTAATCAGTGTACATACAGTTTTAAAATCAGTTTTAAACAATATGACATGGTTTTTAATGGTATAATTTGTGATACATAAGCGTTGTACAAAGCTGACAGTAATTAATGTCTCATTAAAAATTGAAGGAGATCTGTATCTAAATCACGCTTACCTTTGGGAAGTGGGAATGTTTAAAGTTACTTTTAAGGCTTTTGATGCAGAAGTGTATTAACTAGCTGGAAATAGTGAAAAATCTCTAAAAACATATATGAATGTAAGTTAATATCAGACACAGGAGAAATATAAGCATTAGAACAGCATATATTGGGTATGTATTAAGATGACTTCTTTGAATGAAATTTTCATTGCAGTTAGAGAAGATTGAGTGGGATACCTGGACGTGTGTTCTTGGTCCTACCTGTGAAGGAATTTGGCCCATGCACAGTGATGTCACTGTTGTAAATGCTGCTACTCTTACAAAAGATGGAACATTGCTAGCTACAGGAGATGATTTTGGTTTTGTGAAGCTTTTTTCATATCCAGTGAAGGTAATAAGTGTGTTTATTTCTCTCCTTAGACACTAGTGGAGAAAGAATTAGGGAAGACAGTGTTCATGACATATCAAAACTGTTAATATGTGTATTCTTTGTACAACAGGGCCAACATGCAAAATTCAAAAAGTATGTGGGTCACAGCGCACAGGTAACCAATGTCCGGTGGTTACACAATGATTCTGTGCTGCTGACTGTAGGTGGTGCTGATACAGCTTTGATGATCTGGACCAGAGAATTTTTGGGCATTCAGGAGAGTAAGCTGGTTGATAGTGAAGAATCAGACACAGACGCAGAAGAAGATGGAGGTAAAAATGATGATATAACACACATTTTTAACTTAGTCTTTGTTCCGCAGAACTCACACACTGCTTAGGTTGAAGTGGGCAAAAAAAAGTCAGCGTGATAAAGTTCAGTGTAGGGAGAGCTTGGTAGGGTTGTTTTCTTCTGCTGGTGTTTTCTATTCCTCCTCCACGAGTCATGGGTAATTCATTTTACTCTGTTTTACATTTGAAGGTTATGATAGTGATGTTGCAAGAGAAAAAGCAATTGATTATACCACTAAGATCTATGCGGTAAGCATCCGAGAAATGGAGGGGACAAAACCACATCAACAGCTGAAGGAAGTTTCAGTAGAAGAGAGGTATGTCACACCGAGGCGTTCATTTCTAAATGTAGACTGCATTCTTTTGAATCTCGTTTCACCCAACTAAAACTGGTCTTTAGAAATAAGACGGGAATTTTGAAATTCGTAAGATAGTATTTCAGGTGCTGCTGGTCAGTTACAATATGTTGGTGTGATGGGTAAAAGTATGCATGTGACTAAAACACCTGCAAGTGCAGTCTTCTCTCCTGTTCACATTTGCAGTTATTTTCGGTTCTGATCAGAGCACGCAGGCATATGTCTGCAGCAAGGCATTTGGGAAAGGAGGAGCTTGTAAATCCTGTGTAGTTGAGGCTTTTGGTGACATTTTCATGAGAAGATTGTCAGTTGCTTAGAATTTTGTCAGGTTGTTATTACTACGGCACGTGTTATTTGGGGAAAACAAAACAGTAAGCTGGAAGACATTAGTGGATGGGAGGAGAAGACAGTAAAGAAAAGATGTAATAATAAGTGTAGAGAGGGGGGTTCAGTTGTCTAGGGGAGTGGGTAAGTAAAAACTCTGGCTGGGGCAAGACTGCTGGGACAGAAGAGGAGGATCTATAGTCAGGAAATTGGAACTGGATTCAGGCTCAAGACATCTGTACAGAATACTCTCCCCATTGATCAAATAGCTGTGGCATTTACTGGTAACAGGTGTATCTTACTCTCCTTTTGGGATGTTTTCTGAAGGATTAAGGTCTGTGAATACTGATGGGTAACTTCCTCAGTTCTTTACTATACACCTGTACAGCAGAGCTACCAGTGTGTATCTGGACGATGACTCAAAGTGTGAATCTATGCAGTTTCTTTTGTTAGAATTTTTTTTATACACGAGTATGAATTCGGTATGAGTTTTCTTGCTTTTGCCTCATATTGGGGCAAAAATTAATAACTTTGCATTGAGTAGTTTAATAATGTGAGAAGAAATGTTGGGTGTGGAAGATGAGATATGTTGCCCCCTTTCAGTTATTTTTTTCATGGCAACGTTTCAACAAAGATGTAGCATGAATCTTAATGTTTTTTATTAAATATTGGTCCATAACCCATTTGGCTTCCCTTCTTCTAAGGATATTTCTTTCAACTCATTTACTCATGTGAAGTCTTTATTTCTCCATTTTTCTGTTAAAAGGCAGTTTATTATCTACCGAACATGGATGTGTTGAGAATGAATTGAAAAGAGAACTTAACATTTTCATTTTTGGGATATACTGCTAAACAATGAAATAACAAGTATCAATAGTAGGATGGACAAATGTTTTACACCAAAAACTTTTCTACCTTCCAGCTGCTTTATTCAGCCTTGATGCAAAAGCAAATGCAGAATGAGTGTAATTGACCGATTAAGCCAGGCTTACAGTTGGTTTGTGCTAGTGAATTACCAACAATATAAGCATCAGGTTGGTTTTTTTTCCTGCAGCTTCTCAGCACTACTTTCAGTCTAGGACTGAAAATCACCACAGCCCCCAGGAACTTTTCTTTCTCTGATACCTGGCCACGTGTTTGCTGTCTGATGCAAACAAGCACCCTGTTTCTTGGAGACTGCCTTGCTCTGTCACATACCCTAAAGGCTTTGTAACTTTTGAGTCTGTCCACAGTCCTACACTGCACAAGCTGACCTAGCTGAATGTGCTTTGTTGCTGTGGAAGAAGGCACAGCATGTAATGAGGAAAATGAAACAGGCTCCCTGTTTGTCACACACTGATAATCCATAGTGCAGTGATAATGTTCCTCATGCTATCCAAAATTATGAAGTCACACTGGAGCAGGAAGTTCCTTTAGTATGGCCAACTGCTTCCTTGCTGCCTGTCCTGTTTATTTCACCAGCTGGTGATCCTAACTAAATGGGTAGACACCTCCTCTGTGGTCAGGCTGCCTTACACTTCCATAATGATTTTCATAATACTTGTATATAAAATACAATACTGTAGCTATCTGAAGGAATTATCCATCCCATAAGAGAGCAAAAAGGTAATTTTTAATGTTTCTCTGTATTTTTTTTCCTTCATACCATCTCTATACAATCAACAGGTTTGTGTAGTACATTTTAAAATAGCTGGGGAAAAAAACACAGAACTCTCTTTACCATCTTTTCTCCTAAAGAATCACAGCTATTCTTATCTTTTTATATATACTCTTTTGGTTTCAGTTACTTTAATATAATGGCATTTTCAGTATTTGGAATTTGCTTTTCTGATAAGTTTGTCAGAAATTCCCTTACCTTTCATATGTGGCTCGTTAGGAAAAGAAGCATTTGCTTCCTTCTCTTCATCCTGTTCATATAAATTACTAGAATTTGTAGCCAAATAATCGGAGGCAGAAAAATTATGGTGAAATGTAGCAAAATTGCAGTTTCTGGGCATATTGTGCTGGGATAGGGCTTTGTGGAAAGCGGTGGGTTTTGGATGCAGAAAGATGAGATTAATGTGTTGGCTACTGCATTTGTCAAAGATTTCAACTTTTGACCACAGTTGTACCAATTTGTGCACAATTTATCCAGAATCTTGACACTCTCAATTATGAGTGCTTCAGGGTGAAGCTGACTTTTCTCAAAGACATTTGAATTATGAGTTAAGTTTCATAACTGTGCCAGATTTCATCTTTTCTGAGGATACAAAGAATGCAGCAGCTAATGAAACATTTGTCCGACCGTGTTCTAAAAGCTTCCTGAAAGCTTCTCCTTCCCCCTGTGAGGGTCCTAAGTGAAAGCTGAGCCAAACAAAATAAAAAGCCTACAAATACTCAGCTGTCAGTGTCCAGGAAAGGTTCTAAATCAGCAGGTCTTCAGGGTATCACTGGGTTGAATGAGATGGCATCAAGTAATATTGACGCCAGTTTGCAAAGCTTTACTTTTTCTGCAAAGGCACTGCTGAAGTAGCCTTTCCCAGTTCTTTCAGATGTGAAGAAGGGAACCAAGAGGATGTATACCATTCTCTTTCAGGCAGGTATGTGGGAAACCCTGGTGGTCTTGAGGGGAAAAACTGTCTGGAGCAAATATCCCAAATCCTTCTTCTTTATAATTGCTTCATATGTCTGTATGAAGACTCCAAAATGAGTCTGTGAAGGTGGTGAGACACTGAATAGGCTGCCCAGTGAGGTTGTGGATACTCCTTCCCTGGAAGCATTCAAGGCCAGGATGGATGGGGCTGTGAGCAACCTGGTCTAGAGGGAGGTGTCCCTGCCTGTAGCAGATGGTTGGAACTACATGATCTTAAAGGTCCCTTCCAACCCAACCCATTCTATGATTCTATGAACCAAGGGTTGTGCATCTGTTTGGGATTTGCATGCAACAAAAGCTCTGAGATCTTTACATATTGTGTAAATTTTGAAAATTATGTTACGAGGCCATTCAAGTTCGAAGGAGTGAAATAATCACAAGGCCTCAAAAACTGCCAGTTTACTTCATTGCAAAAGCAGTCAGGATCTGAGAAGAAAGAAGTGTCCCTCCTCGCTGTATTTTCCTTATGTGAGAAAGCAGAAGAGAAATTTTGAGATATATATACATATATATATATATATATATATACCTACTGATATAGGTAGAAGGTAGAATGGTATAGGGTAGAAGCAAATTAAATAAATTAAGTCCAAATTAGAAAAAGAAAAAGGAAAGATAAAAACAGGAATGTTTCCAGCTTCCATCAGGGAGGGGTAGCTGGAACTGTTGATTTGAACTTCTTGGGAACAAGGACTTTAAGCTTGCTTTATTTCTTTGAATAGTAATATTTTGAAGGTAAATTGTTGGTGAGTAAGTTACTTCCCTGCTTATAAAACACAAATATGCTTCGAATGTGATGTGATGCCTAGTAGACAATTCTGGTTGAAGAAGATGGTTGTTTTGTTTTCCTTTTTATTGTAGCTAAATTTTATTTAACAGGGAATTCAACGTTTGTGTTTGCTAGAATAAGCTTGCAGGACTCAGTTGAGAATGGTATGTCTGGAAAACTCAAAGTACATCGTGTCTCTAAAAATAACAACTCATGGTACGATTCAGGATGAGTTTGGTCTAGAGCTGTGTTAATGTCTCCTGCCAAGATGCAAATATATGGATGAGAGCTGATACAGGCAGTGCTGGGTTTTGAAGGGAAGGGTTTGCAACAACCACCGCCCGTCTGGAAAAGAACCAACAATTTACAAATGACTTTCTGCAAATTAATACAAAGGCTTTGTCTTCAAGCCAAAAAAGAGGAGCCAGCAGCTCTTGTCTCTGCTCTCTCACATCACAGGAAGAAGGGGTAGGAGGACAGGTTTGACATAATGCTTGATAGAGGAGAACCGTGACTTTGAGCAGCTGCTGTCGATCCTCTTTTACTCCTTAGCACGTGCTCTGTGCTTGCATAATCCAACAGGATGAGAACGAAATCTCTATTACACTGACCTTCTCCAGATCTCCAGAGCATTGGGCCCCTAAGCAAAAATCAGGGGAGAAATCTCATGATTGTAAAGGCCAAAAAACTCAGAGATGACAGTCGTGGGGATAATGTTAAGGAGTTGCCTTAGGAAAGAAAATGAAAGCCCTTTATCAAATGTACTTCTCCTGTCTTATTTATTTGCATAAGGAAATAATGATCATTCTGCAAATGTCTCAGAGGGAGATAGAAAGTACACAGTAGGTTTTGCCTGCAGGATTTGAAATAAATTGCGGTCTAGTATTTTTGTGCCCAGCTTTGTCATCGCTGCCAGAGTGAGTTACAGCTTTAGGATGGAAAAGAAACAGGAGAGATGAGTCTGAGTAACAGTATTTAAATATGTTGTGGTTGTATTAGTTGGTGCATTTGGTTAAGATAATTAATTGATTGTTGTTTCTCTCTCCCCAACCTTCTTGTTTTTCTTCTTCTCCCTTTCCGTGTCTGTCCTCCCATCCTCCCCCCACCCTTATTTTTCTCTTCCTTTCTTGCTCCTCTGATTGGCATCCTCTTCCTTGCTCTACCTGTATGACACAGAAGTGGGGTGCCAATGAGAGGTGCTGCAGGAGCAGTCTCACGGTGTGGGAGCTCCAAGAGCAGTGCTCCCACACCGCGGGACCACTTGGGCACTGGTGGGACTGTCCCAGACAATCCAGGACAATTGTAAGCTATACTGTGTGTTACGTAGGAATTGTGCTTTCTTTCATACAAGGGCTCACTTTTCAACTGGGACCGTTTTAGCTGGCTAAGAACTCATGAAAAAAGAAGTAAAACAGGCTTGCATAAAGACTGTATTTCTGTTACTAATACCAAAGGCAAAGATTTATTTGCATTTTGCATTCTACTAACCGCTAACATCTATCCTGTGTTTGCAGCTTTCATTTAGTTTGATTTGCATGACTCCACATAAACTGAAAACTCTTGTAACATACCTGGTGATGGGAAACCCTGTTAAGCAAGTTGAATGTGTAGAAAACAAAAAGCAGCTTTAGCATGTTTGTCTACTTTTCAGTTTCCTTAACATACGGCGTGTCTCACTTTCTGTGAGTTCCCTTGTCTCAAGCCTGTTCCCATGTGCTGTTGTGCATCGTTTGTAATCATATGTTCTGATCGGAAGAATTCACGTTTTCTCTCTTCAACTTCTATTCTACTGATTATTTATTCTTTACAAAAACATGAGCTGACTTATAAGCTTCCAAAGGAGCCCCCACAAGTGACAAATATTAGCTTTTGTACCCAAAAATCAAATTATTGGGCATATGGTTACAAAATCTGCTCGTGCACTTTTACATGCACACTTGTATGGGTGCAGTGTAAAAGCTTTGAATGTGAATCTGTGTTGTGTTGATGTGTAGGTGGGAATAATTCAGAATGTGTCTGGAAAAACACGTATGTGAGGTGGGGAGAACAACAACTGGCTTATTTCAGCAGAAGTCTGGTGCTTGTGAGTGAGAGGAGTCCTATAGAAAATTCACTTTTACTTCCTCACAGGATTATGTCAAGTTATTGCATCCTAAATGTATTTGGCAGCATGCTGGTTTCATCACAGCTGTCCCCAGGGCTTGAACACATTGTGACTGATCATTTTGCTGTCCCTGCCAACCTATTGAACTCAGAGTCAATTTCACTTCTCCCACAGGTCAGCACAAAGCTGGCCCAAAGGTCCTTTGCATCTGTGTGACTCTTAGTGGGTGTGCAATTGTGGGATGGTGGTGGTTGCAATGCACATCATGCTATGACCCTTCTGTCTGAACTTGAGAAATGCTCTCTGCTCTGAGAAGGGTATGAAAAATTCAGGTGTTTGAGAGCTTTTTGCTCTGTGGGCTGTATTCCAGGAAGGATCTAAGTATTGTTTCTAATACAGCTTAGGTTTTGTTACCTGGGGAAAAGATGCTAATGTGCCTACCTCTGATGTTTCTACCTCCAGCCCCAAAGTTCTCCGTGTACTATTGGTCAAATGTTTTCACTTACACAAAAAGCAGAGCTACAAAATGTCGGAATTTATGTAAGGAATAATGAAAAAACTGGAAAAGCTTCTTCCTTTCAAACGCGCTCATAAGGAAGCCTAAGAAAGGAGAAACTTTATAGAATGTCCTAAAATTAAGTTAATACTAACGCCTTGGTATATATGGAAAGAGTTTTCCAGAAGTCTGATGATTTCAGGTATTCTACCCTTTTTATATTTAAGACATCAAATTAGATTTTGCAGTGTTCTCTGTTTTGTCAAACAGGGTTTGGCTGAGGGACCACGTGGATGCTGAGCAGTGTGCTGTGTGTGACAGATCTGCGTGCTCTGCAACCAGGCTGTTTTACAGTGCTCGTTTAGATTACCAGCTTTACGAGACATTTAGAACAAAGAACTTGTTCAAAAATGAAAGCCTTCAGATTTCATTCGGAATTGATTACACTTATTAACCTGCTTTTCTGCTCATTTCACATTTGGAGGCTGACCTCGAATGAGATGTGAATGCAGTGACTACATTCCCTTACAAGGATATCAAATTGGCTATCACCACCATTTGTTCTGCAGTACTGTTTTGGTTTTGTTTTTTTCTTTTTAAAGAGTGCATCAGCATACATGTAAAAGCATAAATAAGGTTTAAAAAGCAATGTAGATTGAAGTTTATATCTCCCTCTGCTTTTGTTTCAGTTTTGCTCTGATTCGGTGTATGAAGAAGTAGGATATTTTCATGTTGTCTGCATAATATAAGGGAGAAGTAATAGCAGGAAAAGTGGCATACAGAACTCCTGTGTATGTTGGGATGGGAAAATCCAAAGGTTTAGGATTCACAGAATCGCTTCTTATAGCCAGGAGTTTTACAGCAGTTTTGGGGCTCTTGGGAGTCCCCTTCTTGTCAGCTAGTGAAAATGTACTATTAAAAGCCACTTCTGTGTTTTTCCTTCTGAAATGAGCAGTTTGGTTTTTTTTTTTTAACCTTGGGCTTTAAATGTCTTGTCCAAGCAAACCTTACAGTACTAAATTGTCCTTCCTCATTTTGACCTTTGCTTCCTCTTCCTGGGAGCAGTCCTTGCTCATTTTTACCTTTGTTTGGCATCCAAGTATATTCCCTCCAGTTAGCAGCCATCCCCATGCACGTCAGCCTCCCATTTGGTCTCTCTTCCACTCCTCCTCTCCTCGCTCCTGCTGGGCCCAGCCTGTCACCTGTTCTCAAGGGCAGGATGTTTTTGTCCATCTATCAGCTCTCCAGCCCTCAGTGTTTGTTGCTTTCACGCAGCGTTGTTTCTGAAGATCCAATTCTGTTCCCATTGGCCTCAGAACAGAATATTTGCATTCTTGCCAACTTGTGAGGGATGCAGACAGTGTGTCTCTTCAGAAAGCAATTATGCCATGTGCTGTAAAAACATGAGCTGTTCATCCCCATCCCGTGGAATATATCATAACGCTTTCCTGGGTCTTCTTTCTCTCTCCTGTAATTTCTGTGTAAAGGCATTTGGCTCTTTTACTGCATGGGCACCCTGTTCTCTAGGATCACCGCTTCCCCAAGGTGCCCCACTTCCCAACCCCTCTGCCCTCCCCCATTTCACCCAGCTTCTGCTATGCCCATCTGCTACTCTCTGTCCTCATGCTGCCCATTCATCCCACCCAGGATTTAGGCTCCCCATCTTGGCCATTCCATGTAGCCTTACTGGGAAAGTGAGAGGTAGTGAGCTGTCACTTGCACCTTCTTACATTCTGGCATTAAGGCCCATAAGGGGAGAGGGTGAGATTTGGTCAGTTTCAGTCTGGAGGTAGCTCACTGTGTATAGCTGTGTAAGCATATAATCAAGATGATCAGCAGTAACAGAAACTTTATTTGCTGTATTTGCAGTACTTTGAGAACTGAAAGCTCTCTAATGTCTGACTGTGTCTTATCTTCCCTGGAACTCGTTCATCCCATAACAATATATAAGCACATTTTCTTTACATCACTGAAAAGAAACCGTTAATACTTGTATTATGTTTTAACTTGCTTTCCTTTGGAGGCAGGGAATTGTCAAGTAAGTACTAACAACACAGCACAGAAAAAGCACAGATTGCTGTGAATGTACAGTGCAGATTGCATAGGCCATAAAGGGTAAATACATGTAATTTCCTACAGCACGAATTTCTTGTCTTGACGCTGCCATCCTATGTATGAAAATAAATTAGGTGTAGTCACAGATCTGTTAAAAATGAAAATCAGATTGATGCTGCTTTACATTTCTTTTATTGAGGTGATCATAAGGCAACGAATGCGTGTGTATATATACATATGTATGTATATATGAATGCACACAACGTTTGTGTTTGTGTGTACTGTGAACAGGTATATATTTAAGTACATGTGTGTATGTGTATGTTTCCAAATTAAATCTCATGTTTACTATCTAGTGATTATCTGTCATGTCATAGTGGTAGTGTTCTCTGCTTTCATGAAAACTTTTGGCTTGCTGTTGTCATGAACTCTAGAAGATATGCCCAGGTAAAGAAATGTAAAAGTGATCCATCTTAAAATTACACTAAAACAGAAAAAAGAGCAGGAAGCTACAAGAAAACGATTTATTCTTTTCATAAGTGCTGATTCAAAGGCCTCAGTAAATCTGGGTTGAAGTGGTGTTTGCTTTTCTAGCATCACATAATGTTTTTGTTTTGGAAGACAATTGAGTTTTGCAGTAACTTCCTCCATCCCTTTTCTACTGGTGATTGCACTGCTATTGGGTCCAATTACCACCGATGGTTACGTAACAACTTGATTGACCACTCTCAGAGAAAATAAAGGTACTTGTTTCCCTGTGAACAGCAAGTACAAGCTGTCCCTGTACATAAGTTGGCCTACCAATGAACAATTATTAGGCTAAATTGCAAGCTGAGCTAGGAGAGAAAACAAGCATCCATTGTGTGAAACTTAACAGTGCTTATGAGGCTGCTAAGTTTCTACCAGTTTCCATCCCTGTCAGGCACCTGAAAATAAAGAACCACATGGAATCACATTCTGCTTTGGTATAAAGTGTGCAGGAAGCAGCGATGTAGCTTCCTTTTCCCCCCCTGTCCTGTAGGATCTTGAGTTAAGAATATACCCAGTATTGGCAGGGTATGGTATTTTTGAATTTGTAGACTGGTGCACTCTTTAATTTCTGTTTTAGTTTTTGCTGGCATGCTTGAATAGCATGTTTTGTGCCACGAGGGAATGACTGATCAACTCTAAAAATGCTTGTGCATGAGTAAAGTGGTCAGAAATATGCCTAAATATGTATTAAGTTTCTTACTTGGCTTTGTTTGCTGCTTTCAAGGGGATCAAGGTAACTCTTTTACTCTTTCAACATCACAAGATCTAATGTACTTTTCCAGTATTAATGAGTTTGTTTGCTTGAGAAGCGAGTTTGTTTATTTTCGGTCTGCTCTGTCTTTTTTAGTGCCCAGCTTTTCATGCTACTTATTCCTGCAAAATAAGCCGTGTAGCAATGTGTTCTGGCTATGTGTTTCATCAACTGCTGTGCTTTCATAAAAATGCAATTCCAGATAAATCAGCTCCCATTAAGCAAAAGGGATTTCATTCTTCTGCAGTCATTTTTGCAAAACAGGAATTAGTGCGAGTCACGGTCAAAGAACAAACCAATCTAATTTTCTCAGCATATAAAATTTATATCAAGTTCGTTCATTTTTGAAATCTTAAACTCTGAAAATGCTTTCCAGATTCAAGCTTCGTTTCAACAAATTGAGGCCAGGCATTTTGTTTTGTTTTACATTTCACTTACAGTTTAACCCTGTCGCCAGAATCTGCTGTTAACGTTTAATGGCACGAACTGTTTTTGGATGAAAAACAGCAGCCATTGAGTGATGTTTTGGAGCAAGCATTTAACCATAATATCAGTTTTGATTCTTTTGCTATCACCTCTTCTACCCTGACCTTCTTGCCAGACCCATATTCTAGCTAAAAGCTGATCAAACATGATGAAGGCCAGATTTCTTGGGGTAATTGTGCTGGTAATCCACTGCAATGTTTTGAGTCTGTGCTGTTGCCAATAGGGGTAGAATTTAGCCCTCCTTAATTCCTGTTACCCGAAAGGGATTGTCATTGTGCCCAAATGAACATAAGAGTCATCCTGAGTGCAGCCAGTGCAACAGGACTGTGTGAGGTATGAACTTCTATGGGCCCAACACGCTCTGCTCCTCTTAGGTTTGTGCCTCTTCTTTTTTCTTAGAAGGATCAAGTTGAATATCCCCTTTGCTGCCTCCCTTTAGTCATATATATGTTCACTGTAGCCTCTGGACTTCCAGTTGGAGCATCTCATAGAAGTAAATGTTATCTGCCTTTAAAAAGACCATTTACACAAATAATTTTTTTCAGTCCGTGTTTCCCATTTGTCTTTTTAGTTACTTTCAGCAACTGTAGTTACGTAAAATGCTTTGCTGCCCTCAGCCTTCATCAAATTCACACAGTAAATGACTTACACAGACTAAAATGTAATACTTTTATCTGTAATGCGATTTTGAAATGATTTTAATACTGCCAAGTCAAGGTTTTGTGATGGGATTTCTCAGAAGAAGCAAGGCTGGGGAAAGGTCAGCTGCCAGCTGTAGAAAGTCTTTTAGATCACTCCTGAAAGCAACAATGTACTGTCAGCCAGTATTCAAGGATTTTCCAAAAGATTTTAAATCATTAGAATTTAAACAGTCACTTTCAGGTGGTCTGTTCTGCCACTCCTCCCCAGAATCAACATCAGTGTTGTTTCTGCTCTCCCTATCAAAATGCATATGATTACTATGTGTATTACAACATGCTAAAATCTTGGTATCAAACACACATAGTTGCAATTGGCCACTTTCTATACTTAATGTAAAACATATGCTGTGGTTTTGCTTTCAAACATATTGATTGTCTTCTCCTTTAAACGCGTTTCTTTCAGGCCACCAGTTAGCAGAGCTGCTCCTCAGCCTGAAAAACTGCAAAAGAACAACATCAACAAAAAAAGGAAACTGGTTGAGGTCAGACCTAGTTGTATTTTTCTTTTCATTTGCTTTAGAAGTAATGTGTGCTGGGTTAAATTCATCCCTGTTATGAAGGTAGCTGAAGTTGTGTATAAGTAAAAAAGAAGGGGAAGAAGTTTCTAAAATGTGCTCTCAGCACTCCTAGCAGACACCAGAAGACATGACAGCCAGCAACCTGTGGCAGAAGGGACTTCAGATTCAGATATGGAAGTTTACCTGTCATATCAGATCTCTCCAAATCCAAAATTTGTCTCTGGATTTGAAGAACATTTACAGCTGGGATGTATGTTTAACCACAGCAGAACCCACACTCACTAGATAACCCCAGTGAAAATATATTCAGAAATTGCATTTTGCACATGCACCATTACATTGAATGATGAGATTTGCTAATTAATTTTGGAACATACCCTTTCCTCACGCTGTAGGCCCTCTCTCCTCCCCACCTATAGGCTGAGAAATGAATATCCTGTGGACCATTTGCAACAATTGTTTGGTCTGTCACTATTAGTCAAATTGTTCAAAACAAGGTGGAATTATGTTAGAGACAGATGCATTAACTCTGTGTTCTGGGCCAGAACAGCAACTTTAACAGCAATCCATTACCCATCACTGTTTTTCTGGAGGAAATCTCTCTGTCAGTTGCTCTTTGTAAGATGAAATGTCCAAGACGCCTCCAATTAATGTTTTAATGATGAAGTTGTAGCCTGTCATTGCCTCTTATAAGGACCTTGGTGTCAGGATTTGTTCTATTAAAATGTGACTGCTTATGAGAATGAGATTTTGAAGACTCTTAAAGTAGAAGTAAATGTATTTGCAAACGGGCAGATTAATAAATTGGACCTTTTTTAAAGTTGCATGCATTTTGAATGGAAATTAAATAATATATTCAGATCCGAATTATTAAAGAAATAATAATGTAAATGCTTACTTGACCGATGGCAGCTTTGTATACTGTCCATGAGAATGTCATGCCTCAGTAAATAAGCAGAAGAAAGAGGGAGAACTGATTAATTATTGTTTAATGACCCTGTTGCTTGGACAAGACGTTTGTGTTTTGTGTAATAATTACCTGAGGTCTTCACATGCATGATTCAAACTCTTTCACCTCTTTGTTTGTTCTTTATTTCACCCTCATTCTTTTTTTCTCTTTTGCTTGACTAGGAGCTGGCTTTAGACCATGTTTTTGGATACAGAGGATTTGACTGTCGCAACAACCTTCACTACCTAAATGATGGTGCTGATATTATTTTCCACACAGCTGCAGCAGGCATAGTGCAAAATCTTTCTACTGGTAATTCAACTTGCAACAGTACTTTGAGATAAAATTGACTGTAGAAGTGAAACATTTCTGTAAGAAAGTCACGCTTTTGTAACATTCCTGCAACTCCTCATGTTTTGTATCTTCTGAAATAATGCAAAGAAATTTAGCTGGCTATTTTAGCAGGCTGTCAGGTTCTCTTATTAAGGTCATCCTGTTAAGCCACCCGACTCATTTTAGTAGGTATGAGATTCTGTTAGGAAGCGTAATACTAAGCTGTTCTATTTCTGCAGCTGTGCCTTTCTAAACCCCACACTGAAGGCATAGGGATGGTTTCTCAGGTTGCATGGGATATGAAATGTCGAGCACTCCTTATGGTTTTAGGAGCAGTAACTGTTCCATTTGGGGCTATTTTAGCAAAATCATGCTCCAGGGAAGGATCCATTTCTATGCAATACCATGTGAGTAAATTGCTCTTCAGGAGGAGTAGAAATATTCCCTGTCTTTTTGGGTAGTGACAAAAACCTACCAACTTATTTTGCCCTGAGTTTAGTGCTAACATCCACACGTTTTCCACATAGCTAAAGAAACAAGCCAGGAATTAATGGAATTCTGGCCGTTTATTATTCCCTCTTAGTCCTCTGTGGCACCACATAGTGACAGCAGTTCTCTCAGCTCTGCTGCCAAGGAGAGGCAGAGATAGATGGTGTCACATCTGCTGACTTCTGGGGACTCCTTGCCCTGCACAGCCTGTGGAGCTGGGAACGCTGCCCCTGCTGCTCTTCCTGGCCTTCCCCCTGGGAAGATGGTGCAGAGCAGAAACTTCCCAGGGTTTAGCTTTCTGTTTTGTTTCCTGTTGACTCCTTTGATTTAATGGGAGAGCTGGTCTGTGCATTTGGCAGTTCTGCTTTTTTCTTGTGGTGGTTAAGAAGATTACTGGATGATTCCTGGGCTAAGTCCTGGTAGCTAGTTGATCAATCCTGCTTTTTCACATATATGCATTAGTGGTTATTCACAGCTTGTTTGGTAATGGTGCCTGGAAGTGAAAGCAAAGCAGCTCTCAGCATCACTCTCCCCTAGAGCACAGCATGAGCTGTACCAACAAGCTGATTAAATATTCTTTGCTTCATTGGTGGTTCTTTTCTTTGAGACTGTCGTGAATAAAACCACGTTTGAATTTTATTAGGAAGTCAGAGCTTCTACCTGGAGCATACTGATGACATTCTCTGCTTAACTGTGAATCAGCACCCAAAGTACAAAAACATTGTGGCTACCAGCCAGATCGGTAGGTGACTCCATGTAACAATGTCTTACTCAGAAATTGTCAGGGGCACTGATTTATTTTGGGCTTATCTACATAGAATTTTTACTGGGATTTACCACTGTCACTTTTTTTTTTTTTTCTTTTGATTTTGAGAAAATCCTGAAGCTTAATTATCTCTATCATTTCAGTCTATCTGCAGCAGTTTCATCTCTGATCGTGTCATTGGATTTTAGAGTTAATTGTACTGTAAGGATATTTCAGAAATAAGCGTTTCTGAACAGCACTAAATCTTCTCATTCATATGTAATCATAAGGATTTCCTCTTTCCTTCCAGTATCCAAAGCACTGTTTAGCCTTAAAGCTGTGAAAACAGAATAATGACCATTTCCCTTGCAGAAATTCGAAACTAATACAAAAAAGGGAAGGGATAGAGTGGAACCTCAGCAGAAGTTCTGATGCATGTAAAGGCTGATCCTGAGACCACACGTATTGAAGTGTTATTTACATGAAGAGTCTCATGAAATTACAGAGTCACAGAATTGTAGGGGCTGGAAGGAACCTCTAGAGATCAGCCACCAATGCCCTTTTGGAGAAGGAAAAGCTGTGGGGAACATCAGGATTGTTCGTCCCAGGCTTACAGAGGGATGTGTTGCTTTTCGCTTATACCAGGGTAACACTAGAATAATCAATGTCATGAAGAATAACAGAGAACAGAGTCACCCGAATTCATTTCAGTCAGAAAAGGAGTGACTTCTGTAATATATAACTTAATAACAAAGCTGGAAATTGGCAGCAGGTGGAGGCCTTGGCAAACCACCTCTGCTGGCTGTGCGGAGTGTTGTCTTTTCAATTGGAATGTTGAATAAAAACCAGAATGTATTCATACAGGCAGAGCCCTGCTCCAGCATGCTGATTTCTGCAGGTGACTTGAAGCCTGTCTTTTAATTCCATCAGTAGGAGCCCATGAAATCAGTGTTTCTGATTCTGGTTGGGATTCTGGATCATTGTAGCTTCATATTAGTTTTAAATTTGATAGTCTTTAAAAACTGCATGTCTTTACCATTTCTTTTAAATACCATTTTTAAAACTGAGAAGTACTAAATATTGTTGCAATATTTGTGTATAAAAGACAATATACTCAAAATTAAGTTCAACAATATTCCTGCTTATTTGTTTTGTTGATTTAATCCATATCCATTTTCAAACTTTTAATTTTTTTATTTTTTTATTTTTTATTTTTTTTTACTTCTGGTGCTGATGCTGGCACTTCAGCATTAGAAACATGACTTACTTCACTTATTGTTTTCCCTTGGTGCTTCCTCATTTGCCATTGCTCTCACAATGCAGGTGATATGACAGAATTTTCAGGTAAGGCTGATTCGTTTGTGAATTCTAGTCAGCAGAGTTATGTAAAAGTTTCATGTTACCTCATTGTATCTGTGTCAAACCGCGGATACAAGTGGAGCATCTACAGATATAATTTCTTTTGCATGAGGTTCTTCATAAATGTTACGTTGTTCTTTTGGCATTTGTCTTATTTCATGCAATGCAATAATTTCCTTGGTCTTTTTTTCAAGACATCATGATTTTTTTGAGTACTTTTTTAATCTTAAAAAAAAAAAAAAGTGTCTGTTTAGGTTAAATGTGCTTGAAAAAATGCATATTTTGCATTGAAGCTTTCAAGATGCTGAATTAATTTTCTTTTAATACATCTTTTTTCGTGTAGGTACGACTCCCACAATTCATGTATGGGATGCTATGAGTAAGCAAACAATTTCAATGCTGCGTTGCTTCCACACCAAAGGTGTCAACTATGTTAACTTCAGTGCAACGGGCAAACTTCTGGTTTCAGTGGGAGTCGATCCAGAACACACCATCACAGTGTGGAGGTGGCAGGAAGGTAACTCTGGAAACACACATTCCTTCATCCTGGCAGATCTGTATGCAGTTATTTGCTTTTCCTTTCAAGTTATTGGCATAGGTTTGTGTTCTTACTCTGAGTGAAATGGCTCCCTACGAGTCTCAGAATCAGTTGAAGGAAGAAAACAGAGCACTAGAAAATATCAATAAGAAAATAAGCTTAAATTTCTTCTATAAACAGAAATAAGGAGATAACATTCAACATATAATTCCCTGAAATTAAGGGCAGTGTTTTCTTACTATGCTGAAAATGCTCGGATTTGAAATCATTTGCAGTGGTTAGGCCTTTAAGAAGCCATTTCCAGACAGTGGTTATCACAATCAGGAATTGAGGGGAAAGGGAAAGTGTCTCAGCTCTCTAGATATTTCCCTGCTTTACTTCAAAGCATCCCCAGATTTTTTTGCATTTTCTCTGCACACACCTGTGCTCAGTGCCTGTCTCCTGCCTCCTCCACTGCAGGAGCAGGCATTGCATCATCCTGATTGCCATGAGCACTCACATCCAAACGATGTGTAGAGAGTATCTGACATCCCTGCACAGAGCAGATTGGTTCAGGAAATGCAGCAGTCCTGCTGTGCTTTAAAAGTTCATTAAGAGGAGGCACTGCTCATCTTTTGCATAATGCAACTCATTGATGATGCTCAGCGTTTTGATGGTACTTCAGTACCTGGGAGACAAATTGTGCTATTAATACCCTAAGACTGTCAGCTGTAGTGGAACATCCAGGGACCTAGCAGGCTGCATGCATTAAAATGGTTGCTGCTTTAAATTAATGTTGGGCTATGCTTAGCTTTCAGCATGAGGGACAGGCTTTTCTAATCTAACACCAAGTAATTCTGTTTTATAAAATCATACCAGAGCTTAATTTTGCAGGTAAATCTAACTGTGTTTTTATGCTTTCCTAATTAAAACAGGGGCTAAGGTTGCTAGCAGGGGAGGACACCTGGAGAGGATATTTGTTGTAGAGTTCCGCCCAGACTCAGACACTCAGTTTGTGTCTGTGGGGGTAAAACACATGAAGTTCTGGACGTTGGCTGGCAGTGCTTTGCTGTGTAAGAAAGGAGTCATTGGTTCCATGGAAGATGCCAAAATGCAAACCATGCTTTCTGTTGCCTTCGGAGCAGTGAGTTCAAGTTACTTGCTACAGAATTTTATAATACCTTTTTATTAAGAGATCCAGCACAGTGTGAATGGTGCAGGAATGTGGAGATCTTGTGTAATACTTAAGCCTCTAATGTGAGACTCGTGCATCTTTAGATCCTCATTTAATTTTTCTAAACTGGGTTGGGTTTCTCTGTCAGTGAATATTTTTTGTTAATTACAGTGTAATTGATACTGTAATTGTGTAACCTCTTTTTCCACTGACAGTGTTGGGTATGACATGTGATTCAGCTCATGTTGACAGTACATGGGATTTTCCTGTGTGTTTATTAAGGAGCCACAGCACTGTGCTTTAGACTTCTACAGTTAAGGAAAACAATGTGTTCAACACACAGTTGAACTTTTTTGTTTTTTAAAATGATAAAACTAACATGCTGTAAGGAGAACATTCAAAACCAGCAGATGAACTCTACTCCATTAGCACACGCCATTTGTTCAGGATGTTGTTTTCTTCCTTAAGTTGAATCCCACTGGCAATAAGAATGCATGTCACAGGAGCATGAGTAAGTTCTACTGAATAGTGGAGGGGCTCTGTATGTACCCTCTGCTTCTTTATGCATCCACAGACTTTTCTCATCCAGGTCCATCTAATGCCAAAGGCAGCAGGTCATGCTGGCATGCAGCTACACTGCATTTTTGTCTCTTACAGTAGCAAATTCATTCAGCAAATTCTTTCCACAAGTTTCATCAGTAGATACTTCTCCTGTTTATTGCAGAACGTGAAACTTCCCTGTGAGCCCTTAGCAAAGGGTTCTCTAACATTTTTTCCTTTGTATCTATCAGTGAACTTGAAAGTGATGCTGTGTTTAGTTCTTAATGCTATCAGGACATGGCGACTGGCAACACTTTTCCTTCTTCCTGCCAAAGAGGAGATGAGATGCTTTTCACTTACATGGAATTTTTCTGTATTTTTCAATACAGCTAAGCCACTTTTCCCCTTTACAGTCACTTAGGGATCATTCAAGATGTTTAAAAGGCACATATTGTTGCTACAGAGGCTGTCCAGTGGGATTGCAGTTGTGCCTTTTCACCTGCAGCAAGCCTTTCCATTTAGCAGAGCGCACTCCAGAAGCACATTTTCCATGCAGAATACTCACTGCTTTTCCCTATTCAGTTATGCAATTGCTATGGTGCTTCAAGTAGGTACAAGATTGAGCCAGTTTTGCACTTAGTCTTATACCCTTTATTTTCAATACCATGAAGGCAGTGGGATTTCCATGGGCACATACTCAAAGAAGAAAGAAATGTCACCTGAAATTCAGTAGTGATAACCTGCTGTCCATCTATGCAGCAGGAGATAGGACATAGCACATGCATGGCAAAAGTAGCACGTGCATTGGAAATTCCAAGGTGAAATGCATGAAGTGAATGTGCCCTAGACTCTGGTCTATATTAATTATGGTACCTCAAAGAGGCACCATCATAGCACGGTGATTAAACACATTATTCTCAGTGTGTGCGGTTTGAATTCCTGCAGTCATTGCATGGTTGATTTTCTCAGGAAATGCAGTACCTAAATAATTTTAATTCAAGCTGCACAAAAATGCTGAGATATTTATCACATCAGAGATGGTTCCTATCTGTTGCAGAATAACCTTACGTTTACTGGTGCCATCAATGGAGACGTCTATGTCTGGAAGGACCATTTTCTGGTCAGACTTGTGGCAAAGGCTCACACAGGACCAGTGTTTACAATGTACACCACCCTTCGAGATGGACTTATTGTTACAGGAGGCAAGGAGAGACCGTAAGACATATTATACTCTTCCTAAAGCACACAGCTTTCTTCCTTCTCACATCATTTTTATGTGATCAATACAAGACATACTGAATGGTTGTGTCATCTGCCACCTTTTTGTTACTCACTTTACATTACCCTATAGTGTAACGAGGTGTCCTTAGTAAGAAGTGATGCAGATTGATGTATGGGATCTGTTGTAGCCCATGCAGGAGAAATCTATGTAACACAACGTTCTGCTTTTCAGTACTAAGGAAGGAGGGGCCGTAAAGCTGTGGGACCAGGAGATGAAAAGGTGCAGAGCATTTCAGCTCGAGACAGGACAGCTCATCGAGTGCGTGCGCTCCGTCTGCAGAGGGAAGGTAAGAGAGCCAACGTGGCAGGCTTCACTGCATGGCATGCATTGCTGCGTGCTGTTCTCGGTGTAGATTGGACAGGAGACACAAAGGAGACTGTTCTGAACCAAGTCTTTGCTGGAAAGGCTCTTGCAGTTCAGACAGTGGCAGTATAGATGTGCACCACACTGGTCTAACTGAGTCTTAATGCCTTGTTTGACATTTATATTATTGTCCAGAAGTGACATTAAGTCACCTCAGTGGTATGAGAATCATGCTGTACCAGCCTGTATGTAAACACTTGGATCTGAATACAAATGGCAAGAGGGAAGTCCACTGCCACCGCTCAACAGCAACACCAGCATATGATATCAGATCTCCAGGCATGAATCTGTCAGTGTTTTGTCTCCTGTTCTTAAGACAAGCGCTGTAAATTAGGATGTGTTATCACAGATATTTCTATAAAACACTTTGGTATTTTACTGCGTGTTGTATTTTCTGATTTTTTTTTTTTATTTTTTTAATACAAACAGGGGAAAATTTTAGTGGGAACAAAAGATGGAGAAATCCTTGAAGTAGGAGAAAAAAATGCTGCTTCAAACTTATTAATTGACTGCCACATGGAAGGGGAGATCTGGGGTTTAGCGACGCACCCCTCAAAAGACTTATTTATCTCTGCCAGCAATGATGGAACGGCAAGAATCTGGGACCTATGTGACAAAGTGAGTATTGCTCAACTGAAAATAATGCCATTAAAGGTGATAATTTGATACAGCCGTGCATTTTTCCAACTGCACAACATGCACTGCTCCAGCCCTGTGTGCACCTTTGAGCAGCCAAGTCAAACAACAGTTGTGTTTGTTGTTCTGGTGTGCAGCATTTCCTTCTGTGTGGCCATGGGAAGAAGCAAGGCATTGGTGAAGTAGCATGCTGCTCTTCCCAAAGGCAAGCTATTTGCAGTGAGATGCAGCTACATAAGTTTGTGTTAATGGAGTGCCTTTTGTTTTGTGTTATTTCTGATATAACATTGTAAAAAGCAGAGATTTTGATCTAGAAGTGCAGACTGGTGCAGTAAGGAAGCATCTTAATTCTGTGCTGACACAGACCCGTGGCTAATATGCAGATCCTCCCAATAAGCTTGGCTCACTGGTGAGGATGAGTCCAACACTTCTAGAGCTTTTCTTTACAATAGATGATGTGACATATATGTAGATCAGGAGTATTTTTTTCTGATGTCAAATTGCATTAATCGACAAGAATATTAAAAATAACAGAAGGATTTCTGGTTATACAAAGCTACATAAACTTTTTCAAAAGCTAGTTACCTGAGATAGTAGGGATCAGAAATTATTAGCATTTTTAGTACACTCAGATAATTGAAATGGCAAAAGCGTTTTGCTACGTTTCCATATAGCAGATAGTAAAATAATACAAAATCTTGCTCAGAAATTGTAGAATAGCCCTCTAAAGAAAATAGGAAATTGATTTTTTTTTTTTTTTATCCTCCTTTCATAAGTAGTATGCTTTGTGATGTCAAAATTGAAGTTACCCTGCAGCAAGATAGCTGCAAACGTGAAACGCCCATTTTAATTGCACCTCTATTTGAAGTCTGTTCTGCAACATATGTCTGGTGGGTGTGATTTTTATGTGAAACTTCAGATTTCTATTTAGAGGAAACTCTACAGAACTTGTTTTTAATGAGTGGCTTCCGCACTCAGTGTTTGGAAGCTTTCCATTTGCTCAGAGGCTTTCCACAGGGAGGTATATGTTGCTGTTGCTTTTGTTCATGCAGAAACTCCTGAACAAAGTCAATCTGGGTCACCCAGCGAGATGTGCTGCCTACAGTCCTGATGGAGAGATGGTGGCCATCGGCATGAAGAACGGAGAATTTGTGATCTTACTGGTTAACAGCCTTAAGGTTTGGGGCAAGAAGCGAGACAGGAAGTCTGCAATTCAGGATATTAGGTATGTTCAACATCTGCTGAGTTCTCCAAGGACACAGCCTTTATCTGGAAATGGTCCAGTAGGGCTAAGTTCATTTGTTTATTTGTTGTGATTAATTCATTTCTATCTACTAGTAATTTGTACACTGTGGAGTTTTGATTCTGGGAATTAATATTATAATACAGTATAAAATTGCAAATCCTGTTCCTTTCTCACAGAGGACTGATGTTGTTCTTCATATCATACTGTGCACTGTATACAAGTGCAATGTTAACATCACTTAACAATATGTCATGTCCTCTGCCTTTCTTATCTGCCTGTGAAGCACCAAATTTGATTTGGACTGAATTTCACTAGGTTCACAAGGTTTGTCTTGTTTTCCAGTAAAATTAATTTGCCCTCTTTGTGTTATCACGGGAAGCAAAAGCAAATCTTGCACAGAAACAGTAAGTTATATCCTCATTCTGTATTTTGTTGTCTAGGATCAGCCCAGATAACAGGTTTTTGGCTGTGGGTTCCCAAGAGCATACTGTAGATTTTTATGATCTCACTCAAGGTACAACCCTAAACCGAATAGGCTACTGCAAAGATATTGCAAGTTTTGTCATCCAGATGGATTTTTCTGCTGACAGCAGGTACATTCAGGTATGTCGTGTGTAGGCACATCCTTGTTTCTGTTTCCTGTGACTCCTTATCAGACATAAAGGCAAGACGGGTAGCTGAATTCATGTGTGAGGCATTTCCTTCTTCAGTTTTTCTGATCTAGTAAAATTGGGTTGAGATAAGCTAGAGAGTATACAGCTAAAAGGAAATGCATTGAAACACTTGATTCGCTTGTCACCCTGCAACTGTTACTCCTTTATATTACATATCAAGAATTATAGCAAACTTAAAAACAAAAACAAAAAAAAAGCATCCTAGATGTTTATTTCCTGATGCTACTGTTACCACTGCAGTTCTTTACAGAAGAAATCAATGCGTTTATGGTGAAGTTTATAGCTTTTCCTTTCCTGCATTCAGGTATCAACCGGTGCCTATAAGCGTCAGGTCCATGAGGTGCCACTAGGAAAGCAAATAACAGATACTGCCACGATAGAAAAGATCACATGGGCCACGTGGACAAGGTAAAAACAAAAACAAAAAGCCAAAACCAAAGCAAACACTAAAAACTAAAAAGTTCTGCCTGACTGGGGACAAATACAATACAGTGCACAAGGTCGAATTGTGTACACCATATACATTGAATATCCCAGGGTTTGGCAAGCCTTTAAGAGAGGGGTACACACTCCACCTCCACAAAGGCCTCTAATGCATGCTTTTCAACACTCTTGAAGTTGGTTGGTGTCATGCTCTGCATAGTGTCATCAATGCTGTCAGATATCCATGCTGATTGTTTGCCATTTGTTGCAGATTTCTATGTTGTTACAGCTTTACTTTTATTGGCACATAGGTGCTGCCTTATCCCATGAACACGAGCAGCATAGGAGGTGTGGAAACACGAGCTGATTGTATAGAAGGGGGTTTTGGGTACCATTAAAACATATTTGCTGATGTGCATTTATTATAGGGCCCTCCCCACACATTTACAAATCCATGGTTGTGCTCTTACTGTAGAAAGTGGAGCAGGCCAGGAGCCCATCTGGCAGCAAACAGTGGGATGATAACACAGGCAGGTTTTAGGGTAAGGTAAGTGAGAATCCTCCCACTCTTACTTCTCTGCCATGGAGCAAGCTTAAAAATCTGCCCTGAATTACTCATTTCTAAGGGCTCTTGACAGACTGGGAATGGGGCAGAGGCATCTGATGGTCAATATGTGGGTAAAACAACAATAATTGCAGGGAACCTCAACTAAGGGGAAAACAGCTCCTTTGAGAAATGCTCAGATCCAAAGGAGCATTCGTCCATTCCACAGCTTCGGGGTAAGAGAAGAGGACATCACTGTAAGAAACTCTGTGGGCAGTTACATATGGGCTCACAAGGACAGGCAATGCCAGCTACACAAACTGCTGCTACAGAATGAGGGAAGTATTTTCACTGCAGATAAACCTCAGGATGTGTGGTTAGAGCTGGTTTTGGAGTCGCACAACAAAGATGCATTGCTGTGATGCGCTCCATTGTGGGAGCACTGCTCTGTGCACTGGTTTAGTGGGAGAAGGCTTGCTTGTAAGGAAGAATTTTCTATCAGGATGCCGTGCAGCAACAAGAAAGTCTTATGGTCTAACATTCTTTTTTTAACTTCCTTTTGAAACAGCATTCTTGGAGATGAAGTCATTGGAATTTGGCCACGAAATGCAGATAAGGCAGATGTCAATTGTGCATGCGTGACCCATGCTGGCCTAAATATAGTCACAGGGGATGACTTTGGTCTGGTGAAGCTGTTTGATTTCCCATGCACAGAAAAATTTGTAAGTGGAGATTTTATTTTCCTTCAGACTAAGCAGCTTACTGTCCCCATGTTCACATTCCTTAGCTTTAAGGAGAGCATGGTGCAGTGGGTCAGCTGCAGGCTGCTCCTGGCTGCTGAGGGGCACCGGGGAAGGTGCAGTGCTCAGAAGCAGGTGCTGAGTTTGGATTGCGGGGGCTCAAAGGTTGCAGTGCTGCAGGGGATGCTCACAAGTCAGCATCATTGTTCTTCAATGCTACGATGGTGTAATGAAATCCTGAGCTTTTTTTCTTTTTCCACCAGGCCAAACACAAGCGGTATTTTGGGCATTCTGCACACGTTACCAACATACGCTTTTCTCACGATGACAAGTATGTGATCAGCACAGGAGGAGATGACTGCAGGTATTTTTATTTCTTTTTTCATGATGAAGAATTAGAAAACCCACTGTGCACCTTTGCATGCCAAATCTGCGGCAATGCGCGCACTGCCTTTCTGGGCTCAGGCTGCCTTCATTGCTGCCTGCTGAAATCTGAGGTTTGCTTTTCTTAGTCTTGCAATGCTGTATTTAATGCTTGATTGTGGCTGATCTGTTCCTCTGCTTGGCCAGGAGCCAGCTGTTGGGTAAAGCTCCTTGCAGTACCTTGCAGTCAGGTGCTTTGCCTTCAGCACCCAGCGCCTGCACCGCAATCCCTGTCTTCCTAGAACAGCTGGCTCAAGCAGAGCTTGTCTAATGCCAATACAGAGCTATTGGGGGACTGGAGGTGGCTGAAGGAGCCCTGGCTGCTGGCACAGAGCCCCGTGTGGGTCTGAAGAGCATTGAGATCAAAGACAGCTGGTGGGCACGTCAGTCACACCAAAATAACTGCAGCGCTCCTGTCGAGCAAAGGGTAGGACAGGAATTCCAGCAGAAGAAACAGCACAGCAGATTTAGAAGGCCATTTCCAACAACAGAGGAGCCTGCCCAAAAGGTGTCTGAATTTAAAGAGGGAAAAAAACCATTCAGAAAGAGTGTGTGTGTGTGTGTGTTTGCAGGGAGGAGGGGTAGGTATCTATTGTAGTGTTATTTGTGCAGCTGTGCAACAGGAGCACTGTGTGGCTCTGGGTGTGCAGCTGTGTGTGTAAGGATGTGTGACTGTGCTCACTGCAGGACAGCTGTGGTTGTAGCTGTGTGGGTGGTGCATGCATGGCTGTGGCTGCGTAGGGCTCCTGGGGGTTTTGTGTGCACACATGGCTCTGCACTGGGCTCTGGCTTTGTGTGCGTGGCTGTGGGGGTGTGCATGTGTGGGAAGGATGTGTGTGGCTCTGGTAGCTGTGTGTGCATGTTGCTGTGTGAGGATGTGTGTCTGTGGTGGGTACGTGCCTAGCAGTACGTGGCTTAGTGTGTGTGAGCACGTCTCTGTCCATCCGCGTGTGCACACATTGTGTGCCTCTGTGTGCCTGTCTCTGTGCAGTGTGTACACACGTGGCTCTGTGTTAGTGTGCTTGTTCATATGTGTCTCTAAGTGTGGCTGCAGGTGTGTGCACACATGGATGTGTCTGTCGGTCTGAGTGTGCCTGGTTGTCTGTGTGCACCTGTCTGTCCGTCTGTCTGCATCTTTCTGCGTCCATCCACGTGTCCATGAATGCATGTGCATGAAGACAAAGCCCTGGTGCTGCTGGGGAAGGCACTGCAGTGTTTCTGTTCTGCTGGGCTCACCTGGAGGCGTGTGCTTCAGTGTACACTTAACGTGCCCACCAGTCTCTCTTACAGAAGATACGCTGGAGGTTACTTCAGAAAATAGCAGTTAATGGTATCAATCAACTGATCAACTATCAATTAATTTCTTTGCAGTGTGTTTGTGTGGCGATGTCTCTGACAGCTCCTGCTGTGTTGCTGCCACCCCAGGCGCTGGCTCAGGACCGGACAGCCAAGGATGCCTCTCCCCCTTCAGCTGCTGTGACTGCTGCCTGATGCTGCTGGAGGATTTCACCTTTCCAGATTTCTTGTGACTGTGCTGAGCATGAATGTGCTCTTTTGTCTCAAATACCGACATCTCAGAGCAGGAAGCTGAGGTTTAGAAGGGAAGTTCTGTAAGCGGGGTGGGCCAAAGTGAACAGGTAACAGAGCGTGCTGCTTCTGCCTAATACTGTATTATTCAAACCGTGTGGGAGAAGGGACAATGCAGAGAAAAATGCTGGGCCCTTTAATTTGTGTAATTTCAAAATTCATGGCTCAAACGTTCACAAATGTTTTCACCACACCTGCTTCAAACTCAAAGTGCACTCAGTAGAAGCACAGGCTGCTAACGAGGACACTGGGTTCACACTGCAGCTATCTGTAATCAAAGGAGTGAAGTATAGCTCTTAAAAATCCTTTTTTTTTTTTTTTAAGTATGTTTCTTTGGCAAATTTTTCTATCCATTAAGTGCCTTTGAACAGTATTTCTCGTAGTACGGCCTACGATCTTGCCTCCCACCAGTCTGCTTTCAACATATGGTGCTAAACTTCCACAGAGAGGAGGGCTAACCACTCCCACCCTTTCATGAGGTGTACTTATGTTATCCCTTGTACTTCATACCTTCAAAAAACAAATTCAGAAAGGAACCTATACAAGCTGTAAGGCCAAACGTTTCCTGCCATGCTGTTCACAATTAGTTCATGCTGGCAGGTTGGATGCAGCATAAAATTGAAGCCTAAAGCAGAGCCAGGAGGGGGCAAAAAGGAAGGTTTTAAACACAAGTTTAAACACAAGGAGGTTGTTCCTTGAGTGTTCCTGTAGTCTCTCTGGTTGGAGGACAGAATTCATGTTTAATTAAACACTGGCCCAGGCAGTGACCATCAAATCTATGACAGTATTCTGAAAGCCACCAGGAATCACTGCTCCCCACTCTGCCACGGGGATCTCCTGACTCTGGTACAGTGTTGGCCAGGGCCCTTCAGCAGGCAGCCAGCCCCATGCTGCTTGGTCTCAGAAAACACATCATTCTGGTACCCAAGAAGTGTTCCTGCCCTTGAGAAAAGCATCATCTGTGCTCAGTTTGAACTCCTCTCCCTGTCATTGCTTCTCACACACCCTCTGCAGCAGCCTGGGCTGTGTGACCACAGGCAGGAGGGCAGCGGCTGCTGGAAGGAAATGAGAGGTGCTTCCATGTGGAAGTGGAGACCAGGAGCAGATGCTCACAAAGGACAAGCAGAACTGTTCAGCAGCTGTTAATGAACACTTTTGCAAAACCAGAAACCAAGGGGCAGTGGAATTGGAGAAAGAAAGTAATTAAATTCAGCAACTTTTTCAAGTGAAACTTTAAAAGGAACAGAAAATCTGGGCACTGTGAGATGATAATGGAGAGTTTTGACATTCAAGGAGGCTGTGGATGCCCCATCCCTGCAGGCATTCAAGGCCAGGCTGGATGTGGCTCTGGGCAGCCTGCTCTGGTGGTTGGTGACCCTGCACACAGCAGGGGGTTGGAACTGGATGAGCACTGTGGTCTTTTGCAACCCAGGCCAGGAATGACTGTTTTCTTTTAGAAGGATTGTTATTTAATCTAAAGAATTAAAGGCCAAAAGAGAATATTCTGACTTTTAACTTAATGTCTGAGATGTTAAATAGTGCTTTAGTCCCGGTTCAGCTCAAAGAAATGCTGAGCTGTGGAACTGTCCTGCTGTGCCACTTCAGGTTCCCACACCAAGCTCAGATAGCAGCAGTTGGATACATAATATTGTAATGCTGACCCTTGAAACAAACAGCTATCCCATTCAAGGAGCAGATCTATGTATATTTAACACACAAAAGTGCTTCAGCAACCTCAAAGAATCAGCTTTTTTTAAAACTGAATTTATTAATGCCTTATATTACTATACAGAAGATCAGTTTGTCAGATACACAAGAAGAGTCCCTATGCAGCTTTTTTCTTTTTTTTTTAAAGAATCCTTCTTGATCAAATTGTGTAACCCCGTTGGGTGGTGATGTCAGTGAGCACCTTCTTGGCCTATGTTGTCATGTTTGCCTTTCACACTGATTGTATCCTGACCAAAAGCAGCTGTGCAGCAGCAGGAGCTATCGACAGCAATGCTACCACTACCTTACAGCAATAGCATCTGTCAGGAAAGCACTTGCAAATTTCTATGTTTATATCGTTTGGCTTTCTCTGTAAAATGTTCAGAAGTGAGGATGTATTATACTGTAAATTAATATATTAGTGCATGAATTTATTTTTCAATGGTCAAAACGCCATTCATTTAACATCTGTGTCTCTAATAAATTTGGATACCAGTTTTCTATGTCCAGCTCTCTGACTCAAGACGCCAAAAAAAACCCAAACATCTGAAAAAATACTGGACTGACTTGCTTTACACAGTTCCCCTTAGACAAGTACCTGGCTGCATTTCTCTCTTCTGCAGTACAAAGCAGCCAAGGACCCTGAACTCTTTTAGCAGACTCACATTTCACCTCCCTAAGGTTCAGTGACAGCTCAGGACCCGCTGGGGGTGGTAATGCAGGGCCTCCTGCTGCTCTGTGAGACATCACAGCTGGGGCTGAGCAAACTGCTTCATGCTGCACAGACGGAAAGAAAAGGTACCATGAAAACTCCACCTACTCACACCGCTAGAAATCTGACAAACTATTTCTACCACCATGTACAATGGATATTTAATCACGAGGAACTTAAAATAAAACACAAATATATTAAACTTACCTCAAGAAAGCAAAATACCGGTATTATTTTAAGTCTATAAGCTTTATTGATACTTGGGATTTTTTGTTTGGGGTTTGTTGGTTTTTTTTTTTTTGCTTTTTTGCTGATTTTTTGTTGGTTTTTTTTTTTTTTTTTTTTTTTTTTTTACATTTCACAATGCATTCCACAGACTTAGTTCAATACAGCTTAAACTGCAAGTGTTTATATTTTCATTTACCATTTCTTGCATAACAAGGTTTTAAGTTCCCAAACAACATTTGCAGCATTAGATATTCAGTCCACGCATGTTCAGAGTTTGAGAGACTGTAGAATTATTTGCTCAAAATTAACTACTGTACGTTTGCGCAACCAAGTGTATGCTGTCATTTTAATTTACGTGGAGGTTCCTTTGTTCATTACATTTTTTTTTTTTTTTGCTTCTTTTAAACAGATGCTAGTGTTTACAGAGACGTTTTAGTTTCTCAAGCTTGTGTGCTATGGAGCTAGTCCAGAATCAGTCAGTTCTCTGACGTACGAAGCACTGTGGAGCAGCTGAAAGATCTAAGCTTTGTGAAACACATATATATATATATATATATATATTGGCAATTGATAAAACAATAAAATCACAATACAGCTATACTCATACCAAAAAGGCAAGATTTTTCAAAACTTGCTAAAATGGTATATTCTTCTAAAACATCTCATTTTAGAAAATCTGCATCAATCTACACAGACCATACACAGTGCACAAACTGGGAAGTGTTCTCCTCTGCTCCACCTGCACTACCTCTTCTGGAACGCAGCGGCGCCTACCTCTGATAAGCAAAATGTACAGCTTTCTCAAATCTTTTGTATTAGCCAGTGCTGCACACAGGATAAAGAAAGATGATTAGTTTTAAATCCATACATAGCAGCTTACAATACTTAAGATGATGAAACACATGGCAGTCAAAACAGTTATTTTTTTCCTCAAACACTGCGTTGCTAAAAAATAAAGATCTGTGAAATTGCACTGCAATGTCAAGGGTTTCGCTATTCCCTGACCCTCCCCATGTAAATCCAAATGAGTATTTTCCCCCTTAAAAGCTGAACTTCCTATCCATAAGTTGCTTCGGGCTTTTTACTCAGTTTTGCGCTTCAGCCCAGGGATCTTTGCTTGGATCCTGCAAAAGGAATGGGAGAGGAAAAAGAACAGCGTTGGAGAAAGCAGAAAAGAACAGGTAGGAAAGTATTCTTAGAGATGTGGAGGTAATCAGCACAGTAAACCAACTACTACCCTCAGAAACTGGTACAACTGCAAAATTACTCCTCACGCACCCCACAGCTGCAAATGCTGAGGGTCTGTGGTTCTACTGGTAGCTTCAAATCTATAGATTTCCATTGGAAATAAAATTGGATGAACTTAACAGCAAGAGAGGAGCAGACTTGACAACCACTCTCTATTTAACCAAAAAGCTTTTTCCTCCCACGACTAAGGCATGCAGTATGGGCCTGCTGTATACATGACTTATACACAAAGTGAAACAAAAAATACTCACTTTGCCATCGCATCCTTGACATTCTTGTTCACTAGTCCCAAATAATGGTCGATTTGGGCCTAAAATGTAAGATGGGAGATGTTACAGATCAACTGCTGGATGGCAGCATTACAGCAGGGCACCAGGATGTGCCTCACAGGATCAACTGCTGACAGAAGGAAGGAGCTCAGCACTGGTTATTCCCTGGGCTGATGCAGCCCAAGGCTGCCCAAGCCCAGCTCCCTCTCAGTCACCTTCCAGCATAAAACCCTCCATCCTGTGACTTCTGACCAAAAGGCAGCAGTTTCTCAGGTAAAAGATTCTCACTGGAGCCCACTGTTAAGCTGAGTATCAGCAGGAGATTGCCTTTTCTTGAGGCAGCTCTGACACAACTGAGTGCACAACTGAGTGCACAACTGAGTGCACAACTGAGGAGGTGGTGAGAAGCAGTCACCCCTCGGGGCACCCAGGAGAAGGAAAGCTGCTTTGGTGGGCTGGGCCTGCTAAAGAGCTTATGCCCTCAGGGAGCAGCCTTCAGTTCAAGAGGATTGAGGAGCTGGGGTTAAGCCACACCAATTGTCCATCAGGTTTCCTCAGGGCTACAGGATTTCCTTTTGCTGCAGAGCTCGTTTCTAGGCTCATCTGGGAGCTCAGAGAGGAGCCCAAGAGGCTCTGCCATCTTCTCAGTGCTTCCCCCTTCCTCCTTTCCCACATTGCAGGCTGGCCTCCCTGACCGGAGTTGTTTTTGAAAGAGGAGAAGGAACTGCTAAGCCAGCATTGGCTTCCCCCCTCCTGTGCTCCCAGCTGCTGAAGACTCCCTTGCTCCAGCTCTGCTATTATTTCATCATATGCATTTTGCTTTGGGTTCTTCTTACCTCCTTCATGTAACATGAGTCTGTCAACAAGAAAAGTATCAGACTGTGCCAAGCATCTCCCATCACCAGTTTTTGTCAGAACTACAAATTCCATGGGGATTCGGGACACAAATCCTGATTATTAATAGCTCCAATATGGTTTCTTCAGAATTCACACCAAGATTAACACACCCTGCCTAATGCTGCTGTCATCCTGACCAAATCTGGATGAGAGGACAAGAAGGCCTCCAGGTTAACCATGACCTTTTCATGACTGTTTGCTGGGGAAGCCCTCTTAACTTCCACCAAACAGGAGAAGGGGAAGCACACACAGTTTGGACTTCACAAGCAAACTTTGTTCTCTGGCACTGGCTCCTGGTTAAAGGCCTGTGCTTCATAGGCTTCAGAGTTTAGAAGGATAAAATTTGGTTTTATTCCTTCCTGGTTTTGTTTCAGCAGAGCTAATCTCACAGAGTACTGAACGAATCCTATTAAAAACTCACCTGATGTCTCTCATAAATAACAGGAACACTGAAGAGCGAAATCAAAGCTGGAAAAGAACAGATCGAAGGTATAAATACTGACAAAAGGACAGTGCTCTGTTTAACAGATGCTGGCGTTCACACCTTGACATTTCTTCCAAAAAGGTACAAGAAAAAGCAATGGCTAAACTACATATAAAAATTATTGGTCAGTAATTTCAACAACCTCTATTAAGGGGTTGGGCTGCTCTTCAAGTCTCATTAACGGCACGGTGCATCTGATCACAGCTCACTTCTGCACTGTGGGTTATATACATTCTTCAGATCCCAGTTTGCTTCTGACAGCTGCTCTGGACTACCAAAATCAAACTATCTTGAGTGGGAGGGGACCAGATCTGCTCCTGTACCACCACCAGTAAGTTACAGTATAGCAACCACACTAAAGAAAAGCTAACCCAGATAGATAAGCACAAGGGAACGTGCTTCTGAATGATACAAAGTCTGAAAAATCAGCAACTTCAAGGAATTCGGCAGCACAATTCACAGTTATCCCTCTGCAGTGTTCTCAGTGCCCTAGAAGAAGGACACACAACTGTATCATCCTGATACACCCTCAAGAACCCGGGAACAGCCTCGGAATACCAGGCAGACCTCAGTGCTTTTTCAGGGTTATTCTGTCATGCCAGCTATTTAACACAACTTGAAACACTCACCCAGTATCAGTAATGTCAGACCATTGAACAAGGCACCAACATAAGTGAACACCCACATCAACACTGCAAACTGTAAAGGAAAAAAAGCACGTTAGCCACGATGTGTTGTACGAGAACATATAACACTATGTGAGAAAAATTCTCAAAACACTCATAAAGCTAGAATGCCTCAGACATCACTGCGTATGTCCAATGTAATTATAGATGTGTGATGAGATGGCTGAAGGGTTCAGTAATAGGATATGTGGCCCCTTGTGTCTGGGTCACCGGGCTGAGTGCAGCCCAAGTCAGCAGTGACCAGGAGTGGTCGGTACCTGGTGGCTGCACAACGCCCTCTGCACTGATGTATACTGCTTCCAATCCAGCTTTTGGCAATCCAGTTCCCACTTCCCTCCCTTCAAACCCACAGAGCAGGACAGGTAAGGGAGAGGCTGGAGCAAACCAGCACCAGGGATGGAGCCAGGAGCCAGCAGCCATCTCACAGTGTGCCTGGCAGCCCAGCAGCCCGCATCCAAGTGCATCAACTGCAGGGCTGTGCTGCAGATGGGGGCATGGAAATTCCCAGCCATGCTTCAGCCCCTGGGAGCCACTGAGTGCCCTGGGCTGGAGGCTGTCACAACGTCATCCTTTGCCCACCTCTGCTCCTGCACAGACCCTGTCCTGAGCAGTCCCAGCAGCTCTGAACAGGGCTGTCTGTCCTCTGCCAGGTGCAGTGTCCCAAGCACACCTCTGACCTATACGGGGTGGGAAGGGCCAAGGCTGCCAGCTCTATTTCTGTGTCAGCACCTCCCCAATCAGCCGCTTTCTTCTAGAGTTGCACAGCCCATAAGGAACAGAGCAGAAGCCAGGACTTGGGTGTCAGAGCAAGGGGAGTTAGCAGTGTGCACCTCCAAGCAATGACTTGTGCTTTGGCAAGACTATGAAGAAAAATAAAGCAGATTTCTCCAAACTCCCTCATGATTCATTCAGACCTCAGGTCTGCTCTGCAGTGCAGTGGTGGGAAGTGGCTGGCAGCCTCTGCACAGGGTGCTTTAACAAAGCTAACAGTCTGCTTCCAGCACTGGTCTGTGTGGCACATCCCCCTCTGCACAGAAGGAAGAAAGCCAGGAACTGACACTGCAGCAAGGAGCCCTGGGATCATTCCCAGTGACTCACAGTGTGCACTCAGCACTGTAAATCCTCAGGCTTCAAGCAGAAGCAGCAAAGAGCTCTGACAGCCACCTGAGCTTCTCCTGAATGGCTGCAGGGACAGAAATGAAGCAACATCCTATGCAGGGGAGCATTAAGAACAGTGCTGAGGACTGTGACCACGCCAGGTCTGGACTCATATAAACAACAGGTAGCAGGACTGACCTACCAAGATAATGTTGTTCTTCCTGTGTGCTCAGGACAGGACAGAAGGCAGGCATGGGGCCCAAGCTCACTGCCTGCACGTGACGATGATATGCAAGCCAGCAAAACAAGCAGTGCATCTGATGGACTGAATGGAGTTTTTGCCACCTCATTCCAATGACTAACAGCTCCAGTCCTCAAAGCGCAAGGCAATTTAATGGCTAGATCCAGAAATGCCTATCTTCCAGCTTCTTTACTATAAAGTGCTCCAACACAGCACGGGGCCCTATTTCTCAAAGCACACTTGAGCAATGACAAACTGGAAGCTGTGTGTCCCAACGTCCCCGTGGAGCAACTCAGTGCATGGCAGATCGTGGCACATTGGGCCAAAGTGCAGCTTCTCCTGGGCCTTTGGCAAGGGCTCTTCTGGAACCACTCCTGAGGAGCATCTCTTTGAGCAGCATAAACATTTAGTCCATTTTAAGACTTCCACCACTGAACAGTTGTTTAATAAAAATAGAAAAACATCTTAACGAGACAGATTTTACAGCCAGGATTATTATGCATCATAAGCTGACCTGCAGACATCTTCTACAACAGAGCTCTTCAATTATACACAATCCTGCTGTTTCCTATAGTGAAGATGTTTAAACTACACAAGCCAAGAATTGTGCTGTTTTTTAACATAAAACCAGAGCCACTATTTACATAATCAGCATCTCAGTGCTCTCCTCGAGCACAAACTCTTCAAACCAGCAGCTGAGAGCAGTGCTGACATTTACTGCTTTCACAGAGGGCTGCTCCCAACTGCCATAAATTAGACTAATTAACCCATTTAAGTGTCTTCAATGCCAGAAGAGAGGGGACATGAATTACTTCGGCTGAATAAACACCTATTCCCCACATACCACGCTATTTTAAAGGTGATTAGAGTGTCCTGAAGACATCCCAACTGGAGTCCATTCTATTCTGGTAGCTCTTCACGCAGTGCTGACCAAAGCAGCTGTTGGCCATTCACCATTTCCCAGTCCTGACTGCGAGGGACTGCGATCTCCAAACAAATGGTGTGGAAATTCTCCCCACTCAAAGAAGGAACATACCACAGGGGCTTAATTCTTTTAAAAAAAATAGGGGCAACCTTGTGACTACAATGTATTCTCCATGTACCCTGTTGTTTCATCACATCCAAATAGGCCTTAAACAAAATAATCTTTTTCTGGACACAGACTCAATGCCATCAGAAAGCACAATAGAAAAAGAGCGTGTTCCTTTCCTCCCTCAGACACCAAGTTATCAAAATGCAATTCCAGTCACGTAAGAACTTTCCTCTTGGCGAAGGCCACAGTGCTGCAGAGATGATCCCCAAGGACTCGGAATGGAAGGTGAGAGCCTCATACAGAGCGAAGGGCAGCAGGCAGACATCAGCCACCCCTTGCAGCCCGAGTGGAAACACCAGCAAGGCACAGCCAGTAACGGGCCCACCTGAGCCCTGCTGCCACAAAAGGCAGCAGCAGCCATTGTACTTTCACTGCACAGCCTGTAGGAGCAAGATTATTACACAAAGCTCTGGGCTAAGACCTCCTCTTTCCCTTCTGAGAACCTGAGTCTTCTCACAAGCAGCAGATCCCAGATGACCTGGGGCCTTGCAATCTTTTTTCCAGAGGGAAAAGGCTCTTCCTATGGGAGATCTGCACAGTGCTAACTGCAGTGTTTGCAATACTAGCCCTTGACTGTGTTGAAGCATAAGGAGAAACTGGATCCAAAACCACTGGTAAGATCCTGAGATCTGTCTCTGGTTTCTATTCCACAAAGACAACAAAGACTTTCACGGCCTTCCTTCTTATTCCAAGTTTCACTGGAAATCCCTTTCCTCAGCCCCACAACAGCTCAGAGGGCTCACTAAGCACTTTGTGAGGAAGAGATTTACTGGAGGATAAATGCAACTTTACTTCAGAAGATTTAGCAAACTGAAAAAACAAATGGACAGCAAGCTGCATTCAATAAAGGAAACAACGGTTTGAAAGACAAAGCCAGGCCATGAGCTTGAAAGGAGAGAATGTAATTCTCACAGAACAAAACTGAATCTGCAGCCATTTTTCTCTGTTTCCTCACTGTCAGTTTTGCTCTGCCAACTTCCAATACTGTCCATCCAACACCACTTCATGGTATTTGAGATACCTGTTACACTGTCTGCCACGTTTTAGGCAGACTTGCTTACAAAAACCATGTCAGTAATTTGTATTACTAAACAAAACAATGATTTACACACAAATCTAGTGACTGAATCAAGCATCCACCTTCCTAGAAAAACAAAGGCATCATTCAGTCCCCATTCTTCCAGCAAAAGAATGGATACAAAGCTCCTGCTATTCAAGGCAAGGGGTTGTAGATTCACCGCAATACAGAAACAAACAAACAAAACAACATAACCACACTCTGTCAGTCCAGCCCTAAACTGAGCTTTTGTTTTTAAAGGGAGGTAATGATGCATTCTAACTGCACATACTGGAGAGAAGCGCCTTGTTTTCTTAAAAGATTTCTGCTCTTAAGCACCAGGTACAGGTGAACTGCATGCAACCAAAGCCAATTGCAGTTTCCCACTCAGTTTTATTGTACTGCCAAAATGCAGTGCAAATAAAGTTATCCACTCCACGGCCACGTTTGGTGCTTTATATGCAGTTGAATGTGTCTACGAGAAAGCCACAAAAAGGCTGAGTACTTCCAGCACGTGGAGCCAAACATACATGTGAACTAACAATGGCATAAGGAGGCTTTGCTACCCTGGGTCAGCAAGGAATCTATCTGCACAATGCTGGTGTACCTACAGCTGGAGTAAACTCACCTTCAGAGAATCAACCAAGTCATCAACGAGGAAGAGGCGTCTCAGCTCCTTGACTGTGCCATTGATGTGACCAAGCACAACATTGCTGTATTTCTGGATCAGCTCTTCAGACACAGCTACATCAGACTCCAAGTAAGCCCTGCGAGAAAAAAAACAGCTCGTGAAACTTTACTGCAAGAGTTCCACTAAGCAGTACCAACATCCAGCACGGTGTTAGGAGGAGACAAACCTCACAACACGTGGAATGCTAGGAGGACAGAACAAAACTAACCTAAGTTATCCTTGGAAGGGAAGAGCAAAAATCAAGCTGTGCTGTGCTCCTGTACTTACTCAGACACACTCACAGCCTGGCGCAGACTATGCAGAAGGCACACTGACCTGCACACGGGGCTAGCGAGTAGCCAGACACGTCCAGCATCTCTGACCCATATACTGGCATCTGTCACAGTCAGAAGGCCAGCGGGTATTTAAAATAGGAGACACAGATGGAGAGGCTGGCAGGGGACAGGGGGATCGTTCTCTGGTTTTGCCGCTGCATTAGGAAAAAGGGAATCCTTAAGGCAACCTCATATCCTATGGGATTTGAGATTCCTACATTTCTCAAACAGAGAAAGCCCTACAAGCAACTATGGCACGTGAAGAACAATATATTTGATTTTCATCTTAAAGAGAGGAGCAGTGCAGCACTATCTGTAACAGGACATCACTTTACAGCTACTGCAGCTAAATAATTAACTTTTGGGGCAGGGATTCTGCTGTAAAGTGTGGTGTTGTTTTCTTTAATTGAATAATTATTTTAAAATCCACCCCTACCAACACATAGTGGAGTTTCCTGTGTGTGTCACTTAAAGCATTAGCTCCTACTGGCAAAATTAACAACTACATGTGACCAGGGAGAAGTAAATTAGGGAAAGCTTTTCGCTATGCTTACTGCAGATGAGAGGAAGAGAAATAGAATAACTGGAAAGCCCACAAAGTTGCTAAGAGGGCTGCAAAGAAGAGGCAAGCAGGATTTTCTGAAAGGTGCAAGGGAAGCTGAGATTGAACCATTTCACTCATTAAAAAAGAAGAGAAGCAAGAGCAGTGTGGGATAGGGTTGGCATGGAAACTGGAAACATGCACTCTCAGTAATTACTCTTACACATCAGTGGTTTTATTTCTTCTAAGATGCAGCTCTGCAATAACAGACACTACTGCACTCTACATAGGAAAGAGCTTGAATGCCAAGGATACTGCATTCCTGCTCTGCAGGGAAGTGCACACATGGTACACACCACAAGGGCTGCTTTCATCACTTAAAAGCAAGAGCTTAAAGAAAAAAATAAGTGCTTTAATTTAACTCCTCTATCCTTAGTGTTCTTCAGAGCCCAATCTTCTGAATTTCTTATCTGGGTAGGCTGCAATGAACCTGGATTCCTCTGATCACAAGGCAGATTTGCATATGAGAACATAGCTCTGCTGTTATGTGCTAAAATCTAAGTGTTAAAGAATATCCTGATGTCCCAAAAAGGTCAAAATCCCCCCTGCTGCATCTATTCTGACTTTCTCTAAACAAATTGCATTGGAAGTGCTGAAATAACCTTTAAATTTTGAACATCGTTTCTCACTAATTCACATTCTGAAGGCTGCATCACACTAAAATGCTTATGCTAACCCATTAGATTGCAGTATGGTTTGTCATTTTGTTTTCATTGGCTTTTTTTTTTTAATGCAAATGAATACACTCTAGCATTCCCATTTATTTTCTTATACAACATATTCATGCACATGTCATTCATCGCTTCTCTACCAGCACTGCTCCCAAAAACACCACATTCTTCCTTAATTAAAAGAAAAACCTCACCTAAATGGGTGGCCTTCGTCGGACTTTTGGATTGCCTGGATAACTCCCTTGTATATCCTAAAGCTGATGGTCACAGAAAGCAGGGCCAAGGCAATGTAAGCTGTCACGCTCACGATGCTGAACACTGTTAATGAGAGCAGCAGGAACAAGCTGGCACCAAACACCACTCCTGTCTTCTTAATGTCTCGCCAGTAAAGGAGGTCAACAACTAGAAATTTAAAAAGGTAAGAAATTAGAACAAGATACCTTTTGCATGCACATGAAAACAGAACACGTGATTCATTTGACTGCTGAAAGTCACCAAGAACAGAACTCGTGACCTCACTGTCAAACACGAGCTGAAATGACAACTAGAAATAGGTTATCATAGCCCTGACTTTGCATCGGGCTTCAGATTATTGGGATTATTGACGTTAGGATTAGCTGAAATGTAATTGCTAAATTTTAAGAACAATCCTGCCCTTCAGCGATGTCAGGATTAATCTCTTCAACTACTGTGCTGTGCACCAGAACCACAGCACTTTGTGCTTTATTTCCTATTATCTTGGGGGATCTCGTGGAGACCACTTGCTGATTCCCTGTTGGGACGAAGGATGAAGACATCAGCAGATCTCTACCTCTGCAAGTCCAGAAGATGCAAAGCCATTAAGAGTTTGTTTTCTTCCCTTTTGACTAAAGTCATTCCTGTGGGAGTATATGATGTTGATTATGGGTGACAAAATGAGCCACCAAGACAGCACACAAATTTCAATTCAGGCTAAATCTGCTGGATTAAAATATAAAATACTTCGTTTGTAAACCAGGTTTATTTTTTTCCCCATGACACTCAGCTAAGAACACAGCATTATGCCATTTTCAGCATGACTGCAAACTACACCCTTGTGTAAGTTCTAGGAAATGGCTCAGTGTGTCCAATGCAGATCTTTTTGGTTTTGGATGGTGGGCTGTTTTGGTGCTTGCTGGGAAGGTTTTTTGGTTGCTTTTTTCCCCAAAATGTTAATGAAATCTGACAAACATCATTCTCCATTGCTGAGCACACAGCCCAGTCTAGTCTAGTTCTGTATCACAGGGTGAGGTGCACAATAACATTTGGCCTTCATGGTTGTCATTTCCACAGCTGATGAGGTTTTCACAAGAAAAAATTCCTCTTCTGCATCAAAACAACTTGATAAGAGGGGTAACGTGAGAGTTAATAAAAGCAGAACTCAAATTGTGGACAAATCATTACTTCTATCAGACATGGCTGCAGTAACCCTAACCCAGACAGTGCAGAATGTTAGCTGTAACACTGCATAGTACAACACAGCAGGGAAACCTTACTCTAAGTGACTGTAAAAGAAGTAACTCAGTAATAGTACGGATGCTATTTTGTCCTGAATGGAAGGATGGTAATGCACCAACATTAAGTAACTTTGTGGCCTCTACAGGGCAAAGCCTGCACAATCCTTTTGAATGCACAACATGAAAACGCCACTGGAGCCATTTCACACGTTAGGGTCATCCTGTCCTAATTATTTCTGTAGGGAAACCTAGCAGCAGGCACCGGAAAATTGAGAACTCAGGTCAGAAACATAAAAGAACCCGTTATTTCCAGAACGCAAAACATTTTATCCAAATATTTAATTCCCATAAGCGCGGGAATTCCCTCAAGCTCTGCAGAGTCACGTTACAGTTAGGTGAACACCTTAAATGTGTAATAAGTCACAACTGCTGCTGAAAGCAACCATCTCAGCCCTCCACCGCTCGGTGCCATTCCATTGCTCAGCGCAGCCGTTCAGAGCCGGCCCAGCAATCTGCACGCAGCCCACACTGAGCACGGCCAACACAAAGCCGAGCACTCAGCCAGATCAGATGCCGGATGGGGTTCCGTGTGCTGCTCCACCAACATCTGGGGTGAGAGATAGAGCAGCCAAGCAAGGAGGTGACGCTCCTGCCTCGGAACAGGGCTAGTTCAAAGTCCTCGTGGAACTGCAGCCTCTCACTGCACACTGCTGAGCTGTTATTGCTCCTCATGTTACAGAGCTGCACTCCTCGCTTCCCTGACAAACAAGCGATGCACTGGGCCAAAGATAAGCGTGCCTTTTCTTTACTACTTGCACAAATCAATCAGAAATTAAGGCATGGCTGAATTCCTCTTGTATGAGCTATAAACCCGACACTAAACGACGTCGTATCTGGTTTCTTGGGCTTTGTCTCCAATCACAGAAGGGTCTCCCAGTGTCTCTGCACGCCTTATTAGCAAGCTGGCATGCAGATGGTGGCAGCAGAAAGGGTGAGCTTCACCTACATGCACTGCACACAGAGGGCTCTGCTTACACTGAGCTGCACCCGGGGGAGATTTCCAAAAAGAACTCAGTCAAAACAAGGGTGCTGGGCCTCTTGTTACTCCATCACACAAACATCTTTGAAAAACCTTACTTTTTGCTTCAGACACTGAAACGACCTTTATTTTTACACCCTGCAATTGGAGCATCCGTACGTTATCACATGGATGACTCTCCTCAGCACGGCCACACCACTCCTTCTGCAGCCAGCATCAGCTCTGCAGCGAGGACAGCCCCTCCTCTGCAATGCACCGTTAAACATCCACACCGACAGGGGGTTCTTGCTGCTCCACAGCAAACCACGTACTGCAGCCAGCAGCACCTCATACCTGAACCCGGCTCTAACAATGAAAAGACAGCAAGCCACCTGCAGGGCAGTCTCCAAAACAGGAGGAACGAGGGCACACGGCTGAAAGCGAAGCGCACCACGGATGCCAAGCACCCTCAGCAGCCCACCCGAGGCTCCTGCTCTCAGCAGTGGGAGCCCCCGAGCCGGGCCCTCCCACACCACGCTGAGCTGCACAAGAATTTTCCCTCACTCCATTTGGAGAAGCACCCCACCGACCTCGGCTTCATGACACGGCTATCTTGTTTCATAGTAAATTCTTCAAAGGGAAAATCCCACGTTATAAGGCGTCTGAAACAGCGACTCGCAACTTTTAATCAGACTGCAAAAACGCCGACACTGATTTCTCTTTTCCAATTGATCAGAACCAGCTATTCACATTTCTTTCTGAAGCGAAAGGGAAGGTTAAAGCACTGCTACCAGCAGCCCTCTGGGATGAAGTCGAGCACACAGCACAGCAAAGCCCACAGCAGTGCCCCAGAACAGCGCTGCCGAGCAGCACCTTTCCTCGAGGATCTGCTGTAAGCTTTCCTTCGTACAACATGAACTATAATCTCCTGCTTTTAGTGCAAGTATTCCGGGCCTATTTCACGGCAAGAGCAGCTGTCTACATTTGGTAAGCACGAACTGTCACTTGGCATATCTAAAAATAGTACCACCAGCATCCGTGCCTTACATGCAGAACTCATCCAATTACATTTTGCCTTTAAAGCAAGTGCCGTGAGGCGGCACGAGGTTTTATCACCGCATTTTTCTCAAGACTCTTCCTTCTTTCGCTGACATTTAACTTAAAACCGAGCAATTTAATGCAGTTTCTGATAACAAAAAAACAGCGGTTCAATACATTTAACCCGATAATCCTCAACCCAAACCGAGTAATCCTCTCTTTTTCAGACAGAGAAATTAAAAGCCTCGAGATCTACCACAGAGTTTAATTCACAGACACTCAGTAAAAGCGAAAGAGAAGGGACTAACCCATTTTGGCATCCATCTTGAGCGTGCCTGCATGCACCAGCCCTTGTGCAGCTGACTCCCAGCTCCTTTCACTTCCTGCCGGGGCAGCGCTGGGGCAGCGCAGCGACGCAATGCCTGCCTCAGCCCGCAGCCAATGGCCGCCCTGGCGCGACGGCCGCGGGACGCAGCTGTGGGAGAGCCCGGCTGCCATCAGCACTGCTCGGTGCCGGGCACGTGCAAACGGACACACAAAGGGGTTCAGCTCAAAGAAAGACCCTTTGTGTAACAGGGGAGCGAAGAGAAAGCGGGGAGGGTGTGATTTAGAGAGGCTGTGCGTGCAGCAGCCATGACACCGCAGCCTTTCTGCGCTCTGAAACGTAAACAGAAATCCTTTCTGTTCCTCAAATAAGAGTAACAACAGCTCAGGAGCGCAGCTAGAAGCCTTTTCTGGATCAGATTAAGAACAGTGTGGTACCGACACAGAAATTTAACAGAATTACAGAGATCGGGCAGCTTTTAAAGGCCTTTATGGCGTAAAGCAGAACTGCCATCACGGCCATTAAGACCACAAATAGGTAAATTGCTGATTTCTTTTTAGAGGGGCACTTTCCGGTCAAGCTAATTACACTTCTTAATTACTTATGACAGTGATCTTCAGATGCTCTCTACAGATCTTCTGTGGAGAGCATCTGACAGCCCAGACCCGAAGCCGCAGCTCCCCTTTCCAAGCTCGCTCCAGCCCTCATCCAACTTAATCCGAGCCCAAAGCAAAGCTGCACAGCAAGGAGCCAGCACAGAGCCTGTCTGTGCCCCACAGCACCTGCCTCTGTAGGCAGCTCTGCAGGTGGGCAATTCATTTGGAGGGCCTACATGGAAAGATGTGCGCCCAAAGGAAAGCTTTGTGTCACTATAGCTGGTGGCCAGGTAGGATGCGGTTGCTGGGGTTGGAGCCACAGGAACGTCAGGTGGAAGCTGGTTTAGAATCATTAAGGTTGGAAATGAGCACCAAAATCATTCAGCCCAGCCATCAACCCACCCCCACTGTGCCCACATCCCTCAGTGCCACATCCCCGTGGCTCTGGGACACCTCCAGGTGAGCCCAGCACTCCCTGGGCAGCTGTGCCAGTGCAGAATCACTTCTGGAGAAGGAATTGTTCCTAATGGCCAACCTGAACCTCCCCTGGTGCAACTTGAGGCCATCCCCTCCCATCCTATCACTTTTACCTGGGAAAAGAGGCTGACTCTCCTCGCTACAACACCTCCCTTCAGGTCACTGTAGAAAGCAATAATGCCTCCTCTACGTCTTCCCAGCAGCATTCAGTCAAAGCAAGCAATGTGCTACCCAGGCAGCCAAAGCACAGAATGCCCTGACCCTATGGTCCTGCCAAACACTGCCTACAGACTGATCTGCCCCACTGCACCCGAGCACAGATCTAGGCATACTACAGAGAAGGTCTGAGAAACGTGGCGGTCCACCACGTAGGTAAAGCTATCCAAGCACAGGCAACATCAGCAGGCGTGGGCTTTCACATTTTAATGATTTCTTACATCAGAATGACAAGGTCCCATGGTCTGTTTCGTATGCTTGTTTTAAATCGTGGCTGACACTGTATGCAGGAGCAGTTGCAGAGTGGTTTTAACCCACTCAGATGTGCCAGGAGCCAGCTGGGTTCTTGACTGCCTTGCTGAAATTCAATGAAACAAAACAACTCCAGGCTGGAAAAACAGTGAGTCTGTAGCCTAACCATACGGGGTGCCAGGCATGGGGAGCCAGCAATGACCAACAGAGCCCTCCCTGTCTAGGGCAAAGGCAGCACAAAGCAGCAGTGCGTGCAGGGGGATGGACACGCTTGCCCAGCTGGACCCTCCTGAGGTCTCAGAGCCAATCTGGAGCCCACAGGTTTTACACCTGGCACACATCCTAGCAATGAAAAACCAACACCAATTCCACAAAGCACAAGCTAGAACGAAAATGAAATCCATCACTACCATGTTATTCCCCCAAAATGCAAACACTAGGAAACAATTCTTAATGGGCCAACGCAGTATTTTTTCTTTTATTTCTAGTTCATCACGTATACATGTGTGCACTTACAGTGCGTGAACTGAGGAGACCATTCCAAAGTCCTGTTTGCTCATTAGGAAATTTTCAGAAATCAAGGCCTATTCTACCACTTCTCACACCTAAGCCAGAACTTGGAGATATTTTCAGCACGTTAACAAAAAAATCAAAATCCTGGGCTAGCCTGGTAGTACAGCTATGGCACTCATCTTACCGTTACTCAGCCACCAACCTGACATTCCATTGAAATAATTAAAACACAAATCACCCATGTTAGACGCTTCACTACTGATTACATCATGTGGGCCTGGCCTTAAAAGTGCTAAAAATAAAAGTCATGCCATCCCGTGGGTAATCTGGTTTCACCCCGCTTATCTCAGAGATCAATAACCGCAGGTACGGGGCTTTACCACTTTCACTACGCCGCTTTCTCAACTCCCATGGCTGTTCCAGAAGAAACACGTGTGCCAAAGCAAAACGTAAGATTATTTCCAGCAGGAAAGAGCACCTCAGGGGAAAAAAATCTAACTTTTGGTTCCTCTCAGATTTTAGATTTGATTGTTCCAGTTTTCTTCAGTTTATGTTTAAGCTCAGAAACAAGCGTGTTGCAATATTTGCTTCTGTGCCTATTAAGGGACAAAACGAATCGTGTCATCAATCCTTGAACTTTAGCCATTATTTTCCATGCTGCTGAAGCCTGACCTTACACAGTAAGAAAACATGAAAGAAGACTGCCACATCTCTTCAGGAACAAAGTACTCAAGGATGGTCTTCAGGGGCACGACTGCCAGAGCACAGTCACAAAAGGAGGGGAACCAGACTGTTCTGCTTCCCCAGAAAACTTCTTACTTCACCTTCCATTTTCTTATAAATCACCATAAATTGTGCACTAATTAAATCTCAAGGCAGCAGGGACTTCCTTGGGAGAAACAGGCATGAGAACAGCTTCCTCCACCTGATGGGATGCCTTCTGTAAGAACAAAGGCCTGCGAAAGAGGAAATTGAACCACCTGGCACAGTTACACAGCACAAGACCTACATGTAGGACAGGCTCAGGTTTGCCTGGTCCATCTGATACCACCTCCACTCCTTGCTAAGCAGGCCCACTTGCACTGAAGCACGCAGCCCCAGGTGTCCAGCCTGCACGTCCCCACACTGCTCACTGCCCTCAGTCCTCTCCTGGGTGAGAAAGGCAAGCTGCTGAGTGGCAACTCATTAATCTCAATCCAAGAATGACTCCATTATTCTCGAGGCCTCACATTCAGGGTTGGGAAATGTCTGCTCTCAGGGGCAGTGAGGGACAGACTGCAGCCAACGCTGCTCATTGGGTTGCAAAAGCCAGCCTGAAGCAGGGGCTCCGAGCAACTAAAGGTAACTAACCAACCTGTTCACTTCCACACACACCCTTTCATTTTTTTAACCCTGAGGATTTCAGGCCTGACATACAGATACTGACCGTGTAAAGTAATGACTCATTAAGTACAAATGACTGAGCACAGCAGGTTATTTTTTCCTACTATCCACTTGCCTTTAACAAAAGCTTAGAACTTCAGAGCATGCTCTGCATGGCAAACTTTTATCCCCAGGGCTTTTTTTTTTTTTTTTGCTACACGGATTCTGACAGAGCACTGTGTGGATCCCACACAGCTGGCAACTCCGTTCCACTGAAAAAAAAAAACAACTCTGAAATGATGGTTGTTTAAAAAAAAAAAAAGAGGCAAAGTTCAGCAGTACCAAGCACTGCAGGGACCTTTAACAAATTCAGTATCCAGAGATTATGACATTTTTTTCCAAAGGTTGTCCTGCTGATAAATTTTGGAGACTACGTATTTGGTAAGGCTTAAACTCTTACACAGTGAGCACTAATAATGATCCCCAGAGATTGACAACAGGGATCTCCCATTGGTGGCCGCAGGAACAAAGGTCAGCAGCACACTAATTTAAGGCTAGCTTCTTATTTACCACCCGGCACAACACCTCTGCGTTCTGGAAAGCAGGCACAGCTTTACCTAAATCCCACAGAAATATGGGCAACTCTGAGCAAGCGCAATTAAGGCAAGACCCCAAACACACCATAACGAAGGGAGAAACAGGCAGCCTGCGTGCACTGTCTCCTCACAAAATGACCAAACCACATGAACTGCAGACACTGCGTTCTCTTGAGTTAATGGTTAATATCTTTAAATTATCAATAATCACGGATTTTAAAGGAACATGAACTACATTTGGATACGGTGCTATTGGTGCACCGCATACCCAGAGGAGCTGTTCTTAGCACGCTCAGTGGGGCTGGCAGAGCTCTGCAGTGCCACACAAGCTGCTTCACCAACATAAATTATTTATTCTTCCTGCACCACTCGCATTCATCTCTTCTAATCTGCAGCCTTCACCGTTCCGCATGCAATACCAACCTATCTTCCACCTTCACATACATCCCACAACCAAATGCACGCTAAAAATCCCATTCGTTAAAAGCAACCCGCAGCATCTTTAGCTTAAGGAAAAAAAAAAAAATAGAGAGAAAAAAGTTGAAAGAGCAAATACCCTTATCCTTCCAACCGCTCGGCTGACTGTCCATCTCTCCACACGCGGTCTACCCTCCAGCTGCGGTTATCAATTATGCATACCAATAGGACAGCTGCAAGAGGAGAAATCTACAGCCCGAGATGGCAAACATGGGCTTCCTCGGCCGCGTCTGCAGCCGCTGCTGCACTGGTGCTGCAGGAGGCGGTCAGCTGACGGCGCGGGGCGTGGAGCTGACGCAGTGCCGGCTGGAGGCAGCCTGCTGCTGTGCCGACACGCGGCTGCACCGCCGCCGCAGCCATTTGCTGGGAGGGGGCTCGGAGCAGCAGCTCGCCCGGCAGCCTGCAGCAGACTGCTTTTCAAAGAAGGGCTAAAGACATTTTTCTGATGGTATACAGCATCCTGTCGTGCTGCTGGGCCGCATTTATTCGTTTTAAAGGAGTGGAGATTGAGAATGGTTATCTTGCACACTACCCCTTTCCTGCAGCCAACGCCTCCCTTTGTATTTTACATCAGCACCCCACGGTGCCAGCTGCAAATCTGACAGTTCTCTCTTCACTTCAACAGAAACAAAAACAACCCATTTATATGGCTAGCCTTTAAGAACCAACTTACAGAAAACACTGGACAGGCCTGAGACAAAACCAGAAACTCAAAGCCTACAAGAGCTGTGAGAACCATGCCAATCTATTTTCCGCTTCTGCAGAAAAATTTGTGACTGCTCTTTGATGTTAGTCTCTTAAAAAGAGTCTTCTCTTTCCTACCTGGGACTGGCAAAAAAATAAAAATAAAAAAAATGCTAACAGCTCCCAGCAGCGCTCTAAAGCTTCTTAAAACCCCGACACGTTAGTTTATATAAAGATGCAGATTCCATTCGGTTTTGACACGCAAATCAGAACATGGACCATGGGGTGGAAAGGCTCAAACGTTGCAGAGCAAGGAAACTCATTGAGCTGCACTGCATGGAAGCACCAAACGTGTCTGAAAATCACCACCTGCCCCGACCTGTAATTCTGAACAACACGAAGCCAACAAACCCTGTGCTTCTCCCCTCACCCTTTGGATGATTGCACTGCCACCAAATCAATAATAAATTGTATGCCTTCAGCAAGTCCTTCCCACTAACTTTCCATACTGCCATAGATACGCAACTGAAGGCAGTTTAGATGGGTTACCAGCCCATCTCCCACCAGCACCAGCTCCACCAGCAGGAATTTCTCCATCCTCAAGATTCTTCTCTTCACCCTTTGCACGTCCAGTCTCCCTTCCTACCACCCCAAGCAAATGATCCCAAATGAAACCTGTATCCATCTTCTTTCAGACAGCCCCCCCCACGTCATGCTATTCTACATGAAAACCGAGTGCTGGTGGAGTGCCAACAAACTTCCATGTGAGCTTTATCGTGTCATTACGGAAACACAGATGTTTCTGTACCAGCATTAAGATAAAGCTTCCAAAGGGCTACGTGCACAGTGATACTATCAAGTGACCCAGACAACCAAACGCGATGCAGCCAAGTTCATAACTATTCTATCCTGAAGGCACCGCTCTTCTGAGGGGCTGCACGCCTGCAGGGAGCAGGCCTTACCCACTGACTTTCCATTAGCAGCTGGCTGGAGCTCTCCTGCCTTGGAGGAAGGTTCTGGATGAGAACCAGCTCTGGTCTCACCCAATGCCAGTTGCCTATCAGTGTTTCTGCCAAAGCTGATAACCACAAGCACTCAATTCTCTCCACAATTCTTACACGCCCAATAGGCCTCATTTGCTGTTTGCGGTCTGAACTACGCCCAAAGCCTGTCAACAGCAGGGCTCCAGTGGAACAACACATCTTTCCCCCAGGGAGATTTTGCTCCAAGTGACTCCTTTAATGCCTCCTACTCCTTCAGATATTCCCAACACTGGAATATAAGTCTCCATTTATTACTTAGTAGCGTAAAAGACGACCTGAGCAGACATGCAATTTGAGAATAAAATCAAATGTAATTAAATCAAGATTCCGTGTTGAATTAAATGGTATTTTATAAATACTACGTTCTTTATGGAAATTGCCCAGCATCATTTCAGGCTATTTTTCCCTCAGTGAAACACAACAAAAACAAAGCACCTCTCGCTGGCTGTGCAGTTCTATTTAACCAACCATTTTTTCAATATGGAAAGAACCAGGAATGAACCAAGTGGATGCATTTTATACTTCGTATAACCACAACATCCTGGTTTGCTGTTACAGAATGATAGGAAGTGCTTTACTTCTGCTTCTAAGACCACTGGAGCTAAGAAAAAGCTCCAACATGAATAGAGCTCAGCTGCCCTCTCAAAGGATGCTACCCACTATGAATTCACCTTTGCATCTGCCCCCTCAGGAAAATCTGGGAAAAAAGGTATCATGCACATCTCTGTGTTTCTGTAATTCAAGTACTGAGTGCTCTGTAGCCTACATGAAAATGAGAGATGCGTTAGCCTCTGAGGCTGAAACTTGACCCCAGCACATTCAGAAACAAATGTCAACAGAGACTGATCTTCAGAAGCACCATTAAATGGGTTTCTTGCAAAACCCAAAACCATTTTTAAGCTTCCTGCACTGTTCAGCATGAATATCTGGAGTAACTTAAAACCGCCTGTGTGGTTACAGCACAGCATACAACTTGACATCATGATGGGAAATATCAGTTTGGGGGACCCCGCAACGAACTCTGAGTTTGTAAGCCGGTAACATGAAAACCTCCATCTGCTAAAATAAGCTTATGGCAAGATGGCTTTCTGCCCTATTTGTGAGAACTAATGATCTCTATGCACAAGTAAAGAAGGTACTGTGAGTGAAGCAAGTCTGTACAACAAAAGGAGCAAGATATGTAACCCATTTACCTTCTGGGAACGTTAAATCAAGATCTCCCAAAACCTTGGATATCGTTCTTTGAAAGCCATGTTTCACTTGAGTCAGTGCTCATTTCCGAGCACTAGATGGCATCCAAATCCTCTTTTATAAGCAGGCCTTAAAGCAACTCCCAACAGTCACTGCTGCCTGCCCACACCCTGAGGCTGGAGCCATGCCTGCTGTGCCACAGTGCAGCATCACAACAAAGCCTATGCTGAAGTCAACCTTCGTACACAGTAGTTTTATGGAGGCCAGAAATGGGTTTTAAAGTCCGGCTGGCATGAGAGCAAAGCAGCAGGGTTATCTGCTAGGAAGCCAAGTACAGCATATATGAGAAAGGGATGGGAAAAAAGGCACAGCTGGCAAGATCTCTGAAAATGGCACGCAAGTGTTTAACAGCAGCAGCTGCTGGTGTTGTAAGGTAAAAAGAAGTGGTCTGTTGAAACTGCTGTAAGTTGGAACTACTTGCATGAGGACAGGTTTCTCCATAGTTAAACCCAAACCGATTCGGAACTTATTTTTGTTTGTTTTCCACATCTGTGCCACCGTGAAGTACCAGGTCCCTGTGCTCTGGCACCCTCATGAAACACACCAGGCTACCTGAGTATCCGCCATACAGCATTAAACCCAGACCTGCCAGCGAGGTTGCTCAAAGCTCTGTTTGCTTTATTGGAATCATGGAGTGTATTTAATAACTAAATAAATCCGCAACCATTTCTTTTGTCTCCCTGCAGCTTTCTGGAGCTGTCAGAAGGTACATTCTCAGGTACACAGAGGTGTGTTTGCATTTTGGTTGGCTTACAACAAGCAGCACCAATGAGTAAGTATTTGAGGACAGCACAAAAAAAGCAAGGCTCAGAAGAACACACGCAGCACAGATCCACTGCTTGGCTCTGTGATGAATTATCTGTCCTTTCTCAGAGTGAAAGGACACTCTGAGAACTAACTGCCTGTTAGTTCTTTGTTCCATTACTCTGCCTGCTAATTGGGAGTAGTTTGGTAGTAAAAGCAGACAACTGATTTTAATAATGGATTTATGTCTTGTTAGAATCTTCAGGCACATCACAGAAGTACAGCTCTGTTCAGCAGCAGAGTACCACAACATCAAAAAGAAAAGTACTTCTCCAGTCTATAGGAAGCTGGAACTCCATTATGCGTACAGTTTAGAATGAATTTCTTTAACTCTCTTCTACTTAAAACAACACATTGGTATCTGGAAAAAAAAAAAACAACAACCAAACACTGAAATGAAAGTTCCATTTGGAAATTATCTGTGCTGTGTGTAAACTGATCTTAGTGGTTGCAGGATACTCAACTTCTTAATGGTCACTTTCCTACTAAGCTGAGCACTTAGCTCCTTTGTGCACTATTTATTTCTGGCAGGGATCTACTACAAGCCATAAATCACATGAGTGGAGCTGTGCATGTTGTTTTCCAGGCATAAGCTGCAAGTACCACAGAAGAAAAGATTTTCCTAAGCTTTGAAGCCTGCTGTTTAACTGAATTCTGCATGAAAAGAAAAAACGCCTCTTGTGTACGTGGAGTAGACTGAGACACCACCCTTGGCTTACTATTGTGAACAGCAAGTCTGGACGGCCTCTAATGCTCAGCCTGTAGACAGTCACAGAAGAGCTTACAGTGAGCAGCAACTTATTTGTGCACCAACAGATCACCAGCAGGAGAACTGAAGACAACTGAAGACAGTGAGTCCATTCCTGATAAACATGATAAAAAAAAGTACTGAAGCGGTCAGAATGTGGAAAAGGTAAAGGTGCAGCTCTAACATTATTTTGTCATCCTCTGCTTAAATAGGGAAGTTTACAGAAAATAACTTAAAAAAAAAAAAAGAGTAAGTCATGGCATGCGTAAGTGTAGCTAAAGGTTATGGAGATTAGTGAACTGCAAGACAGTGTACACAGATTACCTGAAGATATATTCAGCTTTGCTGAAAAGACTGCAGTAGGTTTTTCCTTTTCTTTAGCAGAAGCAGCTCCTCTCTCAGCTTCCTTCTCAAAAGCTTCTGGCTTTCCTACACTGACTATTTCTTTTTCAGCAGATATAGGTGAGGTATCTGTGGCTGGTAAGGACACCATGGATACTTCAGGCACTTCTCTGTCCATAGCCTGCAAGGACTTTTTCAAGGCATGAGCATCTTCTTCAGCTTTCACTTCTACATTCTTTACAGACAGATCACAGGGCAGCCCTGGGCAAGGCAACTGCCTCTTCTCATCTCTGATCTCATTACTGATCTCTTTGCTTTCGTTTTTGAGCACTGTTTCTCTGTCGGTGACTTCTGCCACAAACCCAGGACCAATTTTAGGATCAACTAGCATCACAAAGTCATCTTCTACTGAGACGGGAGAAGACTCAATAGGTGAGAGACCTTTGCCATCTCCTGGTTTTGGTTCCGTAGCAATAGATGCATCAGCTGAATAAGCCAGAGCGTTCAGCTCTTCCATCTGAAGTGGAATCTTCTCTGCCTTGGCTATTTTTGCAGGTGTGGGCTCAGATGGCTGAGCACTAACAATTTTGGAAGAGTCTAGTTCAGCTTGGAAAGACTCCAAATAGGGCTTACCAGTCGCAGCCAATGAATCCACCGGTCGTTCCTGTTCCTCAGCAGTTTCAATATTCTCAACTGATTTACTATTTAACATGAGAGTCTGATCTTCACTTTCTTTCCCAGGGAAGTCAGGTATCACCTGGCGATTAAACAAGTCAGATTTTCCAAACTGCGGAGACAGTTTTTCAACAAGTTCCTTGTGTTCAGGCACATCCTGAGAAACGTGTTCTGTTACTGGAGTTGTGGAATAATCTGTTAAGGATGGAGAAGCAGATTCACCAGAGACCTTGGTTCCCTTAATTAAGTCACATGCAATAGATATATATGGAGTCTCTAGATCTTCAGGACTGGTGCTACTCTCACGATCAGGTTTTTTAAGTGTCGGCTCCTCTTTTGCTTCTTGGGCCTGTGTCAAAGGCATATTCACCGCCTCTTGGTATAGCGGAGGTTTCTCAGCCTCTTCTTTTACATTCTCATAACTAGCAGTAGTAACAAATGTTCCTAATTGAGAAGTTTCAAGCTGCACAGTAGATGCTTCCACACCAGCTGTCCCACTGCTCAGCGGGGCTTCCATGACAATATCAGGCAGTACTGGTGACGGGGCAGCTTCTGAACCTTCAAATGAGGGGCAGAGTTGTGTCACAGGTTTCAGAGTCTCTTGCACCGACTCGGAGGTTTGAACTAAATCAATCTTTGTTTCATAAGCAAGTTTTGTACACGCCGCATCGTGCATTTCACTTTCATAAGCTTCTTGTACAAGATCAGGAGTGAGACCTTCAGGCATACTTGCTGCAGTGTCAGATAGCGGTGTTGATACGCTATCTGTTTTAGCATCGTCAGCTTCTAGGCCTTCCTGCTTGCCAACTGCTTGAGAGCTAAAATCACCTTGTTCTGTGTTCTGAGCTTTCATTTCTGCAATTTTTTTCTCGTCATCAGTTCTATTTTCTGAAGCGTCTTCCTCTACTGGGCAAATAGATTTGACTTTGCTACCATCAGGAGTTATAGAGGATTCAGATTTAGTACAGGTGATGTAATTCTGTGAAGGTTCTTTTACAGCTTCTGGGGTACTCGGGAAAGACAGATCTTCAGCACTGCCTTCACTGTCTCTTTCATAATCCTTCAGCACTGTCAGCTTATCTACATCATATTTCTCATCTAAACTGGTTTCCAGTTTGCCATCTATTTTACTTCCAACATCCTCTCTCAAGCTGCTCAGTCCATGACCAGCACCTTTTACTTCCCATATTGGCTCATACGGTTTGAAGTCCACATACTCTTCCCTTCGAATAGCATCTTCTTTCAGTGCCTTTTTGTCACTATGATCACCATCTCTGCCTTTGTCTTTGCTAGAAAAGATATCTTCCTCGTTTTTCTCAAACAAATCTTTAGGAGTTTCTGGAGACATACTCAGAGGCTGTGCAGGCATTTTCTCCAGATCACACAATTCTTTAGGGCCCTCTAGCTGCATTTCTTCTTCAGCTTGAAATAAAATGGCTGCTTCTGCTTTAGTAAGCGAGGGTTCCATTTCTGAGTATTTCATCTCGGAAATGTCTCTCTTATTTCCCTCTGCAAGGAATGGATTTCTTACATTTTCCATTGTTTCTTTACAAACCTCACTTGCACTTTCTTTGTAAATGCCTCTTGCAGGTAATCCATCTGAGAGTGAATCAAAGGCTGTGTGCTCTTTAAAGGGATCAGCTGAGAGAGGAGAGAAGGAGAGAAGAGAAGCAGCAGTATCAAGCGGGACTGCAGAAAAATCCTCTTGACCAAGTGACTTAGTGCTACCTGGCTGCTCTTGCAAGTCCACAACTTTTTCTGTGACCATGGGGACAGAAAGGAAAGTTAGAAAATGCAGGTGTTCTTAAAGTCAATGCAAATTTTCATGACAGGTTTTCACATGATGTTAAGTTATGAAGCAGCACTTCTGAGTTCTATCATAAATATTACTAGCCAACAAAACAAAGTATCAGTTAAAAAATGCTACTCTATTTCCTCTCTTCTAGCAGAGAAGTACGGGAAGTTAGAGAAGCAGCAACTTTTTGCATTGCAAAGATCACAGTAAAGCTGAAGATGCCAGACGAGTACAGAGCATCCAGGTACAGCAGGCAACATTCCCAAGGTGGGGGGAGGGAAAAAAAAAAAGATGAAACAGAAAGAGGGTGTGTGTGTATGCTTGGACAATAACATATGCACAAGCATGCATGCCTGTAAGAATTCTTTTTTTGTCCCCCACCTTTTTTTTTTTTTTTTAAATAACATGAATTTGGTGGACAGAGTAACAAACAGAAACCACTAACATGTATGCACAGATTTTACTTACATCAAGTACTGCAGAAAGTTACTACGGATTACATCTTTCTGCTAAATGAATAAAGCAGCTATGCTTTAAAGTATTCACCTCTTAACAGTATCAACTTCTCTCTTACATCAAGGGTCCAAGAATTCACAGATGGCTGTAGTATGTTTATAAAACAGTTTAGCATGTAAATAAATGATTGGCCATTAAAATCTTGAATGGATCAAAAAATTCAAAACTGAAAATGAGAGAAGCTATTCTTGGACCCACGCTGACTTTTAGTAAATGAGGAGTAATCAGAAAGAGTTCATGAGATCAGATCAGAAATACAGGATGTATTCAGACAAAGGTGAGCAGAAAGAACTTGCCTGCAGAGGAGTGCATCAGAGGCGCAGATGTAGCAGGAAGAGCAAAAAGGGTCTCATCTGAAAAACAAACAAATAACCTCAGCAGAAATAAAGGCTAAATAGTTGAAGGGGAGGGCGGGGAAGGCAAGCAAGTAGTCAGTTCCCAGTAACTAGACAGGGCCAGAGCCAGCATCTACACCCACAAAGACTCTTAGCATAGATATAAGCCAGGCGACCAGGGAGTGTCAGCGCTCAGAGCTCTTTATTACAGCAGGATCCTTACTGAGGGATCTCTGCCCTGCCATCCAAGGCCCAGTTCAAGATAAGCTGCACCACAAGAACCTTTCATTCTGCACACCTGCACACAATTGAGAAGCTCTTGCATTAGAAAAAAAAATCACCTGCCATTGATATCAACACACTTTTATGTGTTCACTTTGTCAAAGTGTTTCCAAGCTCTTAACTTGTGTGACAACAGCAAAGATAATGAGACTCAACAAAATTCTATGAGAAGATGACTGAAATAAGCTTTGGAATCCTCTACAAGGAGGGCTGACCAGGCAATGCTGATGCTAACCAAACTGGAAACAGTAAATGATTGTACCCCCAGTTACTACCTGCCTTTACTATTTGCATTATGCTGTAACACAGACAAACCTCCAAACGAAAGCATTATTAAATCCTTCTTCAGCATGATTCAAGAAATGTATTTTGCTTTTCTGAATTTGTATTAATCGCAATATTTCAACAGAGAAAATCCCACTTCTCCAATTGCCACCCAAAGAACTAAAAACTACTGTGAGGAAGGACTTCCTTCTACTAAGCTAAAATAGTCACTCTAGTTCACAAACACACAATGGTGAGAAGCCAGATGACCCCAGAGTTTCCGATTACATAGAATAAAGGCACACAGCTAAAACACTTCAGTAAGCTGCATGAAAGCCTAGCTGAGCAGCAGCAATGCCAACCATCATTAGGAACCAAAGAAATTGAGACCAGTCCTCTTCCACACGTGAGTAAACAGTACTTTTCCCAGGTCTGTCATGGCCTGCTGGCATTATGCTGATGGAAAAATAGTAACAAATATCTTTTGTTCCAAACGGTGTGTAAAGTTTCCAAATTAAGCTTGTTAAAGAAGATTTACAGTTTATATTAATTGCATTAGAGGAATGGAAAATTATTTTTGAGTATTTCAATTAGATTTTGAATTACCAGTCTAGACAACATCAACAATCTTGAGTTTTATTTGCCTGGATAAAATCAAGTATTAAAAAAGGTTAAGAGCTTACACTGTAATAGAATCGATTGTTTTCAAATGATGAAAAGCAAGAAATGAGAAACATGATAGGCCCAGCACTACACACACAGCAACCTAATGAAGACATTAGAGCAATTTTTGTTTCAGCTTCGAACCAAGACTTCCTGCAACTGCAATGTCACTTCAGCATCCTCACCACCCTCTTGGCTTACTCAGGTTACCCCCACCAGTGGTTTTAAGTCTTACAACCTCTGTTTCCCATTACGATACACAGTTGGTTATTCCTGTTCTGTAGAGCACTTATCTTCACGTGATGTTTATACGTCCCAAAATCTGGCAAGATATTAGAGCAATAATTAGAGTATAGGACTCGGGATTTAGAATGACACCCTCAACCTCTGCCAGGCTGAAGAGTATCTCCTGCTTTCTGGAAACTATGTTTTTCACATAGATTGAAACCTCAATTCCAGATTTAGAACTTGTTAAGGCAGTGCTACAGTTCAGTGGCAACAAAAGCTTTTAAGGACAAAAACCACACCGGAGGACAACGGATCAATAGGTGATACTGCAACGCTCACCAATTCACTGCCAAGTGTCACTGAGCATCAAGGATCAGCGTTGTGCACTATTTTCAATAGTGTAGAACCCCAGAGTTTTCTGTTTCTGTGGGGAACACTGATTTCAGGAGTGTAGTGCTGGTTTCTGAGTGCTTTGTCAAGCCAGCACAACATGGGAGCTCGTTCTCAGGTTTGGCTTCCATTTGCTCAGTACAGAAACACACAGCAGCTATGCCAGTCACTGAGCTCCCAGATTCTCTTAATGGAAAGATATGCCCACACCCATGCTTTATTTTTCACACATCACTGGAGTGTGACAAAGAATTACATAAAAGCAGCGTTTCCTAACCAGCCAAGGAGAGCCACCCACCTTCCCTCCACCTACATCAGAGCTGTGCTCTTCCTGCTGGAAGGAGGGCAACCAGGACCTCTCCCTGCTGCTGGGTACTTACTTACCCCAGGCAAGTGGGGGGAACAGAGCAGCACCTCCACAGCTCCCAACCATGGGCTAAAGCTCAGTGCTGCAGCCCAGCATCAGCTGAGTGAACAACTGGCAGCGACCCCATGACGTGCACTATGCAGAATGCACTTCAGTGAGAACAACTTCTCCTAGATGTTAATTTCACAAACCTGAAAGGAATGTTTTTAAATAGGAGAGAGGTTGAATCGGACTGGGAAAGCCTTCCAAGTGCTGGTTTGTCCATCACACCACCCATCCTCACTGGTGGCAGCCACAGAACAAATCAAGAGCACTCGGAGTAGCTGCAGGGTAAGGATGGCATTCTGTAGGTCAAATGAAAGAGTAAAATATTCTATTTCACTACGTGCATATATACCCTGACAAAGATTTGTACATATTTACTTTACTTGCAAGCTTCAGTGTGGTAAGTTTTGTTATAGAATACCATTTTTAGCAGGACATCATTCTTCATTTATAAAAGAAAAGCAAATAGGATATGCACTGGAGGATAAATCACTGAGGGTGATCCCCTGGAGCATCAGTGAAAGACACTAGATGATTCACAACAAAAATACCAGTAAGTTAACTGTTTGATCACTGTTTCCAGCAGAAGAAATATTTTGCTTCGTGAAATACAACAGAATGAGACCTTGAAGTAAACACTACCTTTCCAGAAGAGAAAACAGCCTCTACTGCAAATGACATCTGCCAAAAATCCATAATGGTTAGTGATTTACTTGCAGCATTACAGCTGAAAGAAAAAAAATAAGAAAACCCCCAGTTTTCAATGGTTGCATTCACTCATGCCATTTAGCAAAGCACTCCAATTGACATTCCTTTCTCTTACCTGAGAACAATGTTTTGTTTCGGGCTAAAACCTAAGTCCCACCAGCAAGAAACACACATCTGGTTTGTTTAAAAACAGACAGCAGCATAACTAAGCATCGTTTTAAACCCCATTCTGATTTTTGCCAGTTTCCCCATCGCTGCTGTAGTCATAGGAAGCTGCTGGTATTATCAGTTTAACTTCAAATCACTGCATGACTAGTTAATAGCAAAGTCATGAACAAAGACCAGAGAATTCAATGGAGTGAAAGACTTCTGAAACAAGCTAGCTGCAAAAGCTCCCAGGGAAAGAATGTTTTAGATGGAAAAATACTAAGCAGACAGCCCCAATGACAGCCATTTCTGAAAAAAACAACTTTCTCCAACATTTACCTGCCATGAAAAAGCAGCAGAGGATATAAGTCTAGGCCCACAGCACAAGAACTTAAGAAGAACATGCTCAGCCCTCATTGTGACTGGATTTTTGCTTAGTGATGGACCCTTCCATCTGCTCTCATGTGTGACCATCCAGCCACACACAGCAGGTTTATAGTAAGGCAAGTTTATTGTTCTGATCAGCTCATTTTGAGTTTTGCACAAAAAAATATATATTTTTTTTCCTTACATGCAAATACAGTCAACTTCCTTCTGATGTACAGCTCAGCTTTGGTAGGGACTGTCCCAGGGAATGAGCCAGTGCAGAAGAATCTTCTGAGAAAAGCAGCTGCCTACACCAACTCCACTTCAGCTGTTCTCCCTGTTATGATGCAATTGCTATAAACACAGCATTTCCACCAAATATTTAAGCAACCCAAGATGAAGATTCAACTACTAACAGCATATTTTCACATCATTAGCTCCAGCTGCAGAGCAGCAGCAAGCAGCCAGTCTTTCTCATTTGGCTCTGTTTAGTCTATAAAGAGAAGCCTCAAGTTCAGTAAATTCAGACTGCAAAATCTGAAATCCAGGAGGGAAGCAGCTCTCTGGATACAAGCTAAACACAAGACAGAGACTGACGAAGATTCTAATGAAAACAGGAGCTCCGTTTTACTCTTCTTGATGGGATAAAATGATGGAAGGACCTAAGAATGTCATCCTTAACAAAGGCAACCACAGGCCCTCAGCTCTTCAGTTACTGCCAGCAGGCATCATGCACCACCTGCACAAGTGGCACCACAGCACATGGGAGATTTCTAATCTTGCTTTATTTGAAATAGATGAGGAAAATGAGTTCAAAGCAAGGACTTTGAATCCCTGCCTATATTTAGCTATTCTATCTTATGGAAACAAGCCTCTAGCCAGAAGCAAGTGTCGTCTTATTGTTTAAGCAGAAATCTATAACCAAAGTGGCTGAAGCATTTTTTTCCCCCCTCAAATATCATGTTTTCACAGCCCAATAATGACATCCTTTCTTCTTCTGAAAGAGTGACATTCGAGGTGAATTGCTCAGGAATGCAACACTGTACAGTGTACAATGGCTGGGGTAAGGAACAGCTGCCCAGAGAGGCTGTGGATGCCCCATCCCTGGAGGTGTTCAAGGCCAGGTTGGATGGGGCCCTGGGCAGCCTGGTCTAGCATTAGGTGGGATGGTTGGTGGCCCTGCATGTGGCAGGGGGGTTGGAGATTCATGATCCTTGAGGTCCCTTCCAACCCTGGCAATTCTATGATTCTGTGATCTCCTGTTCAGCTACAAAGTAAGAAAGCCTATGCAGTTCCCCCCCAACACTCAGCTCCCAAGCAGGGAGAGCAGGCACACACTGAAGACGTGTTAATCCTGGCTGTGTTATAGTTCTCAGTCTGTCAAAATGAGGGACCATTAGGAGAGTGTTAGTTGGGTTTTTGGTTTTGTTCTGTGCTCTTTTTCAAAGGCACTGAACATTGTGATACAGCTACCAACCTCATCTCAGTCCTGCATCAAATGTTTCCATCAATAATACTATGGACAAGATCCAGTTGGATATTCAGAGACCCAACATTTAAGGATTTCATTTATTGTAACACAATTAAGAAGAAGTAATCTAACTCAATACATGCCCAGCTTCATAGATACTCGCTCTGGCTATATTTCTAACAAAAGAAAAAAAATCACAGCTCAACATAATTTAACCAAAATAACTCTTTCTTAAGATCCAGACTCTTTAATCATACACTGAAATACCAAACAAATTTGGGTTCTGGCAGTACCACAAAACAGAAAAAATATAATAATTACACCCAAGCTTATTCAAAAGCAGGAGGTCTGGAGAGCCATGCAAAGCCTATCATTATGCAGACATTACCCAATTTGATTTCAGAGATTATACCAATCGTAAGAGTCCCTTTCACTGATTTGAACAGATGGAATTTTTCCCTGCTTGCTCCGTGATTAAGAAAATTAAACAATATTTAGATTAGTTATTTCATCACTGCAGAATGTATTATTAACTAAATTAACAGGGAAGAGATGCTACTGATTTCTTCCAGCACTCACTCTGAACACGTTACCTTGTGTGATAAGCCACTGGCGTAACAACTTACAGTCTGCAAAATAAAAACAAATTGGTGCATAAGACATCTTCATCTCACAGGAGGGAAAAAGAACACAGATATCCTGAGGATTCACCAGAGCCATTAACATCACAGAAGAATAGCTTTTAATGAAATGGATAAAGCAGCATGAGACCTTTACACTGTGCTCAAACATTGAGCAGCGCTGTGCTTCCTGGCTTGCAATAACCTGTGCTCACTACAGGTTTTAACTGCCCACTTTTAAGTCACTCTGACAACTCACATACACGGGACGGGTGATTTTCTCACCTAACAGTGAGATCAGTTACACAGCACTTGGGTTCAGAACACCCTTTGAACAGCATTTATGGGGCTGAAGGCGTGGATGCTTGAAGACTAGGCTGAAGATCAAGAAGTGGCCTTTCTGCCAACAATACCACACGTTTTGTTCTCCTTTCCCTGGATCTTATTAGTTCCTTTCCCTTCCCTTCTCCAGCTACAACCCACTTGCCAAAGGCTTCACACAAGCTCTACTATCTGTTTTACTTGGCATTCATTTCCTCATCACCCACAAAGGAGGACAGGCATTACAGACTTTTGCCTTCTGTCAGAGAGGGGCTGGAGCAGAGTTCAACCAAAACAGTCATAAAACACTCACGATGGATAAGCAGTAGGACTTTGACACCAGAACAGCAGCATCCAATAGGCCAAGAGCATTTTTAACTGGAAACAGGAAAGCTGATATTTATCTCAGTCTGGTGTCTTATTTAAAAACTTGTTAATTAACATATTCTTCCCAGCTGATGAAGTTGATGACATGATTGCTCCATTCATTAAAAAGCTGCAAGTTTACAGTATATTCCTAAAACACAAAGCAAGCCTTCCAGCAAAAATACAGAAGGTCAGAAGAGTGCTCCTAACATGCCTTGTTTATACACTGCAAAGCAACTGAGACAAAGCCATGGAGAAGCCATTCAGAAATACCTCTAACCAAAATCTCCTCATTTTGACACATCCAGTTAGCAGCAGATTGATTATTTCCACTTGAAGGATAAAAACATTCCACTGAGATAATTTGCTTTTCTCAGACTTTATGAATATTAATCAGCCCATTACTTTATCACTATTGTAGTAGTTCCAGACGTGTCACAGAGCTGCAGCTCCAGCAATCTCACCACTACCTGTACCACACTGCCCTAAAAGCAATCCCAGAAGTAGAAAACCTTATGTAGTGCTTCAAAGTGTGAAGGGTCATTTCTATTTTAGCCCATAAAACTAGATATGAAAAATAAATATGAAAATATTTCACCATTTTGAGCTGCAGTTCTTACTCTAAGCAGATTTTTTTTTACTTAACTACAGCTTTTCTTTCATTCCTAATGCAGCTCATTCTTACTTCATGCATGAACGTTTCTGAATAGCTGGGGATAGTTTACCTGTGAGTTACACGTGTTGCTTTACATTTTCTAGCCAGCAACATGCCAAGAAGCAGGTCCTTGCTTACAAAGCATCTAGAACCTGAAAAACATTTTCAGATAGAAACTTTTCCCATTTTGTATCACTTACATAGTTACTACAGCAATATGTAAGCTCAAAGAAAAGAAAAAAAAGGCTACTTTCATCACTCTCATTCAAAATACTCTTCAAACAGGAAAAAAAAGCACACTAAGACACACCCCTAGCCATAGGCTAACAGCTCTCAGCTACTCTAATGCCTTCTCAGCAGACAGAGGTCAGATTAAGCTGATGAAAGTCAGCAAGCTGTTGGGTGCTGCCAAACAGCCACTGAAAGACACAAACCTACAGCTGTTGCCCAAATTCAGTGGCAAGCAGCAATACCTCCACAGAATTCCAGCAGCATGGAAAAACTACAAGAACAAAGGCTGCATGGATGCTGCTAAGTAGCCAGGCTCCAAGCTTGAGTGCTCTCCAAAATCAACATCCTTCCCATCCTCAGCACTGGAAGAAGGAAAAGGCAAAGCAGCCTCCTTACAGAAAACCAACCGGAAAATTATATGAGAAAAACACACAAGCAAATTACTGAAATAACAAAATGCATCGTGTTGTTCCAGTTCTACTTTATGAACTTGGCTGTCTTCTCACCACACCAATTGCCAACAGCCACGGGATATTTCTGTCCCTGGGAGCTGCAAAGTTGGAATCTCTTGACCTTTATCCTCCAGCTACCACTCACTCCTAAGCCATCAGCAGAACAATCCTTGCAGGCCTTGATGCTTCCCTAGCAATTCTCTACCTGCCAGTAAGAGAACAGTACTGACCAGGAGGCTTAGATGCTGCCCTGACTCAAGAAGGGCTGGCATTAGTGGCTACCCAGGTGACAAGGAAGAGGTTCGGTGCTCCCCAGCAGTGACACAGAAGTGTGGATGAGACAGCTGCCCTTTTCTGTCAACTTCCATACATTAAGATGAGGAGGAAGGGGAAAAAGGACGACCAAGCAGTAAGCAGTCCTCTGTTGTCTCCTAACCTGTGCTTTGTAGGAAAACTCCCAATGCAATTCAGAACTTTCCCAAGATCTGTATCATTATATGGCAGCTGGAAACCGTGTGGTTTTATCCTAGAAAGCAAATCAAAGGATACACACAACAAGCAAACATACTACCAGACTTGACAAGCCCATCCCTGCATAGACTTCTGGTTAACAGGGGAGATGGCTTTTTGGCTTTAGAATCTCTTGCAGCAGCTGAACCACAGGAGCAGGTCCCACTGTGCTGGGCACTGCACCTGCATGCAGCAATGCACAGTAGGATCCCCCACTAAACTCACTTAGATGGGAAGGTGAAATACAAAAATGAAAACGCCAGCTTTACTGCAACAGGCAAATTGCTGGCTACTCTCCTCTATGTGCCTCTACAACAGGCTGAGTAACAGGAGAAAGTCACATTCTACCTTTAATTTACACAGGTCATGGCCACCTCAGAGTTTTGCTGTTATTTCAGAGGGCGGAAGGGACAGAGCCTCACACTTCAACAAAATACTGAAGATCAGCAGGAATGGATTTTAATAACTGAAGGATGCAGTGAAAGTCACCTGTGGTGGTATTCAAGGACAGCTGTATTTTTCCCATATCATGCTGCACCCTCTCCATAAAACCCAAACAACTCCTCTGCATGATCCTATGCATTCACAACAGCATACCAGAAAAACTCATCAACACAGGAAAAAAAAAAGCACAAAAAGCACATGTGCTGCTTTACAGTGTGTATAAAATGCAAGCTACAGACTCGAGAATATCTCTGCTGCAGGATAAAACGTACATAGTGAGTAGAAGCAGGTGCAGCCCACTACATCTAACTGCCTTCTGCTGCAGCTGGGGTCAGGTTGGTGAGGATGAGCACTAACACAGAACAGTGTGTGCCCTGCTGGTAGCTGGAGGATAGCCATGGCATCCCTGCTGACCTCCACCTGACACATGGGCAGAGCTTGTATGAAACCTCAACTCTTATGAATTAAAAGCAAGTCCTGCAAAATTAATTAAAAACAAGACTAATAAACTGGCACTTCAGAACATTTGCACACGCACTGAACCGTGGCTGGATTGCAGGCTGCTGAGCCACAAGGAGCCATCATCTTTGCTCACTCAGGACACTGGCCTGCCATTCCACAGGACCAGTCTGCTCGGATGGCACATGGGTTTCCCATTAAGTGTAGAGTGAAACGTTGTATTGCAGCCCTGCCTTCCAGCAAGGCGATATACAGCCTGCAGTTAGAAGCAGCAGCTGTGCTGATACCATCTAGGGCTGGGAAGATGAAAGGTGGCATCTTCTTGTCACAGTTTATTGGTTAATCTTAACTGGAACAGCTAGGAGAGGGGAAAAAAAATTAAAAAACAAAACCACAAGACATCAGTGTTACCAGGGATGACCGCCTAACGTTTGCTTTTCCCCCCTCACCCCCCACTGTATGTAAACTTCAGTAATCAAGATTACTTCTTAAATTTCTCAAGGAAAGTAATTTTTGCTGCCCACATAACAGTGAACAGAAAAAAAAAAAAAGGCATCCGAGGCAGCATAAGTTTTATTAGAGCCTTTTTCTTGTTTTCTTCTTCTACAAATATTTATACTAGCTCTTAGAAAGGTAGAGACTTGCCAGCGACTTGCATTACATATAATTATGCCACAACCTCTTGCAAGAATGGTACGGAATACTTCTAAGCACGTAACTGATACTAATTACAAAGCTTTGCTTTTCAAAGCTCCTCCAGATATAAATAATACCTCTTACTGGGCCAAGAAGTTGTCTATGCATCTTTCTCCATTGTTTTACTGACAAAAAGCAGCACCAGGGCCCACTGCTGCTGGTGACAGAGGAAACCCTACTATCCCTCACACACTTACCATAGGCAGTACTCCTTCCAAATAAGACTTCAAAGCTATCCATCACAAATCATCACTGAATCAAAGCCTTAGATGTTAAATACGGAGAGAATTGAATCTTTTTAGATTTCCAGATTGTGAACCACAGTCTTTCACTTAAACCTCAAGCAGAGCTGACAGAGAATGAAGCCATAACCTTCCAGAAGAGCGGCGGCCATCACAGGTGCCTGTGGTTATCCGTTCCTCAGGCACCCTGCCACCAGCTGCAGGCATCATCTGATTTTAGCAGCTTCACAGCAAGACTTGGGGTGAACTCATTTGAAGTTAAATCATCAAGAGTTGATATCCATTCAGACAGCGGGTGGTTTTTGGTTTTATATCGGGTGGCTACTGCTGAAACAAAGCACTCCCACACTTGGGAGGACCAAAGCACTCATATAACATGTCCAGACAGTGCTTTCATCGAAATGATGTGCTCACATCTGGATTCAAGTGCTTAAAACATAACCTGCGTTCCAACCCATCGTTAGATGAGTACCGTACCTGTCACGCTTTGCCTCTGGAAAGCAGGACTGCTAAGGATGCCAGTCCTTGCTTCAGAAACTCTGAACTCATCATCAGTGATAGATCCTGTCCTCCCACAATCAGGTCTTGTAAAATAAGTCTGGCACCACTTTTCAGCTACAGCACCCAGCTCTCACGGGGTTCTCTCTCCTCTGCTTTAACACAGGAGAAACATTTCAGGTATGGACAGGCTCCTCGCCTCGTCCTTCTGGGCTCAAGGAGCAAAAACGCTCAAGCAGGCCCAGGAATCACACTTTTATCCCTGTTTTCCAAGGAACAACATGGAGTTGGACTTGATGAACTTCATGGGTCCCTTCCAACTGGCTATTCTACCATCTGATTGAATCATTAAGGTTGGAAATGAGCACCAAGATCATCCAGTCCAACCATAGCACAGCACGCCGTGCCCACGTCCCGCAGTGCCACATCCCCACGGCTCTGGGACACCTCCAGTGAGCCCAGCACTCCCTGGGCAGCTGTGTCAGTGCAGAATCACTTCTGGAGAAGGAATTATTCCTAATATCCAACCTGGACCTCCCCTGGCACAGCTTACAGCCATCCCCTCTCGTCCTATGGCCGTTCCCTGGAGCAGAGGCCGACCCCACCTCACACAGCCTCCTTTCAGGTTGTTGCAGAGAGCCACGAGGTCTCCCCTGAGCCTCCTCTTCTCCAGACCGAACAGCCCCGCTTCCCTCAGCCGCTGCCCATCACACTTGTGCTCCAGACCCCTCACAGCTCCGCTGCCCTTCTCTGCACACGCTGCAGCCCTCGGTGCCTTTCCTGCAGTGAAGGCCCAGCACGGAGCGCAGCACCGAGGCTGCACACGGCGGCGCTGGGCTCGCACTCCTGCTTCGCCCCAACCCGTGGTGCTCCCGCCCTCACCTGCGGCCCCAACAGCAGCACTGCGCATCTCCCCAGCGCCCCGCCACACACGCGGCTCAGTCAGAGGAGCCCCGCGGAAGGCAACGGCAGCACAAACCACGAAGTCCCGTCAGGCGTGCAAACAGAACGCGCGTTTTAACGCGGACTTGGGGCACTCGCTCTCGAAAGCCGCCTCTCACCGGCGGCTATTCAACTCCCGCAGATGCCACCGCGCACGTGAGGCGCGACGGCAGCTACGACACGAGGCAGCATCACGACACGAGGCCCTCGGTTTGCGAACGTTTATTGTTCCGGAGGCCGCCGCCCGCCCTCCCCCCCCCCCCCTCCCCGCAGCACGGCCCCTCCCTCCCACCCCGTGAGTAACGTCAGCGCCCGCCGCGCCGCCGCCGCCCGCCCCGCTCCCCGGCCCCGCTCCCGCCCCGCAGCGCGGCGCGGCCGTTGCCAGGCGGCGGCGGGTTCGCCCCCGGGCGGCCATGTGCGAGGCGGCCGCCGCCCCTCCCTCCGCCAGCAGCATAAGAAAGAGGGGAGCGGAGAGCGACTCGCACGCGCGTATAAAAAATTAAAAAAATTAAAAATTATAACAATTTAAAAAAAAATTAAAAAGGGGAGGGGAAAAGTAGGCGTTTTCCCGCAAAAGCTGCGGAAGGAGGGCGCGGTGCGGCGGCAGACAAAGGCGCGGAGAGGCACTCACCCGCCGAGCCGGAGGAGGACCCTCTTCTGCGAGGCTCCGGCTGGGGCCGCTCGGGGCCGGGGGACGGCGTGCTGGCGGCGGACGAGGACGAGGAGGCGGCGGGCTGCGGCGGGCACCGGGCGGGCTGCGGCGGCTCGGGCGCGGGCTCGGGCGCGGCGGGGCGGGGCGGCTCGGCGGGGCTGCCGAGGTCCTGCGGCGGCGAGGGCCGCTCCTGCGGGGCCGCCACGGGCTTCCTCTCCATCACCTCCAGCTGCTCGTCGAAGTCCTCGTCTTCCTCTTCTTCTTCTTCTTCCTCCTCGTCCTCCTCCTTCTCGTCGTCCAGCACGAACTGGTAGTTAAACTGAGGCTGCTGCGGCCGCGGGGGCCCGGAGGAGGAGGAGGAGACCAGGGGCGACTGGTCCAGCTCGTCCATGGTGCCTGGAGCGGGCGGAACAATGAGCGCGGCGCCGGGGCTGCGCCTCTGCCGGCTGCGGGGGGAGGGCGCGGGCTGCGCTGCGGGACCGGTTCCACGCCCTGGTGAGTCACGGCCGGGGGAAGGAGGCGGGGCTTGAGTGAGCGGCGGCCGCGCGGGCCAACGGGACGCAGCGGGGGCGCGGTTCCGCCAATCAGGTGCGGCCGCCTCATGAATATGCAGCGCGAAGGCGGGGCGGGATGGCGAAGTCGGGTGAAGTTCGGCGCGGGGCGCGGTCCGTGCCCCTCCTGCTCGGCCGTGGCGGGGCGCGGGGCGCAGGGCGCAGCTCATGGCGGGCAGCCGTAGGCCTCAGGCCGGGCTCTGGCGGCCGTTACGTGCTTTCTCACCTGCTGGGCACGGTGCGGAGCTCCGCAGTGCGGAGGAGCCGCTCCTTAGAGGCGCTGCGGCGGTCCGCAGGCGGAGGCATCCCCCTGGGGAAGGCGGGCGGCGGCGGTCAGCCGGTGCCTTCGAGGAGATGGGGGCAGGGCACGGGATGGTAGTCGAAACAGCGCGCAAAGAGCCTAGCGTGGCTAGGAAGTAATAAAGCCTGCTGGAATCACGGCGTCCATCCAGGGAGGAGACATTTTGGGAGCGCACCAACTTGTTCAGCCCGCGTGACGCTGCAGCAGCCGCGCAGAAAGGCCCGGCGGTGCCGTTGCTACCAGAACCGGGCAGCTCGGCAGAACCGGGCTGCTGCGGGCTGTGATGCGGGCCTGGGCCGTGAGGCGACGCCTCGCCTCCCCGCACTGCCGCCTTCCCCGGCCTCCTCCGGGCAGCCGGCACCTGGCCCGGCCTCGGGTGGTGCTGCAGGAGGCTCGCACGAGGACACGGGCATTCCCTTCCTCTTCCAGGCATGCCTAGAAGGAACGCAGTACTTTCACAAAGACAACTGTTATCCTGCAGGGATACAAAATCCTACAGCAAGCGAACGAGAACTTAGCTGAAGCCCTGTAAAGCTGTTAGACTCTGTTTTCCTCTTTGTTATTTCTTTTCCCTCTGAGATTTTGTATCTTCTGTTGACAAACGATTCACATATGTTTTCAAGCCAGCCCTTTTGGCTGTCGTTTTTGGCTTAGTGGCGTGGTGGTGCTGGGTTGGTGGTTAGACAAGATGATCTTAGCCCTCTTTTCCAACCTTTTAGTCGTCTTTTCCAACCTTTACGTCCCATGAAGGGCTGTGACTCACCCGTAATCCTGTTATCCCCAACAGGAGTTTTGCTCTGGTGGAAGTGGTGCGTCCCAACATGGAGGACTGCAGCCCAGAAGCAGTGCTGCAGCTCCAGTAGCAGCAATTCCTCCTCGCTGTGCCAGCAATTACTGTGCTTTGGGATTTATGACGCGATTCCCTTAGCTATAGCTCTTTTTAGTACTTTTTGTAGAGTTCTGAGTACAGACACAGCGGTGAAACCGACTTGAACATCTCCAGCCACGGTCATTTCTGGTCATCTACAAGAAGGAAAATCTATATAGAATTCAGACGATGTTATCAGAATGCTTCAAAGCGAAACCATCGTCGGTTAAAGAGAAACGAAAGGGATTTTTATTTAGAGAAAGGAAGTGACTCAAGGTCTTGAAGGGAAACAGGAAGGGAGTTCCAGATACCCCGAGCAAATCAATTAACAAGGGAGAGGAAAACACAGCTCTCCAGCTTTGGACATACGCCGCAAAACACGCTTTGGTTTAGCTCTTAGAAAAATATTCTGTTATTCTTGTATGAAGATTGTCAGCAAGTAGGCGTACTTTGCAGATATTCAGTGAGTTAATTTACAGACTTAGTTTTCATGAGATGATTTCGTATAGCAAACTTAGGAAGAAAACCGTTCAGTACATTAAAGAGAAGCAGTTAGTCTGCTTCTGAATTTCTGCAATAGCACTGATAATGGTTATATAGCTGCATTTTCTCTGTCCACTCTGACTTTCTGCTTGATCTTACACAGAAGATACCATGGCATACCATAGACTAGGAACATCATTGTGATGGAACAAAGCATACTGAGTTCGAACAGGAATAGCATTTAGTCTCAGATAGCAATTAAAAAACATGGAGTTAGAATTGCAGGGATAGTTGGATTTCCATCCCTCATGTTAGGCTAAAACACAACCCCCAGATTTCAAGCATCGTGGTTGGTCTCTGGAAGGATAAAACTCTGCTGTTCCTTTGCTTTCAGATTATGCCATTGTTATGGCGTGGTGGGCATTGGGCATGGTTACCTAGCTGGTTTCTCTTGGTTTGAATGCCTGCTGTCCTTCTGCTCAAGCCCTGTGGTGGGGCACTGTAAGAAAATCACTCCTTAATTTGATAATACAAATGCAGCATATGGAGGGAAAAGGCATGTTACAGAGAGATGACCATCTTTTAACGGTAACTGAGACAGGTTTGCTTTGTAGAATCTTCTCCAGGACCTGCCTCTCAGCTTTGTCCTCTGCAACAATTAACATTTTCTTGCCAGTCACTTTTTAAACCTTTTACATTCTTTTGTGTTCCAGGCACTCCCTGTTCTGGACTTGTTTCTAACGTCCCGTAAGTGTCTGTGTGGACTGACTTCAGCTGAGCCAATTTTTCTATTTTTTCCCCTCCAAAATCATCTTGAAAAATCAAACCAACGTGTTTTTTTACAGTAAGCATGCCAATAACCATGCTGATGTGCAGCACTCTGATTCAGATCTGTCACAAAACAGTGTTTAAAACTTCCTTTAGCCAGTCGGCGAGATGCTGTACCACACCACCTGCAGGGATGGGGCTGGTTTAAGGGCAGCTCCAAATTACACCAGCTGTCATGAGGGCAAATTACCATCAGCTGCAGCTTTAAATTCCCACATCCAGCTAATTTCATCCTAGGCTACAACTTGGTTAAGCTTCCATTCAGACACCTAAAGCAGATGCCTAACATCACAAATAACTTTGTAACAGAGAACAGGTATATGCTTGCTCATCATTAAAATACACAAGACTGTGAACTGAATCAAATCAGTGATAACACACAAAGTGCTCTAGCAAATGAGGCTGCAATCTGAGGAATTCACCTCGCTAAAACTGCACAGGAATTCAATTTTAATTGCATTTTGGTCTGACCACTCTTCCCCTTGGAACCAAACCAAAGGTGGCAAACATATAAAATGCCAGTTTTATGTCTCTCTGATGTTGTGGGGCCCTAAGCAGTGGGATCTTTCCATACCCCAAGAAGGCATAGTTTATATAGAAGAAAGACAGACAAGATTTGTGTACAAAATCCTCAAAACCGTTGCACTTCCAAGTGCTTGGGTAAGCTCCCATCTAAATACTGACCTCAGGTAAGGCTATTTAACCTGTCTGACTAACAGGTTCCCAACAAGCAGGTAGTGTGAATTTAAAAGAAATTTCTCCTTTGAAGTCCTGCCCTCTCTGTCCAGTTGGAGGACACTTAAGGGAACGTGCTGCAATGAATCAGAAAAGTCCTTACATGAAAATAAGGACTAAAAACTTAACATTTCGTTGTTATAATGAAGCAATTATACGTTGGAAAGAAAATGGAATCAATAAAAATATATATTCACATGTTATTAATTGAGTATTAGAAAAACAAATCCAGGGAAATGTGGTGGAATGGTGTACGCTGAGTGGTTTTAGTAGCACTTTCAACATTCACCAGGTCTCTGCAGAAGGTTTCAGCATAGAAAAATGTGAAGTTTTCTGAGGCTGATTCTAAGGAATCAGAATGATCAAATGATACAAAATGCAAATAATTCCTCACTTTAGTGTTAATATTGCTACTCTTCAGTCCTTCACATTTACAAGAAGTAAAATAATTCACTTACCATTTTAGCCACAATAGTTTACCCTCCTGAGGAGCACGAGGACCACCAGCTTTGTTGGACCTGGACACAAAAATCCATTCAGTATTAATGCAGATCAAGGTAGTATTGTAATTGCTTTTTAAGATGCATGATCCCCACTCCTACTTTTCATTTAAGCTTGAATGCTTAGAACCAACATCAAGTTTAGATCTCAGCATCACTCATTAGATTTGTACTCATGTCTACATTCAGATGTTTCAGCTGTGATACCAAGGGTGTTTTGTTGTTTTTTTTTTTCTCAGGGTTTTAATATGACTTTGTTCCCTGTAAAGCATCCCACATATTGTAATTAAAGTAATGAACCAGCAATGTTTGTTCCCTCTATGCCTGCGGATGCAATGGGAGAAAGAAGGTCCATTGATGTCCAGTACATTTCAGGTCTTTTGGATTGACATATTTGTGATGTCCAATTCCCAGGGAATGAGAAAAGGAGAACGTGCTCACAACATAATGAATTAGAGCACAGGCAGAACGCTTTTACAGCTACAAGTGTAGTTTTCAAGCAGATTGGTGGCACTGCTACCTTATCTGCAAACCTTAAATATGCGTGGAAAGCTTGCACTGGAAGCAACAGCAGTGATATCAAATGCCTCAGATTTGAAAGGTCCCAACATGCCATCTTCTCACTCTTTGCTCAGTCACTCGTGCACTGTAACTGCTTGTGTCAGCCTGGAATCTTCACACGAGCTGCAGTGGTGCTTTGGGGTCTGTGTGCACTTTGACTTCCAAAGGAAGTCAACAACGATACCGCAGCTGCTGCGTTTTGTCTCAGCAGTGTTTAGGGAGCTCCTCCTTTTATCTGGGTCGGATAAAGATAGGACAGCTAAAACAATTTCAAGACGGCTACCCTGCTTTCTCAGAAGCACACTGAGCTGGTTGTACGCCGGAGCCCTCCGTCTCCCTCACCTTTTCACACACAAAACAAAAAGCCCACCACCGCCACCTCAAGCTTTTCAGCACTTGATTTCAATTAGCTTTGGCAGTGGTGGAAGACTCAAGGATATTGAAGTCCTGATAGTTTGGTGAAAAAGAGCAGCTGGGTAACTTACAGAGAGCTCTTCTGTGGAAAGCAAGGTGGTTGTTGCCTGTTCTGTTTGACAGCCATCAGCTAGAATGAAGCTTTTATGAGCACGTTTGTCTTCTACCCAGCTGGCAAAACCAAAAAGGAGGATAAGAGGCACGTAGAGTAACTGCAAACAGCAATGTGCACTGTTAGACCTGATGTGATAAAAAGCTGAATTTGCTAGTTTTACTGGTTTTAGAACTAGTTTCTGACTGTTGTAGGCAGGGATTTATTCTAAGTGAGCCACACCAGAGGAACTGTGGTTAAGACTACCTCGCTGCAGCCACTGTTTTGGCAAGGACAGAGGAAAGTGGAAGGTAAATCTTGCAGACTGATTTAATTCTGATATACCCCAGAAGGGGTAAATGCAAAGGAAAAGATCTGGAACAACAGCACAAGGGTTATGTACTGTACTGCAGAAAGAAAAGCAAGGCTCATCAAGTTTTCTAGGGCAGGATGCCATGCAGGCATCACTTATTCTGAGCTGCTTGTTTAGTGCTCTCACTGTGACTTAAAAAACATGTATTTCAGGAAAAGCTCACTACTTGAATACCATATCTATTCAAGGAACAATCCTTCAGTACAGGCTGTTAGCAAATTAACTGCTTTTATTCAATCAGATGGAGTCAAGCTGCTAAACATTTTTAATATATGAGACTGAAAATGATTATAACCCTACTGGGTTATAATCTGGGCATGAATACCTGGATGTATTGGGAAAAATAAGTTTGACTTCAGAGTCAAAGATTTGCTTCTCATCCAAATCTTACCCGCTTGAAGCTTTAGTAAATGAAATCAGAATTCAGAACTAGCAATCTTAAAGATTTATCCAGCTAAATCAGTTGGATGGAGTTCCAGTCAGTGTTGCACCGTGCCTCAAAACACTGAACAGGTCTCTCTGATGGAGCACAGTACAGCCTCCCTGAAGTTAATATAGATAAACTAAGATGGAAGGTTTGTCTACCCTCAGAAACTTATTTCCTTCCCCACTTCTCTTTGCTTACAACTTTGATTCTTCACAAGAGTAATGACATACTTCATTTTTTTTTAAATTTTTTTTTTCCAGAACGTCACCTGGCAAATCAGTTTCCAAAGACTGCTGCTGAATGGATAAAATCACGTCATGCTTCAGCTGTGCAGTGTGCTGTAAAACCAACCTCACCGAGTGATGGCAAACAGCTTTTTGACATTACTCTGTTAGTAGTTTCTTTTGCCTAGACTACAATCTCGGGAAAGAATAAGTGAATAAGACATGCATGTTGTATTTCTTACAGTGTAAAAATGTTTTCTAAGCATCCTAGTTAGAACATTCAATGAAAACAGGCCCACCAATTGCCATTTCAAATAAATCCTTTCCCTGAAAAGACAGCCTGCTTGTTCCTATCTGTTAAACCTAAGAATTCATCTGTTCTGCTAAATTCTGTGTAATATCAGATGATAAATAGGCAATTTCCTCCTATTTTGGCACGCTTGTGTAACTGATAGGATGGCAAGATGTCCTTCGTGAGGTCTTCTTCAGCACCCAGTGAAAGGGCAAACCTCACCTTTTACTCCTAAGAGAAATCCTCCAACTCAGCCCACTTTTAGGCACTTTCCCCCAAAGATTATTGCTGCTGTCACACTGCTTCTCACCTGGCTCAGTTCAGCCCTTCTTACAGCTTGAAGTTCACTCAGATCTTCAATAGTTGTACTGAACTCTGTATCTGAAGCAAAATATTTTTCTTCCAGAACATAGCAAAAAGAAAGGATGTAAGACACACAGATGTATATGCACTTTATATTTCTGACATCAAAATGTCCATCCTGGCTTTTCTGCAAAGATGGTTACTACCTCTGCAGATTCAGCCTCTCTGCCATGATCTAAGGCACTTTTTATGTGAAAATCCATTTCTGTGGCCACCCCAGGATGGGGGATGACCTGTAAAAGTAATTTACACATCCTACTGTGTGATAAAAAGTTAGACAGCTGGGAGGAGACAAAAAGGGAAGCTGAAGTGGACAGGACCTCCAGCTGCTGCTGCACAGAATAGGAAGATCAGCACTCACATTGGCACTGTCTAAAACTATCTACTTTAGTTTCCTCAGACCAAAACAGCCCAGCACTGAATAGTTCTTACTTCTTACAGCATGCATCCAACTGCAGCCAAATAAAAATGGCAGTATTATTCCTAAAAGTAGTACAGGATATATCATCTCCCAGGGTTTTCAGAAATACTAAGTGCTATTTGAACTGCTTTTTAATAAAAGTACATAATGTAATATATTCATTACATTCTAGATCACTTTATGGCAACTGAATGACATCCCTACAAATAAATAATTTTTAAACAAACTATGTTAAGGATTTTGTCTACCCTCTCTGCTTGGAATTTTCAGCTCAGATGGTGAGTATTCCTTCTCTGTAATGATTTATGCACTTGTAATTGTGTGTGAGATATATATTTATAAATGCATATGCAGACGTGAACCAGCTAAGCTAAGTATGCTGTCTTGAACCTGACGGGCTGTTTGATTTTGTTTAAGAAGGCTGATGTTTGCTGTTACAGAATGCCTAGGCATCCCTGTCAAGAAGCAAGGCTCACTGGGTTGTGCAATGTCCTGGCACGTTAAGAAGCCATTACCTCCTCCTACACACAGTTCACAAGACACAATGCAACAGGTGGATGAAAGACATGTTACGTGGGGGTGTTTTGGAAAAATGAGGCAACAACAAACCAAAGAGGACAGTGGAAAAGCAGCAGTCATTTCGCCACCTGCTTTTATTGGTGAGTTGATTTTTCTGGCAGATGTTTGGGATTTGCTTGGATTTGCAAACTGTATCTACAAGCAAGCAAAAAAACATAAATATGTGCATTGAGATTAAAAAAAAAAAAAGGTAAACAATTGAACCTCAGCAAGGAATGAGTAGTATCCCATAATGCACATTTGGGTATGTGGGTAGATCACAATATACAGCATATATGGGCGTTCTATATTACATTATAGCTAGCTGCACGCAATCCTGTGAACTCCCTTCTGCTGTAAGCATCTAAGACAAAGGCTGCACGAACTCGTGTTTACAGAGCACAGCACAGCAAATCCACAATCCCAATCAGTCCCTGTATGGTACACAGACATTATAAATTTCTTTTAAAATCAGATTTCTCACAACTCCACAGATAGGCCAAGCGTGTCAGCTGAAAGCACAGCTGAAGAGGTGCTGGGAACCCACGCAGTTTGAGGTTCAGAACTGACAGAACCATTTCATTTCCACGTATCCAGCTCCACGTCGGGCTGCATGTCTGCACACGGCTAATTGGTTTTAAAATCCTCAGTACTGGCAACAAACAGACGTGTGGAATACCTTTATGCAGCGTGCGTTGCCGTATCACCTGGGGCAGCATCACATGGGATTTGACACTGTGGGCGGGTTTGGGGTTTGGCAATCCGTGGATAAGAAAACCCACAAGATCCTGCGAGAGATAAGTTTGGGTATTTGTGCTCTCAGTGCTGCTACACAGAAACTCTGACGCCACCATAAGCCATGTAGTACTCTTCCAAAAATAATGGCCATCTCATCCAGTGAGCATGAAGAACGGCTGGCTGTTCCTGTCCCTGTGCAATGAGGTCATTTCCTCACGAGGAGCTGTGCAATGTAATGCCAGAGCTCAGCATCTGGGGGCTCGTCAATGACAGCTTGGTGGGGAAGAGTGTGAAATGGTGGGTAGGAAAGGTGGGAGTTTATGTACAGAAACTGTGAGTTCCCTGTGCCTTGCAGAATGGAGGCTGAGCAGTGCCAGTCAGCATCAGCTGGAGGAAAAAAGAAGGCAGAACAAAACAGAACCTGTGTCCTGAGGTCTCTGAAAGAGCATCATGAGAGGACGAGGAGACAGAGGCTGGAAGGAGTCACAGCCACAATATGCAGAGATTGTTAAAAAAAAGAAAAAAAAATACAAAAGAAGAAAGGGCAAGAAATCCCCTTTTCTATTACAACAACAGCTGAGGCAGAAAACCAGTGAAAAATCTAAATCTAACTGCAAGTTACCTTGCCACAATGAATTTATTTATGGTTTGACTCAGTTCTGTTATTGTAGATGTATATTTAAGTCCAAGTTGTCCCCCACTCTTTTTTCTCATTCAAAACTTATTCCTAAAGACCAGCTTGTCACTCAGATATGTACCTCACTACAGGATGATGCAGTTGTTTATGGGTTTCTAAAGGCAGGAGGACTAAAATATCAAGTCTGATACAACGTGAATCCAGTGGCAGTAGTTCAGTGGCACGAGGACTGACCTTCCATTCTGCTCATTCTAATTATATAATGCTGTTAAAATCAGAAGGCATTACACTGTTAAACAATATTCTGAAACAGCCATGTATTTGTTTAGTGAATAGCCAGTCTGAATCTCTGCTTTGTTTTGCACTCACAGGTTAACTTCCTTGTAGACTGAGAATGAGCTAAAAAACGCCCCAACAAATATAATCTGAAAATACATTTGGATGTATTATGATAATAAACAAAACCTTCATCACAAAGTAATGTAATGGAAGCATGTTAGAAAGATTCCACCTAAGATCTAGAAAGCACAACAGAGCTGGGAAAAAAAAAAAAAATCAAAAGGTATTTAAAGTAGGAAACAAGAGGTTCAGGAGATGCAGCTATTTAATTCATGCAAGAAGATCTTCAGATGAATTAAGTACTTCAGTCCAGCCACTCCAGACCCAGAGGCTGGCGTGATGAAGTGAGCTAACCTGACAGGAGTGTGGGAATGTGAGCAGCAGGAGGAGAAAGGACTCTTGAAGAAGAAACTGGTTTCGTCCCAACACAAAGTTACCAATGCTAATATAATCCTCAGCGCTAACGAGGGTTTGAAGTATAATGAGGATGGAGCTGGAGCCCTGCTGCATCAGTCTGAGGCTGGGATCGCCAGCTAAAGCAGCCCTGCAGAAATCTGCTCCCCCACACTTCTCCAAAGGGAGCATCTCTTCAACACAGCTCTGCAGTGGAAGGAGCACAACCTCATCCTGGGACCACCACAGCACTTAGTGGCAGAATTACAAGTTAGGGACATCTGCAGACTGCCCTGTTTTTGAAAGACAACCCTGGCATTATGTGAAATCATGGATGTGTATTTGCTTCGAGGAAAAGTGAAGCGATCCTTAATTTTTACCAAGCTGGATAAAAACCAGCTCCTGGCTAAAAAGTGTTATGTATTTAAGAGAACTGTCATTAAAATCAGCCTTCCATGCAGACTCATTGGATGAGCTCCTCAGTTTGCATGGAGCCGGGCTGCTTTGCTCACATCATGCACTGCTGGGAGTTCGTGGCAGCTGAGAATCCAGCCTGCAGCTCTTAAGTAGTGCAGAATTAACCGGGGGATACGTGGGCTCCACGAAAAGCATAGCATCACAAGATATCTCTGTGCATTACAATAGCAGTCCCAGCACAAGCCTGATACCAGATTCACCATACATCATCAGAACATGGATGTGCATTGGATTCCCAGTGTTTAGCCTGAGGAGTCAAAAGACCACCCACTCTTCACATGCCCATGCACCACAAACTCAAACACACTTCCCAGTGCCCTACAACAACCTTTCAGCCCACGGCAAAGACCACCAGCTAGATTTTTTCTTTTTGAACTGACTGACAATAGTTCTCTTCACACATAAACTGTAGAAACGCTCTACCTCCAAAATTAGCTGCACTGTTTTCTATTATTGTCTCTAATGCTCTACGGCAGTCTTACTCTTTGTATTTGAAAAAGCAAAAGCAAACTGGGAATACAGCTATTGTTCAGACCTGAAAACATATTCCCACTGCTTTAGTAATCCAGTTGCTATTTGTTTTGGTATGCAACACTGACACCAAAGAAATCAAGAGATGGATTTAGTAGGACCACGCTGTGATCTCAAGGCTGACAAAGAACAAGCCATAAATGGGCTCTGTAGAGTCTAAAAATGCATGAAAACAAACTTTAAAGCAATTGTGATTTACAATTTATTTAGTTATTTTAAGAACTGCCTGCTAGTTTTAGAGTAATGTGATGTGCCTGGTGTCTGGCTTTGCTATTAACTTGCCTAAGTGAGTGTTGACAGTCTCTGTATTCTTCAGAAACTGATGAAATGGGTTGTACCTATAGAACAAACTCTAATTGCACTCATTCTCTTGTATCTGCAGATTTAATCTGATTTTTGTACTTGTTTCTCAGCCTAAGATCCTCCTGAATAAAGTCCACATATTTCTAAGAACAGGCAGTTGGGATATTTCTATTCTAGTTATCAGCCATACCACTGGAACCGAAATAGCATCAATTAAAATTGTCATTGACCTCTTACAGAGCGCTGATAGAAGTGCCATTCTCCCTGTGTCCCAGCTGCTTTTTATACAACGGGGTATTTGATTTCCTCTGAACATTTGATAGAAAGATGAAACTGTCCGATGTTTCCAATTAAAAACAGTTTGTGTTCTACGATGGCTTTAACCACTTCATTAAATCGTTCGTTACGGGTTTGCTCACAGCTTTGCCTTTAATTTGCCTTCTAATACCACAAATTGTCATCTTTCCTTCAATCTGTACACTTTTCACTTACGGATCTAATACAATCATCAGGAAGCTCCATTTTCTTTCATTTGTTAACATCAAAAAGATGTCATTAAAAATCATCACCGCTATTCCGTCTGCCACTTCTGTGCACTGTCAGTGCCCCCGAGTCGTCTGTCTGCAGTGTTAAGGAGTCTGCAGATGTATGTAATCTGATCAGAGAAAATGAGAGACAATTTAAACTCTGCGTCTGTTGTAAAAGGTCTCAAACTGCTCCTTCTCAGCCCCAGGAATCTAGCCGCAGTCCGGCCCATGATGCGGCTTCATGGGAGTGAAGTGTTTCCCCACTCTTTTTGGGAATATTGCCAATGCATTTCCTTGCCTCGTTCGGATGTGGCTGTCCTTCACATCCACGTTTTGTTCCATTTAGATCAGAGTAATGCTAGACCCTTTCTGCTGATGTGTATGCATGCAGAATTAATAGATTTCATCTACCACAAAAAGACGCTGGCAGGAGTTTTGTTGGCAGCAGGCAGAGTAAGCACATAACTCCCTCAGTGGCTTAGTTGCCCTGGTTGCCAACCACATTCAATATTGGCCTCAAGGTGCTTCCTCTTGACCTTTAAAGCCTTGTGGAATCTCAGCCTGAGCGCCTTCTCCAATACAGCAATTCCCTCACCTTCCCAAGTGCCAGCCAGGCTTGTCTGAGTCCCTGTTGTCTCACCAGCAGGTATCCAAATGTGCTCAGCTAACTAGCAGCTTGATTGCATTGAGCAATTGAAAGCAAGTTACATCAGATTTTATAAGAGCTCTAGATTACAATAAGGATGTGTCAGTTACCTGAACGTCCTTCCCACCCTCTGGTCCCTTTGGGACACTTAATATAGTAACAAAGAACAACAAGGGACAGAGTTTGCACCTATAGTCCTAAATGCAACATACAGCAACACAGCTGTATGCAAGTAGGTAGCCACAATACTGTTTTGGAATACTATTTGACATAACAAGCTCAGGCTAACCAAAAAGATTGTTCAAACAACAAATATATTCACTAAAATGAGAGTTCCTTTCTCTTTGGTTTAGCCTGCAGGGAATTTGCACAGTGCTCCACAAAAATGGTTTTTCTAGATAAAAATTAAAAAAAATTAAGCTTTTTATCCAGCCCATCCGTCAGCTTCCCAGCAAAAATTAGGCTCCTCCACACAAGCATTGTTTCCTGAGAAACACGGAGTTGTGCTTGAATAGAGGGCACAGCTTGTGTTTTTAAAATCCTGCTTATACTTTACAAAGCACTGATAAGGGCCTACGTTGCAGAAAGCTTATTTCAGGGCATTAAAAGATAGCAGAAAATGAGAAAGCTGATCCTGGTCTCATCTTACTGGGAAGTCTGGCTCAACTGCAGTCTTCCCTCAGTGAAGATCTATGCTGTAAGTTAACAAACTGCTTGTCGGTATAAGAAAACAAAGTTATTCTGCCACTTTACCTTTCCAGGCTCATGTTCCTTGTGCTCTGTTTCCCAGTCCCACTCCACGTGGCAGAGGTTTCTGTGACAGTTGGATGGTAACACAAGCGAGTGCCATCAAAACCACAAGCAATGCCTTTGCTGTAATTGCTGCTACAGGTACGCTGTAATTCCTACAACCAAGCAATCATCTGTATCACAGTGACAAAAGGTACCGTCTGGTTTGTGCTTCTCAGAGGGTCTGTAGGAGTTCTCACAACAGAAAATCAACAGTGCTTTTATTTTAGCAACAAGAGCTGTTCAAGTGATGGTATTTAAGGAATGAGGTCACATATTCAAGCTGTTTAGATGTAACAGCGTTCAGAGATGTCAGTCAGGCTCCAGGCAGATAAAAAGTGCATCCTCTTATCACCCAGGCATTTCTAGTGCTGGTGTGCTTCTCACATTTAATAAAGCACAGGATGGAAAATGAACTCTGTCCTGGCACAGACGGATGCTTCTGAAGCCATTCACAATATATAGCACTGCTGGAAAATATGAATTAAAAGACTTTGTGCACTTCGTGATCCGAGGGAAAAATCAATGTTCGTACCTGGACTGGTAGTTTTTCTCTATGTTAGGTCAGATTTCAGTAGGATGGATTTTGTAGCAGGAAATCCTAGGCAACAAAGCACATTTCAATTACTGCATTGGTAAAACTTCCTCAGTGGTGTAAAGCACTAATCTGAATTTATAATTTCATCCAGATACACTTAATTAACATAGAAGATTTGGCCCAAGGTTTTTGGCCAATGGCAGAATATGTCTGATGCATCTACAGAATATGTCTGTTCTCATGCATCTACAGAAAGATCAGTGGTTCATCTTAAATTTTTATGGAACGTTTCATTCCGAATAAATTTCCTTTGACTGCTTCAGTGTCAACCAGCTTTACCCATACATGTGAGCAACTTTTACTCAATGAAATATATATGCCTGTGTTGCTTAACAACAATATTTATATGCATAAAGAATTGGCTCCAGAGAGATGACCTGAGAACATGCTTCCACTCTAGCTCCCATTACTTTTGGGCATCCCTGAAGGCCAGTAACACTAGTCCTAGTATGAGAACAGAAGCTCAAGAAGAATTAAGTACAACTAAAAGACATCACAACTTCATACAGTTCCACGTGTTCTCCTATTTAACATTTCTTACATTAAAGAAAAATAGAATAAGATGGATAGGAAAAAATACTCAAAGGGGACTGGATTCACAGCAGTCATGCATGATACATGGTAAAATCCTTCATTTCCCACTAAACCTGGGAGTTATTACATTAAAATCTGACCCAAGTAAAACTAATAATAGAGTAATTCTTGCTCTCCTACTTCAAACCTGGGCAGCACCACCTGAACTGTGCGATATTCAGTATTAATGCACCCTCAGCAAGCTTGCAGATGACACCAAGCTGAGTGGTGCAGCTGACATGCTAGAAGGGCAGCCATCCAGAGGGACCTGGACAGGCTGGAGAGCTGGGCCCATGCCAACCTCATGAAGGTCAACAAGGCCAAGTGCAAGGTCCTGCATCTGGCTCAGAGCAATACCAAGCACACAAATACAGGCTGGACAGAAAATGGCTTGAGATCAGCCCTGAGGAGAAGGATTTAGGAGTGTCGGTTGATGAAAGAGTCAACATGAGCAGGCAGCATGAGTTTGCAGCCCAGAAGGCCAACTGCATCCTGGGTTGCATCAAGAGAAGCATGACCACCAGCAGGTTGAGGGAGATGATTCTGCCCCTCTCCTCTGCTCTCCTGAGACCCCACCTGGAGTACTGCATCCAGTTCTGGAGCCCCCAGCACAAGAAGGATGTGGAGTTGTTGGAGCAGATCCAGAGGAGGGCAGTGAAGATGATCAGAGGGCTGGAGCATCTCTCCTGTGATGACAGCCTGAAAGAGCTGGGGCTCTTCAGCCTGTAGAAGACAAGGCTCCAGGGGAACCTTATAGCAGCCTGCTTGTACCTGAAGGGACCTACAGGAAAGCTGGGGAGGGAATTTTTATAAGGGCAGGTAGCAACAGGACAAGGTGAAATGGCTTTAAACTGTCAGAGGGTAGATTTAGAAAGAAATGTTAGAAAGAAATGCTTTACTATGAGAGTGGTGAGACACTGAACAGGCTGTCCAGTGAGGCTGTGGATGCTCCCTCCCTGGAAGCATTCAAGGCCAGGCTGAATGGGGATGTGAGCAACCTGGTCTAGAGGGAGGTGTCCCTGCCTACAGTAGGGGGGGCTGGAATTAGATAAGCTCCCTTCCAACTAAAACCATTCTATGATTCTATGATTTATCACTACACAGAAAGAAGAAACATGGAATGTCTGCCTGCAGAAATGCTTGGTGAAAGCACTGCCATTGACAGTGAGTGAACTGAACAAGCAGCCAGAACGTCACCTGAGACATCAAGTAGAGCCAACTATTTTCTGCTAGAAATAAATACTTTCACTGACATGACTAAGATTATTCGTGTTTGTTTCTGCACTTTATCAGCTATTCTTTTCTTTCTTTCTGCCCAACAACAGCACACATAGGCAGTTTTTGTTCTTTCCTCATTACAAAATAAAATTAAAACCTGTCTGAAAAAGACTGACTTTTCTTTTGGGAGCTTTCATGTTGCTGCCATGGCACTGTTTGTTTTCTCCTTTGTTTAGTCTGTGTATGGAAGCTGTTTACCTGAACCTGCCCCAAACAAATATTACGACTTAGGCTAAACACAGAAAGCAATTTGTACCTCATCTCCCTGACAGCAGTACAAATTCTTTGTCTTCACTGAAAAAGAGGAAAACGTGTTGCTAGCTACTGAAGATACCTTGCCAAAAGACAAACCTGTCTCCCCAGGCACTGAGTCCAGGCCAGTCCCCATTCTGGAGGCACTCACTGGATAGTCCCCTTTCTTTGGAACTCTCCCTGTGGTGGAAACTGATGCAAGGATGCACAAGGAGCACTGCATTAGCATTGGGTGTACAGTAGTGAGGCAGTCCTTCAGTTAAATAGTAAAGCAGAGCTGTTTTGTTTGGTTGGTTTATGTTTTATAAGCCCTGTTGCTATATGACAGGTTAGAGGTGACAGATGCTCAGTTTCTTTCACTCATCCAAGCCAATGGTTTGATCTTGCAGAACTGCATCAGTGCGTTTTTCAAGCTCTGGACCACCTTACTAACAGCATGAAGGATTGTAAGGATCAAGGATTAATAAGGATTCTGATGAGCATCAACTTCTTTCAAAGTTTTTGACCAAAACTTGCCTCTCTGTACAATCAATAGCATCTGAGCAACTTCCCAAGCAAATTAAACCTATCCAAAGCATTCCATTAAGCAATTTTTAATGTAGGCCATGTACTGCCATTATAACCAATTTGTAGGGTGCTAAGAGCATTTCACCACTTCATTATTTCATGTTACCAAGTTGCTGAGTGATTCATGTTGTCTGAATGTCTCATTTCGTGGCTTAACGAAAGCTATCACAGCCACTTTATGTATCTGATTCAGAAAACCTGTTATTGCTTACAGATGGAGTTCAAATAGAAATGATTAATTGAGTCTATTTCAGTCATTTAACAAACATACTAGCAATAACATTATGAAATAAATGGAGGAAATGTTTCTAATTTTCTGCTACTTGAAGGTACATTACAATTATACTACAGGTGAGAATAAAGCAGCAAACCTCAATTATATTAATTGTCTTTTGCTAATTTAGGCCAACTGAACATAACTCCTGTCAGGATTCTTCTGTATCATGTGTTTGTGCATGTAATTTGCTTGTTCACTGTGACAAGGCAGAACTATTAATCAGATGCAAACAGAGCAAAGTTCAAATCGTTGAGCTTGTAATCACTGCCTTTCTCTGCTGTTCTGGGCTGGACCTCACACATCAGCTTTAGAAATACACCCTAACTGGAATGTGCTGTCATCTTGCAGTGAGCTCTAGCATATATTGCCTCCCAAACCATTCCTCTCTTTGACAGGCTGTGCAGAGCCATCTCAGGCTCGAGCCTTTGCCAGCAGGTCTCTGAAAGCAGCGTCAGGGAACTGATTTAGCAGTCACACAATAATGCTGAGTAACGCTGATCCTCACAGGGAATAATTTCTGCTGCTGTCACTTCTGAGTCATTACATTTTCTGAGGATGGAGCCTTATTTGCTAGCTCAAACTCTCCTTGATGCATGAATGCTGACTCCAAAGCTCCATAACTTCTTACTATAAAGAAGTTGTCCAAAGAAGTTCCTTTGTGGAAGGATCAATAGTCAAACCCCAGCCATGACTTTAAAAAATACTTCTGCATTCATTTGCCTTTTTTTTTAACATATCTCCAAATGCTCAAATGCTCAAAAGGAAGCCTTTCTCAAAGCAACTACAGCCCCCTCTGCCTTCTTTTCCTTAGATACTCCTCACCTCTTTTCCCCTACTCCCATTTCCATCTATGGTTCTGTGGTTGTTTCCTTTAAACACTTAATCTTTACATAGTTTTTAATTTTAAAAATCCTCTTTCAAATATTCAAATAGTGAGAAAATGCATTGCTGGAGAGTAAAGAGGACACAAAGCTTTGGGCTGACAGCAAGACAGCCTTAAGCTCCAGACACCATCATCTCCTTAGGGCATCTTTCTGCTGAGTTCAACAGACACTGCATCTTCAGAGCCTGGCTTGGCCGTGTTACAGACATGCACAAGGCATGACTCTAAACCACAACACGCTGTTCTGTTCCTTCTGGCTTACTTTTAGAGTAGTCAATAGCAGGATTCATTTTCTATCTACTACTTGTTTTCTTTCGTAAACACAGAAGTAACCTCCATATGTTACCAAGTTAAACCAAATCAATGTACTGTTTATTTTCAGACTTCTTATTCAGTGCCAAGAGAGATGATAATGAAGAATCAATCTGCCCTGTATGTATAAGCACAGCTCATTCTATGTAGTCTGCCAACATTTATGTTCTCAGACTAATGAAGCCTTCAAACCATAAGCACTAGCATTGGAATCCTTTAAAACAAGGATATATAGGTACCAGAATCCCACATAAGAGGGAATATAAGCCAGGGAAGAAGCAGACACAATAAGCTTTTTTTCAGCTCTGAAAACACTAAGTCATGCTCAGTGGACTGCTGAAATGACTTTTCTTTGTACCCAGCTATGTAATGCCTTTGCAACACTGCCAAACTGCAGATGGGCTTTCTATAATGGCTCCTCTTTAAAGCTTCACAAGGATTTCCCTGCCTTAAATCAGGTCTTATTGCTGCACCAAAGGAAAGATATGCTCTTAATATTGACAGGTTTTGTAACCAAATTATAAAGCGTTGTTCTTGATTTCCTATGCAGGCAGCAAGCAGTGTTCTCAGCTCAGGAATCTTAACCATTCTTCCTCAGCACAGCAGAAGCAAAGCAGTGACCCAGCCTGCTTCCTGCAAACACTGTGGCATTGCTGTGCCAAGCTCTCTGCAAACACCAGACATGAGGGAACTTACTCCACAGGTTTGTCCTTGAAGTTGGAATTACTTACTAAGCCTGAAGCATGAACTAAGTTTTTACATTCTTTTTTTTTTTTTTTTTAATCCCTATCAACAACAACAACAAAAGCTGCAATTTTTACATATTCCAGATTATGAATATCTGGAAATCTGGAGTGTTCCAAAAATGAGGCAGCTGGCCTAAAGCAATGCAGTAAACATGAGGTTCTGCAGACTGTTCTCTCTCTTTAAAGTTCACACAGCTGATGTGTGAGTGAGCACAGATGCAGCTGTTTAAAGGGGAGCCAGGCAGCCACGGTGGTGACAGAAACTCAGCATCCAGAGCCTGGCTGGTGCCAAGCAGTGAAGGTACCCATGTCCTGGGATAGCCTTCAGGATGAAAAGCGCTGGGGCAATTTTTTCCCATAGTCCCAGCAAGAATTCTGATTTGGTAACTGAAAGGTCTCCTTGTTACCTCTTGGTCTCATGTGGTTACAGTGTGAGAGCTGAGCACAGACCCTATAAATGATGACTGATCATCTAACGAGATACCATGCTGATTTTCCCAGTGAAATGTGACGGCTACGGAAAGTCCATTTACAGTCTGTCAAGGACAGTTGAAAAAAAGAGAGATCACAAAAGTGCTAATTCTTCATCTTTCCTCCTGTTTAGTCATTAGTCAGAGCCCATTAGAGCAAGCCACGAGCCCCCTGTTCAAGACAGAAGACCCCCACAGATGTAATGGGGAATCTGAATGGGAGGAGACCCCTCGCAGCAGTCTGTGCACTGCCAGCTGCCCACCCCCAGCTTGGTGTTGATGAGGCTTCATTACTGCAGACAGCTTCCATCAGGTACCAGGAGCCAGCCATGCCCTCTTGGTTGATGTCTCTAAACGTGTCACTGCAGCAATACAAATATAGCCAGTCCATTACTCTCCAATTGTTTGACTAAGCAGGTTTTGGCTGAGAAAACACTATTATTTCACCACTGGGACCAAATTTTTATTTCAGATATATTCCTGCAGTCGTTGCATTTCCTGGCTAGGGCTGCACCTCTACAAACCCAAGGGCAGAGCTGGCCCTTGCTGAGCAAAGAGCTCTGATGGGAACCTACACTTGAGCCTCCTGTTTTTCCATCCTGAGTGTTGATTAAGAAGTGACAGGGCACAAGGAAATGGACAGAAAACAAACTGTGAAGGATACTGGAGAATCAAATTCTGTTCTCAGTAAAACATTCACTCACTAGAGAAGATTACTAAATCTCATATTAAAACTACTTGTCTTTTCAAGGGTATGGAGAGCTATTCAGTAACTGAGTGAGGTGCTCCTGCCTAAAAAACTACGTAACAGAAATCCTGCACGCTGTGATTATTTAATAAAATATTGAACCAGTCTTTTGGATCACAACTCATAACTTAATATCAGCTTTCTACATACAGGTTAAGAACACAGTCTTCGAGGAAGCCTTAGATTAAGCTTCCTGATAAAACATATTAGCTGCAGAAAAGTTGCTTCATAAGCCCTGAATCAGATGCCAAAAAGTACCTCTTTGTGTGCACGGAAACAATGCAGCAATCCTTCCATGCTGAGTGCAGCTATAGGCCTCTCTACAGTCTGGGCACACTCAGCTCTATAGTGCATGAGCTGTTTTTGTTTGCAGATGGCAGGGTTTCTCAGCAACGTAAGAATGTGAAGCACAAGTGGCATGTGTCAATAAGAACAAAGCAAAAAGTCAAGCTTGGCTTCCTTTCACAAGAAAGAAGCCCAGGAGAACTGGGTAGTTCTCCTTTCATGCATTTCTCCTCCTATGCTTTTTGCCTACAGGTTGTTGCCCAAGAGTTTACAGAGCTTGGCCCAGGTGTGCTTCTGCTGCATACACAAAAATGCCCGAAAGGAAGAGGGAGAGAAAGGGCACAAACATAAGTATATAGATGAAATGTTTTCATTGCGATGCAACAACGTAATGCATACTAATGGAATGAGGTCTGCACTGTCTTTATTTGGGGTATGCTTAACAGCAGGAACAGTATGGCAGCCTTGTGCCCTAAATGGTGGGACTAGATGATCTTAGTGGTCCTTTCTGACCTTAATGATTCTGTTATTCTGTTCTGTATTACTGGGAAATTCTCTAACCTCATGCAGTTTTAGATCTACTGATAAGCAGAATTACATCTTAATTTTCATCCCTCCAGCGGTGAATGTTTCACAATAATCATACTGATTTCATCTGTCCCAAGAACAGATTAAAAAGTAGCTTTAGCTATCAGTGTTGTGTCTCTGGGAACACTGGAAAGCCTTTAAACTTTCTTGTTCTTGTAACTTTTTTGATTATGCCTTGGAATAAAACCATTGGTCTCTTGGGCCACGCTGCTGTGCAAATAGCATCCTTCAGAACTGATGTCACCATACTAATTAGCCCTTAAATGAAGCCCCATGTCACTGAGAGTGGTTTTTACACCAACACTGAAATTGATTATCTTTTGTATCAAGCACCAGGGTGATGGACAATGAGGTGCACTGCAAACAAATGGCCCAGTGTTGTCAACTCCCACGTGCCCTCTGTCATTTGTGTAGTCCCTCTTCATCCTGGAAGAAGCAACAGGCACCTCGAGACTCATTGCTTTTGGCAGGGTCCAGTAAGCTAGCTAAACTACATCCACTTCACTAGCTTTGTTTGCAGAAGTTGAAACCAAGTGGAAAAAAACACCACCAGCTCCTTGCTGCTCAGATTTGCCCCCTGATGGTTCACCTTGGCAAAGGACCGAGCCTTGTTGCTGGACATACTTTCACCAAGGCAGTGCAATAGAAGGGAAGTCATGTCTCAACTGCGCCGTTCCCAGAAAGCTAATCTCTTGCATACTCTCAATCCAGTCCTGAATTTCCATGTCCCAACCAGCAAACAGACTGTGTTCTTTCACAAATCACCAGCCAACGTGACTGCTCGCAGCCAAGCAGCTGCTATTGTTCTCTGCCATTTCTAAGGGCTCAACTTTACAGTCACTAGACAAAGATCAGGCTAAACAAGGCCTGAAAGAAACAAGCAGACAGATTCATCCACAGTTACAAGGGCATAAGAAGCAAACAATATTTTTTTTTTAAATCCAAAGTAGTATAGAGGAGGAGTTGTACTGGAAGATCCCATGGAAATGACATTAACACATTCGTAACTGAATCTGCAAAGAGGGTGGTTTGAGCATCACAACAGGAACAGAGATGACATTTAGCCAGCCACGAGCCTGCCAGCTTGAGGAGATCACACACAGCCTGTCAGAGGAGGTGATGGATTTCAAACAGGAACTATGACAGCATTTCTAACACACTGAGTGGCACCCTGTGAGTGTTCATCTAACGTGTTCACCACAGAGACTGGGATGGAAATTCCCCTTGTAAGTGCAATTCCTCTATTTTGTCATCTCTTAATAATAAAATAAAGAAAGTTAACTTGTAAAGAGAATGGCAGAGCTATTCTGTGGGCTAACTATCTGCTTACAGCATGGAGCCAGAATCAACTTCTTTGAGTAATTTGTTTCCAAAACTTCTCTCTAATTGAGGGAAATTACTTACATGGGATGGTTCAATTTTATTTTCATTAACCATCTTCTGAAATTTCTAGGGAACTTCCTCATGATTCGAAGATGCAGGATTCTGCCTAGTAATGCCAAATACAAATCTTTTGATGTTAATTTTTTGTCCTCACCTGGGCTGTCCACACACTTTATTGCAGTGACACTATCAAAACAGATGCACACAATCATTTTCCCATTCTTTAGCAAGGTCCAAGACCTATGACAGAGGCATTTTCACAGAAGCATGGCTCCAAAGTGAAAACAGAACAACATTGTCCAGTTCTTGCTTTGTCTTTTTTTTTTTCATTATTCTTTTTTTGAAGCCAATATGAAGTTAGTTGTCTTGGACAACTTTGGGCTGTACTTAGACCAAAAGTTAAGATTAGGAGAAGAAAACAGCTACTGAACATAGAATAAACTGTAAGCCCTTTCCAAAGGTGATGGAAAGAGAAGTCTAAAAGGTAAATCTTTCTTTGTTCCTGCTTCTGAAGCAAGAAGAAAAATAGGAATGATTCAACCTACTCCAGATACCAGATGATGCATAACAGCATGTATCCACATGGTAGCATTCCCAGAGGTTGCCAAGACTCAGAGGAGACCACAACTGCTTCTGCAAATTTCAGCACAGGCCTGGAGGCTCTGCACCAGAGCAAGTCAGCTCTGCGAAGCCTGGTGTCTCTTTTGAGGAGAAATCTCAGGCACAAGGCTTAGATAGTACAGAATCTCTAAAGAGGAGAGACGGACAGCGACAGAACTGGAAACTGTTCAAGGAAGGACTGAGTCTGTGAAGGCACTTTAGTAAATTTAGCCAACTTCATTTCAGAGTGTCTGCTTAAAAACAAAAAAAGAAAAAACAAAAGAAATATCAAAGAGAGCCAGATTCCAACCATACTGTTTGTCCAGCTCCCCATGTCTTCTAGCACAAGCAGCATTGCAGTGTGAGGCTTCGGGTTCGGTTATGCACGGGAAACCTCTTATTCGGGTGCTACTGAAATGAGAGCTGTCTCTGCAGGCAAAAGAGGAAGAGAGCTCTGTCACATGCAGTGTCACACCGATGAAGTCATGCACTGGCATAACAGCAAGTGTTGTCAGTTGTCAAAGGCCATCTGTAGCCAGCAGACTTAAACTGTCATCCTGGAAAAAGATGCAAACAAGCCTAATGGGAGATTGCTTTATCCTCTTTCTGGCATTCAATCAAATGTTCCCTGAACAGATATAGAAAACAAAGGATCACATTTATTATTTTTTTTTCCTGAAGAAAAACATTATTTTTTTGGCAGTCGATATGTTTTCAAAATGACAGGAAGAATAGGAAGAATCAAAGAAAACTCCACAACCAAGGGGTCACTCGTCAGCTGCAGATTGCATATAACTCTGCTGCTCCAGGGAGAAAGGAATTGCTCCACTGCTTGCTCTGCAGAATAGACTCACAGACTTTTGAATCATTTATGGGTTTGCTGTGTAAGTAATTTGACACTCTACTTTTGTGCTTTCTCCCTTTTTAGGGGGAAGGGGAAGAAGTTATTTTTATGGTACCAAACCCTCTGGAAACTGCTGGAAAAATGTAGAAAATAAGAGATCCATTCCTTGGATCAGGAAGTGGATACACACTTGGATATGATACATTAAGCATTCCTTACAAAGCGTAGTGATGGTTCCCTGTACACTTCAAATGTCCTCCAGCAGGTATCAAATCTCCAAATCAACCTGCAACTGAAGAGAGGAGACCAGGGGAGAGGAACACCTTCCAACACATGCAGGCCCCAGTGGTGTAAGGAGGGAGATGCTCCGTTCCCTATTCCTGGAGGCAAAGACAAATGTGCTTGTTTGGTTGGTTCTAGCACAGGCAGGGTCCAAAGAAGAAGAGCACTGAAAAGTGAAAAATGAGTCTTGGGATCTGTGCCTGGTACTGATGCAAATGAAGGTGAAACTATACAAACAGCAACACAATTGGGCCATTCATCATTCCTTCATTAGCAGCTTTTCTTCGCAACACCCCCATCAAAGAAAGAAAACCTCCCTTCTTTTTATTGAAGACCAAGAGGATTGAAAAGAAGGCCTAATTGGTGAACGTGCACCATGTGCACTGTTTTAAGGCCATTTGTTAGTGCAAGTAGGATAGCCCTGAATCCATAGGTAGTGTCTGTGTCATTCAGCTTACACAGCTTCCATAAGAAGGACACTTTTACTGTGTCTTATTGAATCTCAACCTATGGCAGAACAGGTGCTTGCTATGAAAATAAATGCTTCCAGCAATGGTGCTAAGCAGGTACCCTTACACTCCAGGCATAGTCCCAGACCTGTTATCTTGCTTAGATTTACAGGAAAGCTCAGATTCCAATAAAGCATGCACATCAAGTACACTAGTCTTGTTTACTCATATGTAATTACAATTGCTATTAGTGAAAAAGAGCTACATTGTTTAAAAATATTTTGTGTTCCTTTAACAGAATAAAAGTCTTTTGTGTTCTGTTCACTTGGATGATTGAACATTAAGGTTCTGTATATATATATATGTGCATCATACTCTAGGCTGACAGAATTCAATATTGCTACAGCTGCCTGTCACTTCCCATTAAAAAACTTGACTTCAGCTGGTTATAAACCTTTCAGTCAAATTTTTCCATGCCAGTGGCTGAACATTTGGAAAGCATCTCAGCAAGAAATGATTCAGCTGTTTTCAAGAAATCAGGTGGACAGTAAAATACATTGTCATGACTATGTTAAAAAAACTTAAGCTTTTTGTTGGGTTTGTTTGTTTTTGTTTGTTTTGCTTTTGTTTGTTTTGCTTTAATCCCAAAGAGCAGGTGACCAGTAAGGCATGCACCTTGCTATCCCTGAAAGACAGTGTTCCACTTGTTGGAGTTTCTAGGATTTGAAGCTACTCACTTTCAGGAGATCACAGCACCCATTTGCAGAAGTGACCTCCAGGGCCTCACAAAGCCTCTCATCTGCAATTGCTGAACCCAGACACTACAAGTCTGGACACAGAAACCGAGGGAAGGAGCTCCCCCATCTTCCTCAGAGTGACCTCTTCCTCAGCACACAATCATAGAATGGCTTGTGTTGGAAAGGACCATCCGCTTCCAACCCCCAGCAGCTCAGGCTGCCCAGGGCCCATCCAACCTGGCCTTGGCACCTCCAGGCATGGGGCACCCACAGCTCTCTGGGCAGCACTGCCAGGGCCTCACTGCTGTCTGAGTGAAGAATTTCTTCCTAATCAACCTGGAGAAGGTTCACGTAAGACACAAGGATTGACAGAAAGACATTCTGAAAGAAATGAACCAAAGGGTCAAGATATCTGCACAGCAACAAACGCCTGGTTCTAACTATCAAACAGCTCATCTACCAAAATACCAGGTTACCTACAAAGATCACCTTTGGGTGCTTCAGGCAGCACAGCTCATTGCTGATTTTCCCTTTTTTTTTCCAGTCATATCATGGGTATCATTTATTAACACATCCCATTGTAAACTGTTGATCTGTGGCATGATGACTCTAGCAAGAATTCTGTGCTTTGTTTCCAAATTTCAGGCAGAGGAGACATGCAGTGACATGGAGGCTGCGTGCTCAGCCCAGCCTCGTTGGAGGAGTGCCTTGTATTGCACTGAGACACAGCCCCTGCACTGCCAGAGCAGCACTGATGCAATTCACAGTCTGCTAGCACGTCAGCTGGAAAAGAGCTCTGCAGATGTAGGATCGTGTGAAATTAATACTTCCAAACAAAAAATGCAACAATACCAACATCCTGTAAGTGATTGATGTGAAGGACTGCTTCAGGAACAGCAGCAGAAATATCAATTAAGTCTGTAAAGGTATAAAAAGGTACAAAAGAAACCTGTGATAAAAAGGGATTAAGTCTCTGGAAACAGACCAGCAGTCAATGATTCTTTGGATTTCAGGTCAACTTAGATCCTGGCTGCAATGCAGAAATTGTAGCTGAATAGATTAGAATAAATGCAGATTTCAGCACTGTGGTGCCTGAACCTGAACGCTTGCCAGCCCAGTCCTTGATTTGACTTATGCTTAATTCTGGTCTGAGTCTAAATAGCAAAGCAGTGCCCATCAGTAAGGATCTTTAACATAATTACCCTATTATAAAATATGCAGTACAAATGACTGAATTACAACAGGAGATGAATTCATAGGAAAAATCACAGCTGAATTTGAACACACAGAATCATAGAATCATTTGAGTTGGAAGGGACCTTTAAAGGTCATCTAGTCCAGCTCCTGCATATTTGTCACTGATCATGGAACAACATACTATTAACTTAAGCAGTATGTCATAACATATAATACACTATTAACTTAAGCATCTTACAGACAGCTGCCAACATGGACATGCTACATTTCTCTTTGAATCTAGAATTAAGGATCAGCAAATGGAAAAGATGGATGGAAGCTTGATTGCATCTGAAGGTCATCTGAGATGTCTGCACCGGACACAAAAGCCAGAGCAGCTACAAAAAGATGATCAAGAATTCACAAATTGCTCTTTCAAAATATCTTTTCACTTTGGAAGTAATTAATTCCTTTCAAACAAATGCTGGGGGTACAAATTAAACAGGAAAGAAAACTGGAGAAACCCATTTGTGATGCTTCTAAAAGGGGAAGCAGCTTTAAATGGTAAGTTGCGATTCTACCTCGGGTTAACATTTGGCAACCTGGATTTACTTCAGGCCCTGTTTTTACACCCACTTTTACGTGAAAATATCCATTTAGAACAACTTAAAATGCACAGCCTGAAAGGTTCAGGAGCGGAGCAGGGTTCTGAATGCTGAGATGGTTCAGTTCAGTTTACAATATGAGCCCTTTCCAATTGAAATTCTATGTAAGATGCAATGACTGTTTTGTAAAGAGAGGAGATAAGAGAGATCACAGAGCTCTGGACCACCCTCACAGGAGCTGCTCCTGAGGAACTTTACAAGCTGGAATGAGGCTTCAGATGGCCTGAAAAGGTGAAGGCTTGGGGAAAAATGAGGGAGATTGACGGTCCTTATCCTGAGTGTTTGCTTTAATGTTTCTAAACACGAGCCCTGAGCAGAGGAAATAGGGCTTTGCACAAGTTGTGTCAAGGATCTGCTCACCAGCTTGCAGGGTATAATCAATGTGTATCAGGTGTATAATCAATGAAAATTATATAAAGGAATATTATATAATTTAATAATATTAAGATGTTATAGTAATGAAATAAGCAAGAGAGTTAGGCACAGCAAGACAAAGAGAATAAATAGGATGCTCACCCGTGTTGTGGGCTCACTCAGGAAAGACCAGTGGAGTGGATCTTCCAAAGAGAGAAGAGATCCTTCCCCACTGGTAGTCAGCTCTTAAACGGATCTAGGAGAGGTGGAGCCAGGCTCCACCCCTTCCTGCAGCACAGGTGAATTGCTTTCACCTGTGCTCCCAGGGCTGACTCATTGCTCGCCTCAGGTGATCAATCAGAGGTTCAGGCCGTGACTCAGCAGTTCCCATACAGTATGGCAGGTACACAGCAACCAAAGGTCACCAAAATCATGTCTTGATAATTCTGAATTTGTTTCTAGATGCCAAATATCCTTAGTCTCAGAAGTTATGGAATTAATTTACTTTGTGTTTTATAGAAGTTTATTTACAAACATGTTCTCGGGAGAAAAATAGAAAAGGTCACAAAGAAAAGTAATGAATTTTACTAACAGATGTTTCAACCTCAGATAGCATTTACAGAGAAATGTGTGAGAGGAGAACATGGCCACGTTTGCTCTTTGAATTGAGAGTAAATGCTAAAGCCACACGCAAACAGAAACGGTTTAAAACTGGATGCCTAATTAAACCCAACAGATCAGATCAAGAATTAAAATCCATTTTTTTCCTCATTCATCATTCCCAAGAGCTTAGGTTAGTAGTTTATTTGCTCCACAGGAGAGTTATTGCTATTGCAGTGCAAGTTCAGCATCTCTTTCAGAAGGAGAATGGATGCAAGACACGACCCTCTGACTACAGCACGCTTCTGTGCCTGGCTGCAGATCACAGCACAGCCCTGAGACATGTAAAGACATTCTACAAAAACTACTGATCCCTCCTCACGTTTGTTATTCGCTGATAACACTTTTCCTACTGCACAAAGCGTTTCACTAGATTAAAGGGGAAAGCCAGATCCTCCCTGAAGCCTAAGATACAATGTACAGAGACCAAAAGCAGTTTTAAACGAGCCAGCTTGCATGGCTGAGACCCAGCAGTGCTCCTGTTCTGTACAGACTCTGCTGTGGGCTCATTTGCTGTTTCTTGACAGTCTAGTTTAGGAACAGGTTGGCTGCCTCTAAGCTACACAGCAATCTCCAGTGCAGACATGTCCTGAGGGAAACAGTGGCTTGCCAAAGCCCTATGATAAGCTTACATGCATCAGGACCATACTGTATAGGTTACCTTGATTTACTTTTGCTTTTAAACAGTTTTTTTCAGATGCCATGGCTCAAAAATTAAGCAAAAGAACAGCAGCAGAAGATGGATGGGCCCTGGGCAGCCTGAGCTGGTGAGGGGCAGCCAGCCCATGGCAGGGGGTCTCTGAGGTCCCTTCCAACCTAAGCCTTTCTTCTATGATTCTACAATCAACAGCTCATCCTTAAAAAGAAACTTAATTATTTGTTAAAAGCTCTTTTTAAGGAGCCAATAACAAGTTCTGATTGATAATCACTAATACATACTTGAGATACACACTAGAGATACTCCTAAACAGTGGCCTAGATGAGCTACCCACAAACAAGATGCTCCTTTGGCTGGATGTTAGTCTGCTAGAAGAAGCCTTAAAGCAAAGATACAACATGACAGTCATACTGATGCATTGAAAAGGAAGGGGAAGAGAGAATACCATCTCAGATGCTAGGAGCTTACTATCTGTGCTAGTTACTGTAACAGGAAAACCCAGTAACTCAATGCAGCATGAGATATTTCTGGAAACCAAAATATTTCCATGCATTCCAGTCCCCTCTTTCCCTGAATGAGGAATAATTTATTTAATATTTAGGAACAAGAACATGAGTCAGTCTTTCTATAAGAGTATATGTATGTATTTATATATATATATGTATATATATAAAATTTTATCACATTGGCTTAAACAGAAATGTTATCAATAAGCAAAAATGAAAGGTTTTCTATTCTATACACAAATATACAGAGATAGGTATCCAGAATATTCACTGGACGTTAAAACTGGATGAAAATCCTCCTTATTTCTAGTCGATAAAAAATTCAGAACTAGAACTGAACTTCACAAATTAAGCTTACAATGGGATTCACACAGACTGTCCAATTCAAAAGAGCCCCAAGATGAAAAAAGTTAGGGTTCAGGTCAGAACTTCCCTTTTAGGCCCTCCTGTCTGCCTGAAGGTATCTGCTGTGCCCTTGTCTACAGCCACACCACCCCGTAATGGGGTACTTCAACAAGTGTGAGCAATGACCATGCTCAAACCAACTGAGTGGGTCTCCTGTTCTCATGGGTAAATTCCACACCTGTCTGCACCAACCTCACACGCAGGTAGAGCTGCAGCAGCAATTATCAAAACTGTCAGAACTCTTCTCCTCATACCCAGCTCTTACATTATTTATGGCTGGAAATGAAAGCAAGACAAATGAGTAAAAAGCAGCAAAAAATCAAATAATTTTCTGTTTACAGGTAAGCTCTTTTAGAAGTTCAGGTTAAGTGAATCACAGATGCAATTAGCTTGTGGCAACACAGAAAGACTGGAAGGGAAGAGCCCAGTATCGAACTGTTTATTTTGAATGCCAAACACAGACAATGCCTTTGTCAGCATATATACAATGTCAAGCACAGCCTGGTGCTCTTATTCTACCATAAGAAGGATTAGGAGATACTTGTGTTACAGCACTGTCTCAGAGCTAGGGTAGGATTTATTCTTCCAGTTTCTTCTAGGAGAAGTGCAATTATTATTCTAATTTTACACAGGGGAGAATGGTGACACAGACAAATCAGGTCACTTAATTAGCATCCTTTGAAAATTTGACATCATAGTCCCAGGTTAAAACTTAATTCTCTAAGCAAATATATTTACTCATCGTTTATCTCTGTGTTTATGCCAGGAGACACGAGCAGCTCGAGAGGTATGTCAGAAATTGCCACTGCTCTGAACTCAGGGCTTCAGCAATTGCAAACTGATGCACCCACCCGAGCAACACAAAGCTGTGGCAGTAAACAGATATTAAAAAAGGATGTTTTCAGTCAAAAGCAATATTGCCAGCTCCTCCAGGGTACACCTTTTTACAGCTAGCCCAAGTAATGTTTATACCCACAGATTTCAGAAGGGAAACACACTTAGCTCCTCAGGGTGTCAGGCCTGTAAAGTAGGTTTCATTTTCTCTAGCTGCAAAGCAAGACCAGTCTGTAGTGCAGGCAGCTATTGCAAAGGTTGCATCATGCTAGCACAGTGCTGTGAGCATTAGATGTGCCTACTGCTGTTAAATATGTGACAGATGTACCTGCAGAGAACTCATTAATTCTAATTTCTATTCCTGTTAGTCTAGAAATACCAGCATGTAATTGTTAGTTTCTAAAATATTCTGGCAATTTTTTTTTTTTTTTTTTGAAACTGGAAAACTGTGTCAGCGTTTATTTTGGACTATCAGATGAAGGCTGCTCTCTCGTGTGCCCCTCAAATGATGTGTTAGGGTAACCTCAGCCACCTAACAGGAGAGGGGAGAGCTGCAGCAAGAATGCTTTTTGCAGTCCTGTAAGCACTTGGAGTAGCTGGGAAACTTCTTCCAAGGAAAGTTGAATGGAGAAGCGTTCTGTGAGAAGAAAATTCACAATAAACTCTCATGAAAATGAAAACCAAAACCAATGCATGTGTGATACACAGATGGTATGACAATAACACACATATTTTAAGGTTACATTGCAGTGCCCATCAGGAAGCAAAAGGCTGAGTGAAGAACAAGCCAGCAATCACATGCTGTAACTGCAGGCTGACAGGAAGAAATCCAAAGGAACTTGCGTATCTCGTTTTCCTGAAAAGCATGCTAGTTTAAGTAACACTGAGTCTCTCTCTTCTGACGTATTGTTTTTCCTAGAGGTCTGAAGATAAGTTCATCTGACACCAAATCAAAGCCTGGAAGTAACAGCGAGCTAACTAGCTGGGTACAAAAGCTGTGCAAAAAGGCATCCATCCATCTTGGTGACAGAAAGGGCTCACACACACAAACTGCTTCCCTGTGAGAATGGGAAGACACCACATGTTGCTCTGTATAATAGCACACGGGGACCAGAAATTGATGGTATGCATCCCCAGACTGCAGCTGTGGGAGCAAAATCTATCAGCCCAGACTTCTCAGCCTGCCCATGGGGACTTGAAATGCTGACAGGAAAACTTCATTTAAGCAATGATATTAAAGACACGTGGGCAAATAAAGCACAGTGGTGTCTCTGAGAAGAAAGCCACAAGAGGTCCAGAGGAGGGCCACAAAGATGATCAGGGGGCTGCAGCACCTCCCCTGTGAAGACAGGCTGAGGGATCTGGGCTTGTTCAGCCTGAAGAAGAGAAGGCTGCAGGGTGACCTCATTGCAGGATTTCAGTACCTAAAGGGAGCCTACAAACAGGAGAGGAATCAACTCTTTGAAAGGGTAGATAACTGCAGGATGAGGGGAAATGGTTTTAAGTTGAGGGAGAGGAGATTTAGATTGGATGTAAGGGGGAGAGAGTGGTGAGGTGCTGGAACAGCTGCCCAGAGAGGCTGTGGATGCCCCGTCCATCCCTGGAGGTGTTCAAAGCCAGGTTGGATGGGGCCCTGGGCAGCCTGGGCTGGTATTAAATGTGGAGGTTGGTTGCCCTGCATGTGGCAGGGGGGTTGGAGATTCATGATCCTTGAGGTCCCTTCCAACCCATTCTGTGATTCTCTGCAAATAATACACAAAATTACCAATTATTATGTATGAAAAACTAGACTAGAAAAAGAAACGTAGCTTCAATTCTTTCATAATACTTCAGATATGCAGCAATTACTGCCCCAACCAATAGCAAAGTAGAAAGTAAACACAGTGGCCAATGGATGTTTGCAGGAAATAAGCTGTTAAATTATGCAATTACTTTCAGAGGAAGTTTAAGAGACCTGAAATGCACAAAATAAATGTGTGGGATTGTAAAGGCTTGCACAGCATGGAACTACAAGCATGGACAAGGCACTGCAGAAATCACGACACAGTTGTGCTGAGCTGTTTCCCACAGTATGTGATTACATGATTACAATCTATGTAATAACCATCTACAAGGGAAGGTAAACTGAAATTATGTAGGCAAATTGGGGCAAATTTCCCTCTCTGCTCACTCACGCACACCTTGTTTTTGAGTTTATTTTGTTTATTTTGTCATTTGGGTAATCTAGAACATAGGTCTGTTTTACCAAAGGTCAGGGTTGTCACTGGGTATGGAATAATACCATTGAAGTAACCACGGTTGAGAAAAGACCTCCAAGATCATCCAGTCCAACTGTCCACCCACTACCAATGTTTCCCTACTAAACCATGTCCCTCAGTACAACACCAAAGCATTTCTTTAGTACCTCCAGGCACAGTGACACCACCACCTCCCTGGGCAGCCCACTTCAGCACTCACTACTCTTTCAGGGAATCAATTTTTCCTTTTTTTCTATTTTATTACATAATACCATGCACCACAATGCCTCTTCTGGAAACTCTGAAAGCATCTGCTGCTCAACAAAACTGTCCTGCAAATGTTTCTGTAAGGTGTGCACAGCGAGCTGCAACACTTTGCATAGCATCTGAAATGTTTTACTGCTGAAGTTTTGCTTTAATTCCTGGTAAATGTTCACAGATTACACATCTACCTCTGACTTCTTTTGCTTGGTAGGTTTTTTTTTTTTGAATCAGCAGCATAGCATTTTATATAATAATTGTGGACAGAATGGTAATGCTGGATTTCTGCTATATATTAAATGCACATAAATAGTTAACACATTACATATTATAATACACTGAGGACATATTTTAAGCAATTTATGTTCCATATACTACACAGGAATTTGTCTGTAGGACTAATGAAGGGTATTCAAGCTACTCTGTCACAGTAAAGCTATTAGTATAAATGGGACCAACTCCTCGTGTCACAGACAGCATAATGCTAAAAGGTTTAATAGGCTCTTTGGCAGGAGACAGACAGAATAGATTCAGCTGCTAAAAATCGAGACGCTGACATTTTGCCCTTAGTCACCAGTGTTATCTTTCTCCATAGAAACCAAGTGTAGGACAGTGTACATTGTCACTGTCACTTTCTAGTCTGGCTGTGTTACAACAGCTTCACTTTACAAAGAGAAATTGAGTTCCCAGGAATATTTTTAATATATTGCTGTTATAAAGACACTAAGCAACTTGCATGAATTACATGCTCTGACTGTCTTCTATCCCCATCTCTCAGGAAACACACAATAACAAATGAAAATGGGTGTAAAAGATATATACAGGCTAAGGACTCATTCTATATGGCATTCCTATTGTATCCAACAATAATGTTCTCAAACAAGGAGTCAGAGAAAGCTGCCCTAGAGAATAAATTGCCTGAAACTCAAACGTTGTATTGTGATAGGTTGGAACTACACAAGGGTTTGAACATTGTTTTATCAGTCATGGTTTTTTTTCCAGTCCTACTGACATTTTAAGGCATCTGGGATACATCAGAGAAGGATGTCTGTATAGAACTGGGGAGATAACCAAACCAGATGGAAAGAAAAGGGGGGGAAAGGAACAAAAAGAAAGCTCTAAGTCAGGCAAAAGCCATTGCAAATACTGTGCTTATCCAAAAGTGAAAAAGGGCTGGGCTGTTTTTCTTCCACATCCTTCACAATTAGTAGGCCAGAGCACTATTCCCAGAGTTCTCTGTTCCCTCAGGAGCGCTTATTTAATCCATTTTTAATCTCTCTGTATGTTTCATCTGAGTGCTGAGAGCAAGAGAAGCAAGGGATAAGACAGGATATTTTATTCTCTCCAATATTTATGAGGGTAAAAGAGAATGTTTGAACATATGTTGAGAAGCATGACTAAGCAAGAAAACTCATTCCTGACATACCATTCCAGTTAGACCCACCCAAGACATTATTTGTAATTAACTGGTCTTCTGCAAAGCTTTATAAGGGCTTCGTTTGCTATTCACATTGGTTTCAGAGAAGTCACTGCATTGAAGCGAAGCCTCATCTGGAACAAGGAAGGGATTTTTCCTCCAGTTGTGGCCATTCCCTCTGGAATCCTGCAGTACTGCAAAGCCACTTCTCCCCACAACCAACTTCCAGACGGTTTCAGTTCTTACACATAGCAATCAGTGTTATCAATCGGATGCATCTCTTGCTGTTCTACAAATTAATTTAGGAAGACATGCTGTGCAGAGATTCTTCAAAGATGCGTGGAAGACGCGTTCAGGAAAGCAAATGAAAGGGCCCTGCTGGCTCTGCTCTCGGCATTCGTGGGCGCCATCTGCCGGTCCTTTACTAATTATTGTAATATTTTGTGATAACGTCAGAGATGTTAAACGCCCAGATCAAAACGACTTGTTCTTGATGGTGAAAATGACTCTAAGCTTGAAGTCGTTCTGGCCACGCTGCTGTTCACCTTCTCAGTATGAGCTAAAAGCATACGTCGTGTAAGATCTGGACTCCCAGCCATGAGTCCCTGCTGCCCTGTGACTCAGAATGTGGATGTGAGGTTTCACTGTATGCCAACCCCTGGCTAGGCTTACCCTCCCCGTGCTGATAATGGAAGCACATTTCTAGAAAGAACAAGCTGGTGGTTGTACAAGTCAGCCAAAACCCAATGGAATAAATACTTCTAAGAGTCAGACAATCCCTTTAGGCTCTAGAGAATGAAGCATTATTCATGTGTGACAAACGGAATCTAAATTTACAAATGGATGAATCAGGGGGATTTCCAGAACCATTTTTGAACAGGAAGACCACTTAGCTGGCCTTCTTCAAACAGAGCTTCTGCCACATGCAGGCCCTGGAATGAGGAAGAAATTTGGCTCTGAAATTCTCTGCCGATGACACAAAACTCCATTTGGAAACAGTAGCTAATGAAAAATACAAACACGTTCCCACAACCACAGCTATGAAGACAAATCAAGTATACTCACTGAATGGAAATTAGAAGTATTTTTAATAGCTGGGTGTAGCAGCAGCACGTGTACAACTATTGTGGGATTATATTCTCCCAAATATGTTTTTACCAGAGGGTCAACTCCAAGAATAACTAAAACCAGCACTTCATGCATCTCAGGGTAAAGAGGATTTAGATATGTGCAACGAATAAGAGATGTATAAATCCTTCTGCACAAGAATACTTATGCCCATACTTGGTGCTGAAGGATAATTCTGAATGTAACCTCTCTATTCAGACATTTCACAAGCAGCTGTCAGATCCTGATTGCGCTGCAGATTCCAGCCTGGAATGCAACTGCTTGGATTCAAATTCACACAACATCACTTCTTTCTGAGCCTAATTTAAGATACATGCCTACTGCAAATGCAGGGAAAGCAGTGCTTTCATAGCAACGCAATGGTTCTGCTGTGCATGGTGCAGCACTGTGGTTCTGCATCACCCACGCTCACACAGCCAAGACTCTCAGCATATCACCACTCACCTTTCTGGTCTTCTGCCCATCTGAGTTATAAATATCCCAGAAGACAAAAATGTAATATCCCACAGACAACACTTTCCCCATATTCACTCTGTTAAGAAATATCTCTACACAATCAATGTCATTTATTTTTCTCCTGACACTTCAGTACAGATATGAGTGTAAATAGTCCCACTCACTCTTTGGGTATCCATACCTCATTTTACTAAAAAACACATAGAAAAAGGAAATATACTTAAAAAAACCCACAACAGCAGCAACCAGGACTCCCTTCTTCTAGATATTTGCTGCATCACTCTTTGAAAGCACCAACAGCAACTCAAAATGAAACACAGAAAAGCTATTACATTCATCACTTGATGGACCACTGGGAGGCAGTCTTTTCTACCTGAAAAATAAAGATGTTTGTCTTCTGACACTCCTTCAATATAGTGGTTGTTTTCCCACTGCTTATCCAGAAACAATTATTTCTATTTTATTTTAATTATTATTTTTCCCAGCTCAATTTTTTTCTGTGCATCCTTAAATTTATTTATCTTCTATCATTCCTAAGTATCTCACCTTTGTTGCTGATCTGTTGCAAGCATGTTCAAAAATGCTATTAAACTTCATCCTTATATCTCCTTTCCTGCTGCCATTTAAGCCTAAGTTCTTTCAGTTTTTCCTTCTGTCAGTTTTTTTCTCCTCATGTGCAATATTCTCCTTCTTTGCTGTTCCTTTCCACAAGCCACCCATTCTTTCACTGTCAAAAGAGGTAACAAAACGAAAGCAACTATTTATGTAATCTACTGTGTGAAAATTGCATTCTTATGGAGTAATCTCTCACTGGCAGTAAGAACTGGCAGCTTCTTCTCAAATATGAAACCCTGGATGCTCTACCACAAGACACAAAACCTCAAGTAACTGCCTCCCTCTTACCAGCTCTCACCTCTTGTTCTTCCCATAACACTCTCACATCAAAACTACTATGAAAACAAGAAGGTTGACCCAAACAATACATTGAAAACAAAAAGAGCAACCTAGGGATCGAAAGGAACTCAGACCACAATGCAACTTGAAAAAAATAAAACACTTCTTTTGCATATGGACTGTGTTAGACAAAGTACAGCTCTGTGATGTGCGTGTGTTTGCAAAGCAGCTAACAGAGAAGCAATGAGATATGCATGAAGTTAGCCTTCAGGTGGATAAGCCTGCAGCCTTTATTAGATGTGATCAGCTTGGCAGATTGGCAGCAATTCATTGGAAATCAGAATTGCAAAGACAGAATGTAGTGAAGCCTACCTTGTGTTCATGTTTAGTTAGTGATGAAATAAAAATAATTATTAAAAATGGTGGTGAAGAGGAATATTTAAAAGTAAGAAATATTTATTCTTCACTAGTGTTAAGTTTAAATAAATTTAAGTAATGACTCTTCCCATTTAATAGCTTTGATAATGATATTGATACTGCAAATGCATTTGTAGAAACACTGATAGAAAGGGTGTTCTTTAGTTCTGCTGTTTAGTTATTATTTTCTCTGCTCCTAAAGGATGATCACAGGCATCACCTTTCCTTGCCTAGCGAGCCAATTCCCAAAAGCCTTCATATAACAAGAGCTGTAAGGTGCTCCAGGTGCCAACAGCAGCTCCTCCATGTCCTATTGTTCCCCTGAAGGATGCAAGGGTATGCCTGAACAGCCTTGCTGTTGGCCCAACAGAAACCTCAGCTTGCATTTGACTACATCAGATGATTCATACTAAGTTTACCAGGTAAAGGTAACTAAATGACTTGTTAAGAACAAATACAGGGGAAAATTCTAACATCTTATCTCTTGCAAAACCCAGGAGACAGAAAGAAAATATGCCAAATGGGAGACGTAGAAATAAGCTCAGTTGAAGTGCTTTGAAGCACCCCTGATACCCTCTTTTTCTCCGTTGTCTATGCAATAATAATGGCACATACTTTCTCCAATATCTATCTTCCCCCTCCTCTGTCCTCCACCCTTTCTACATCCCTGGGAAACCTTCCTCCTTCCACTCCCACAGTTTCTTTCTGTGCCCAATTGAGCTTGTTGCCTGAGCAACTGCAGCTGAGGAGAAGAGAGCTCTCACCAGTTGTGAGCTGTCTGCAATAGCACTGCATTCTAACCCGGGTGATAGCTACAGCAGCAGGCACAGGAAATTAACAGGTGAGCTGGGTTAGGTGCCTCCAGCTCCTTGCAAGGTGCTGAGCGTCTAGCAGCCACCTTACATTTTTGTTCAAGCATAAATAAAATAGCCCAAAACATGAGACTGCCAAACAAGTAGCTGCTTAGCTTACTCACAAACCTAGACTATATTCACCCAACAGCCATCTTTCTTGCTCTTTAATTCCAGTCCTAACAGACCATATGAACTCAAAGAAGAACTGAGGTGGTCTACTGGGACTTCTGCAAGGCTTTTGATATGGACAAACACCACATCCTTATCTCTAAATTGGAAAGATATGGATTTGAATACCCTCTGTTTGGTGGATAAACAATTGATTGGATTGTCACAGCCAGAGGGTTGCGGTCAACCACCCTACATCCAGAGGAGGGCCACGAAGTTGCTCAGAGAGCTAGAGCACTGACCACTCCTATGAAGAAGGGTTGAAAGAGCTGGGCTTGTTCTGCCTGGAGAAGGCTCCAGGGAGAGCTCACTGCGGCCTTCCTGTACCTGAAGGGAGCTTCAGGGGGGTAGAGGGGAGGAGGGACTTTTCACATAGTCTGATAGCTATAGGACAAGGGAGAATGGCTTTAAACTAAAAGAAAGGAGAGATAGGTTAGATGTTAGGGGGGAATTCTTCTCTCAGAGGGCAGTGAGGCCCTGGCAGTGCTGCCCAGAGAGCTGTGGGTGCCCCATCCCTGGAGGTGCCCAAGGCAGGTTGGATGGGCCCTGGGCAGCCTGAGCTGCTGGGGGGCAGCCAGCCCATAGCAGTTGGGGATGGGGGGGTTTTAAGATCCCTTCTATGAACTGTGTTTCTATGAACTGGTAATTAATCACTTGAATCAGAATACTCTCTTCTAAATGTTTCAACTGATATGAACACATCACTCTCCCTTTGCTTTTTTCTTTGTTTATTTTAAAATTCAGAAGAGTAACCAGATCAAAAACATCTATCAATGACCTTTCTACATCCCTTGAATACACATACTTTGTTTTCTTTTCATCTCTGCTGCCTGTCTCCTGGTATTTGAGCAATATCTGGTAAAATGAGAATGTGGTCACAGCACTACCACAAATACAAGAAATAATCTTTGCAAGATACCCAGCAGAGATTTCTTTTCTAGTACTGTCTTATTGAAAAAGTTTCTTTTACTTTTTTAAAAGTAGCCTTTTAAAAAAGGCCTTTACTTTGATAAGGCCTTGTGTTCCTACAGTATGTGAAACACCAGGAGTTGCCTCCCTGCTCCCAAGATGGTTTATGATCCAATCAACACTTAGCAACTGCTTGCAGCTCCACTGATTGCAGGAAGGAAAGCTGTGCAGCATTTCCTGCACTTGTGCTAAGTATCACCTTGAGCATAGAGCACTGCACGGTCTGCACTGATGCTTCTTAACAATCATTAGAACCACACTTAGTGAACAAAAATCATCAGGCCTAAATGACTACAGCTACTGTGGCACTCCAGAAGTAACAGTAATAAAAGAAACTGCAGTATAAACACGGTTAGAAGTTCCACTTAGAACAGGGGTTAATGGTGAATTACTGAAAAATGATGTGACCTTTTAAATTTGATGTCACTTTCATTATGATCTTCTTTCAAAATCTATTTATTCCAGGTTATCAGACCTACCTTTGGCAGCTGTATGATATAATGATATCATGGCTATGATATGATGATATATGGCTAGGTAAGTCCACAGCTGCAATTCCAATGGCTTTTTCTTACTAAAGGTTTCAGTCATGGTGCAAATCAGGAAACTGCTTGTACAGCTCTGAAACACAGAAGGGAGACTCACAGTCATAAAATTTAGTGAAGGAGGAGACATAAGGCCAAGCATTCTTAGTGTGACTCATAGGTTCCAATGGGACTGCAGCAGGATGGAAATAGACCTTATTCACTGTATTAAGTCACCATGCTAATATCATTCATCTTCTGCCAGGGTAGGATTGTTCCCTACTGTTCTATCATTTGAGGTATGAGGACAATGGGGCTGAGGGGATACAAGAAAGCAAGAAGAAAAGCACACAAAAAAACTTATCTTCATTTTTAGCCATCTCCTTTTCTCCATAAAACTTGCTAGACAGATATAGAAAAGACCATTTCACAAAGACAAGAATGCAATAGAAATTGTATTATTAAGCCCTCATGACATTTCTTAATGGAGTTTGGAGCAAAACCAATTTATTTGCAGTAAGGGCACTCGCCTGGGAAGTGGATCTTGGAAGAGCTTTGTATTTTTCCAATGAAGTTTTTGCAAGAGAGAAGAATTCAATAAGGCAGAAAGTATGGCTTATCATTTCCTCCTTCCAGTAAGTATCCTGGGTGCTAGGCTATGTAACTGAACTCATAGCATTTCCTCTTATTCTCACATCTGTAATTTGAAATCCTCTTTTACACAAGGGGCCAAAACCAACTAACCAACCAACCAAACAAACAAACAAAAAAAAACCCACAAATGTGGCACCTCTCCTGTAAGAGCCTAATTTCTTCATTAAACTGGTATATATATCTATGGCTGACCCATGTGAGGTTTGCATTTGGAGGAGGAAAATGCAGCACACCAACCCACTGGGGATGTGATCAAGTCAGTTTGTCAGAGCTTGGCAATCATCAGAAGCAGTGTTTTTTTCCCCCCAGCATGAAGTAACTGAGAATTTTGCTGAATAAAACACACAGATCTCAATCACTTTAAATCCAAAGATATGATCAGCAACTGAGCAGTGGACTACAAGACAGAAAAAGTTTCTCAGAAGAAAAACAAGGCATACAATGCAACGCCAGTACAGTTCTCCACAGTAAGAGTTTCATTTGCTCTACTGTATATATTTAACTTCATGCTTGGATTGTTTTTCTTATGTAGTATCATTTCTAAAACTTCCAGAGAATGCTTAATACAAAGCAGCAAGTGAATAGGGCTACTAAAGGAGCACATACCTCAGGCCTGCTATTGGGTCATATATCCTTGCTAGAAATCACCTCTGCACCTCTTCTGATAACCTCACAATCAGAATGTGTAGAAGTGTGTGGAGGTATTAAGCTGAGCTAAGAAAAACACCTGGTGTCAGGAACAGATGCTTTGGTTCTGTCATAGAAATAACCTGGATCTAGAAAACAAGCATTTTGTGCATCCTGTGTGTCTCATAAAAACACGTGGTCCCACAGTACGTTACTCTGCATCTGCAGACTGCAGTACTTCTTGCAGTCATTAGTGCATGCTCAGGGCTCTAATCTGGACATTTGTGTTCAGGAAGACCACAGAAGCCACCTTTTCACCGGGCTGCTCTTGGAGCATTTATGTCAGTATATACATTCTTAACTGTTGGGATTACATTGATTTCAATGGCACGGACAGCAAAAAGCAGTAAAGGGAAAATCTACCTTCTTAATTAGCAATTCACTGACAGTAATTCAGGGAAATGGAACTTGAGTGTTAGTCAAAAACCTGCTGCAATGTTACCTAGGTTATGCATCATGTAAGTCATTTATTCTTGACTGTGTTCACAGAACAGTGACCATAATCAGTGTTTTCAAACACTTTATTCCTCACTTTGTTTTATCACTATCACCTCCTACTTCCCCCTTGCCTTCAAACAGAATTTTATTAAATGCCTTTTGGCATTCAACATCAATTGAAATCCATTCACAGCACAGCAGGTGAGCTACAGAATGTACAATATTAGCTTAAATTAAATGAAATCCTACCTTGGAAAAGATATGGTCAGTTGATATGACTGCAAAGGCATCCTGGCAAGGCCCTGCTTCCTGGGGACACAGAGCTGATGTTTTTCCTACAGCACTGCAGTACCAGCCAGCTAGGGTTAGCATTAGGGTTCAAATCTATCAAAGACAGAAAAAGTTCTAAGGTTCATTACAAACAGCATATCTCTAATGAAACTTTCCTAAATTACAAGCTCTTCAGAGCAGTAATAGGTCACAAGGATTTGGAAACACACTACTAAGGGGCATGCATTACTAATAAAAGCTTAATGCTAATTTAAACCAGGAATGATGTGTTTAGATATCTAACTAAAGGTTTGTATTTATAGGAAGGTTTGTATTTATAGGAAATATTATTCTATATGCTGAAAATGGGAATTGGATACCCTGCTGTTTCTCATCCACACTTACAGACTCTGTAGTCTTTTAAGACTTTTCTTTTAAAGGAAATTCTCCCGTGAATCCGAACTCTGCAGATGCATCCACAGAACACCTAATGCCCAGCAACTTTTAAAAACAGCTAAAACATCAAATAAAGGAAAAACCCAGCAGTAGTTAAATCTAGCTTAATTATGGAGACATCCGTTATTTGGGAACACATAGCACAGTGGCAGCAGTAGATGACATTCAGTATTCTTCCTGTTTATACTAGAAGCAGGCTCTGCCAACAGGCACCCAGTGAATCTGTTGGCAGTCAGTCCAGGCTAAGACTTCCAGGACTGGCTCTTACTGTGCAATATGGTCCTCAAATCACTCAGTTCCCACAGGAATGCAAGGAGCAGTTGGATGCACGTAGCCAAAGTATAGCTTCATATGTTAAAAGAATTTGTTAGAAGATCATGATAACCTCATTTGTACTATGACTGTAGCAACAATGACCCTTCTGACCTACCATTAAAAAACAACACAGAGACCAAAGCATTAGGGCGTGCTTATACTGCACAATGCCCTATTACTCAGAACCTTCAGAATAACGAGGCACTTGCACCAGTTTTCCTTACTCAAGCCAATGCTAAACCCTGAGCAGTACCTCCCTCCAGCACTGTACTAAAGCACAGACATAACATACAGAAGCTGGGAATGCAATGGAGAAATGTGTGCCATTACCATATACCATTCCTGAGCGTCATAGGGCAATTTCCTCCCATACTGAGAATACATTTCCAGGTAAGCAAAATGCTGACAGTAGACATTCTCATATACGTGCACTAAAATGGACCAGCGATCGATACTTGATGGTAAAAGAATTCTCAGCGCTGTTTCTGCACGCCCGGTGTTTGCCTCAATTCATACTCGGAGCTGGGAGGATTCCTCGCTTGACTGTGCTGAGAGCGCCACCTGCTGGCTGCTCTGCGTTACTGCAACTCCAATCCAGAGCCATTGGGAGGAACAACCGCCGCCTGGAACGTGATATTCAATTATTCATTAAAATTAAGAATGGTATTAAATTAATCATAAAGATGATATTTTATGATTCTCAGGGTATCCATAAGGCACGGCCTGTCTTACTGCTTCAAGAACAATACCAATTTTAGCATGCCAATAGAGGAGGTTGGGAAGTTTGGGGAGTTTTGCATTAGTAGGTTACATACAGGCTAGAACTGGAACCAAGAAGTGGTATTTAGATCCTGACACGAGATGGTTTAGAATCTGAATTTAAAACTAAAATTTGGGCTAGTGTTTGGTTTAGTGGGGAAATACTGGTGGTAGGTGGATGGCTGGATGAGATAATGTTGGAGGTCTGTTCCAGCCTTGGTGATTCCATGGTTCTGTGATTCAATGAATGCTGTTGCTCTTCTCAGACAGTTTTCACCAGAGGTACAACTACAATAGATAATTTAATCCCAGGCTGTTCTAGTGGGATTTTCACTATTTCAAACCGATCTAATCTGGATTAGGAAAACATCTCTCTGAAAACTTCATGATTTCTCCAAACCAAAAAGTGGAGACAGACACAGTTCTAGAAATTTAAATATCATTTTATCCTATCTCCATGAATTAAATAACAGAGATACAGTGCAGACATAGGGCTTACAGTTTAAATATGTTTTTAGTGTAGCTGTGTTCTAAATTGTGGATCTGGCATCAACAATAAAGTGAAAGAAACTCACCTTTCAGGAATTACATTGTTTCAACCCACTGTAAGGTGTGCAAAACTTGTGTCTGTACAGATTTTAACTACAGCAAAAGAGAAGGGAGTCTTAAACCAACCTGCAATGCTGCAAGAAAGGTTGACAGCAACAAAACAAAAAGCATTTTTCAGCAGTTGCTGTTGATGACACCCATTTGATCTATGCTCAGATTGAATTTAACAGTGGATTTAAAATCAAAAAAAAGGACATCTATTAATGTATTTTTATTTGTGCTCTGTTTTAAAGGATTTAGTTTGAAGAAAAGATGAGTGGGGAAGTAAATCAGATGGATGATGTACTCCGTGTTATTCTCAGAGCAGTAGAAGCACATAGCTTTGCTGAGTAACCCAGTGTTCTACAAGATGTGATTGCTTTTCAGACAAAACACACTTTTGGAAGGTGTCCAGCTGCAGTACTTGTGTCTGTGAGTGTCAAAATACTTCAACCAAGATAGATTTCTTCCTTTAAGACAGCTGAAGTCATTGGTTGAACACTCAGAGAAGTAACTTTACTATTTAAGACTACCTAAGCCTTAGCTTTATTTTGCTGATACCCACCAAAAGCCTCTGACACAATTCTTACTGAATCTTCTCTGAGGTTAAGTCATGTCAGATGCCATGTTAATCACTTGGAATTAAGGTTGCTCAGAACTGAAGGCACGGGATTCATTACAGCATTTAACCATGGATAGATACTGGTAAAACTCAGAAGGATATGGGTGAGTCTGGAAGCCAAACAATTTATTTTTTCAAATAAAAATACAGGAAATGAGATTGTGAATGCCTAATTAGTGCCTCTGGGATATAACATCTTTTGCAAAGACTACTTAGTTTTTGAAGTTCTTAAATTCAGATCCCAAATCTTAGCTTTTCACAATTACCAGCGATTGCCTTGAAACTTGAATGGAAGCCAATAAAACGTGCACGTAAAAAAAAGCGTTGATCTTGTGAAGTGCAGCCATGCCTTTCTACGGCTCCTTTCCACATGAAGGACCACATATTCAGCTGCTTCAGTCTCTGACACCACCAATAACACTGAACATTGTGTGAAACTAACAGACGGATTTTTGCTCTTCTCTCTTACACGCAATCAGCAGAAAGAGAACAGTTTCAAGCACTGCTTTAGGAACAGCTTTACACTAAACATTAAGATCATACCTGACCTCCACTAAACAGAGAGGGTAGAACAGGAATTTATGCTCCTGCAGACTTTTAGCCCCAGAGTGATTTAAAAGTTCTTGTCAAGAACATCAGGAGGTCTAACAGCTAGTGATAATTTCATCAGCCTAACATTTTTAAATAATAAAAAAAAGCTGCACATAACAGTTTATGTTCCATTATTTTCCCCAACCTACCTCTTAACACCACTCCAACAGTAAGAAAAGCACAGCTGTGTTAGCTGTCTCCCTTTCTGTCTTTTAGAGTGTGTCCTTAACAGAGAAGAAAGCACGAAGAAAGTGCCTTACAGCTTTCTTATATTCAGTTTGCAATTTTAAATGTAAACTTCTGAACCCAACAAACAATTCTTGTTCACTACATCCCAAATCCCTAAGCACTAAAGTGGCTTGCTTGACACTGACCAAAATCTATTAAGAATGGATCCAATTATCAAGCTCTTACACTGGAAATTCTTGAGAGCTTTGATGCCCAGCAATTAATTCAGAATCTTCAGCAAGCCGACATTCTATCTGAGGAAGGTTGTTGTTCTGTGATAAGCAGGACATCTGGAGCCTAAAAGCAGAGTCTCAGCGTTCCACAAGCTGTGGAGATGTACACTGTGCCCTGCTTGGGTTGGTACTATAGGCACCACAACATTATAATTAGCAGCCAATTTCTGTAAATAATTTGTGACCAAATAAGGGTTCTGACCTATTTAGTTCATGACCTTTTGGCTGGATAGCATCTCCAGTAGAACCCAATGACCACCCCTTGCAAGAACCCTGTGCATGCACAGTATTAGATGTTAATATGTATAGCAATTCTTGGAATTCACAGCAAATGTATGAATATTTGCATATTGAATGTATCTGTGTGTTTTTTAGCTCCTGTGTGTGCATTCAAAGAGAGAGATCCCATGTGCACTCAGTGCTGCAGTAAGCTGCCATCAGCTTTCATCATGCAGGTGAGTTGACAAACTAATTCTGATTTTTAATAACAAGGGATTATATTAGAGATAAGATCTGTACATAAACATCTGCATTAAATGCAAAGCCCAGGAGTGTCCAATTTTCTTCAGGTATCTGGATGCTTTTGAAAAACCCTCAGCTTCATCAAACCTTCAGTTTTGAAGGGCCAAGGGAGACATTCAGAAGGTAAATAAATAATTGATTTATTGTCTGTGGCCACATCCCAGCATTTATTGCATTTATTATATTAACTCTGATCTTGTGAGCTGCTAACACCATGACAACATTCTTTTTACGTTTCAAAATATTCAGGTAGGTGAAATTTAATCTCATTATTGTGGTTGATCTCAGCCCACTGATGTAGCCTATCCATACCACTCTTCAGAGCTTTCCAGGTTTCTGCAAACTTCTTGAGGGTGCACTCAGTCATTCACTGTTAAAGAAAGCTGTCCCCAGTACTGAGCCCTGGGGAGTGCCAGAGGTCACTGGCCACCAAATGGATTGAACTCCATTCACCTTGGCACAGACATCACCGTTAGCCACGCATGATCAAGATGATCTTCATTTTGTGGTGACTTTTGAAGCAGCCCTTGTAGAAAAACATAATACAGTAAGCGTACATAAATCACAAAACTTGTTTTTAGAAAAAAATATTTAAAATATTAAAAAAGAGCAACAAAAACATACATAACACCAGTAGGATATGTGACCGTGTTTTTGTGACACTAATGCACTGGGCTGGTTTGGTGGCTGTGGCTACAATTCTCAGTGAGCTCTGAGGCATTCATCAGAGATTTTTGATGACATTTTACTCTCCCTGTGTTTCATTCTTGAAAACAGTTCTTCACAAATGTCTGCACTGCCAGAAAGTGATGACATGATGAGGCAGATTGTGCAGTGAGGGGTGTTTCTCTCTGGTAGAGAAACACGATCAGATTCTTGAGTTGAATATCTGATTGCAACTCTCTACATTCCATCTGAAAATTCACAGATTCGTGGTATTTATGTCGACTGAAAATGGAGTCACAAATATACCCAAAAAATTAATATATTTTTTCTCCAATCTTGAAGCCTCTTTTCAAATTCCTCTATCAAAATAGAAAGCACTGCTGCATTTTTCTCAGCTCACAGGCTTCTTTCACTCCCTCTTTTATGGACAGAAACCAGAAAAGCTGCCTGAAGACAGTAACACAGGCCCTACCTCGGCCACTGGCAGCTTTTCACAAGAGCAAAGACTTTCTGAATATATTATTCTTCAGGTATAAAACTCCCTATTTCTACTTGCTCACCGCTCTTCTACCTTCCAGCAAAGGGATATGCATCCTACAGACACAGATATTACAACACAGGTTGGAAAAGACCTGCGAGATCATCGAGTCCAACCACAACCTAACCATCCTACCCTAACTCCAACAACCCTCTGCTAAATCATATTCCTGAACACCACATCCAAATGGTTTTTAAACACATCCAGGGATGGTGACTCAACCACCTCCCTGGGGAACCTATTCCAGTGCTTAACAACCCTTTCTGTAAAGAAGTGTTTCCTGATATCTGACCTAAACTTCCCCTGGCACAACTTGAGGCCATTTCCCCTCATTCTGTCCCCTGTCACCAGTGAGAAGAGACCAACCCTGCTGTCGCTGTAAGCACCTTTCAGGTATTGGAAGAGAGCAATAAGGTCTCCCCTCAGCCTCCTTTTCTCCAGACTAAACAGCCCCAGTTCCTTCAGTTTATCCTTGTTGTTAGACGCCAAGGGCAGCCTGGTGACCAAGGATCAGGATAAAGCTGAGGTACTTAATGCCTTCTTTGCCTCAGTCTTTAATAGTAAGACTTGTGATTATCACTGTTGTTATTATTATTTAAAATATACATATTGAACACAGAAGAATGGCTCACGCTACCAGAAAACTGGATTTCCCTGGGATGGGCTTAACAGCGTGTAATATTTTCTCTTGGGTGCCAAAGTTTCAAAGGGTCTCTCCCTTACAATTTGAGTCTTTAATACTGTGTTTTCAGTTTTAGCTTTCATTCTGAGGAAACAGCCAAAGAAAAATCCACGCACTTGCTCTGACAGGAACAGAGTTGTGGACTCAGATTCCAGAGCTTTTTTTTGTAAATGTGGCCTCACCAGGGCAGGTCAGCTCCCTCAACCTGCTGTCCAGAGCTTTTTATAGGATTCCATTAGCCCTCCTGGCCACCAGGGCACACTGCTGGCTTATGGACAACCTGCTGGCCACTGGGACCCGCAGGTCCTTCCTCACAGAGCTCCTCTCCATCAGGTCATCCCCCGACCCGTACTGATACATGTGGTTATTCCTCTCCAGGTGTAAGACTCCACTTTTGCTCTTGTTAAACCTCATCAGTTCCTCCCTGCCCACCACTTCAGCCTGTCTTCAGCAGTATGTGGCGAAATACAACTAGAAAACGTCCTCCAGACCCATTTTAACCCTCAAAACATCAAACTACCTCAACTTTCAGAAGCAGAGGCAATCACCTCATTTCTACCTATCTGGAAATGATGGGTGTTTCAGTTACACATTTACACACCGCGCCTTCCCATCTGCTCCAAAAGACACAAGATAGAACCGGGCGCGCTCCCTCACAAACTCCAGCTCCCGGCAGCCCTCAGCGCGCCCGCCCCCAGCCCGCCATCCCGCCCCCTTCCCGCCACTCCGCCCCCTTCCCGCCCCTCCGCCGGCGCTGCTGAAACCCCGTGCGTGCGGCCCGGCCGCTCTTTCTGCACGCCGCCATTCCGCGAGCAGGACGCGGCCGAGCTCCGCTCCGTTGCCGCGCGTGGCCCCGGCCCGGCCGCCCCTCACCGCCTCTCCCCCGCGGGTGCCGGCCTCGACATGCAGATCTTCGTGAAGACCCTCACGGGGAAGACCATCACCCTCGAGGTGAGGCCCCGTCTCGCTGTGCCGGGTGAGGCCCGGGAAGGCCTCGCGGCTCAGGGCGGGCGGTGCGGGCCGGGCTGGTTGAAGGCAGGCTGCGTGCTCGGCTTGTTGCGGGTTTTTCTTTTTTGTTGTTGTTCGTTTGTTTTTTCCCCATCGCTTTGTTTCGCCACAGGTTGAGCCCTCTGATACGATAGAAAATGTGAAAGCTAAGATCCAGGATAAGGAAGGTCAGTTGAAGACGTTTCTCGCATCCCACCCTCAGTCGGATCCACGCGTGGTTCGCGTTGCTTATCCCCTCTCGCTGTGTCTCACTGGTAGGAATTCCTCCCGATCAGCAGCGACTGATTTTCGCTGGGAAGCAGCTGGAAGATGGCCGCACGCTGTCTGACTACAACATCCAGAAAGTGAGTAGGAAGCGCTGAGCTGAGCCATGGGAACTGTGCTCCACCCAGACTGAGCCCAGCCGGCCTGCCTGGCACTCCTAGCTTGGTGCAGCCCATAGCTGCAGGTCAGAAGCAAAACATTTCCAACAGCTTGCATGGCTCCTGCTCGGTCAGCCCTGGCTCTTGGCGCTGTGACTTTAAATTGCTGCACAGTGCTACCAGGTTAACCTCACTGTGAGGCCAGGTGAGCAGTGGTGCCACTAAGAAGTGGAAGAACAGTTCACCATTTTCAGCAACAAGTTTGGTTGCATCGTGAAACTGTTCTGAAGCTTCAGATAGAAATGAGGAGTGTAGACACAACAGATATTATTATCAATATTATTTAGCCCTTTTGGGCTTTGGAGTGCAGCAGCACATGGTTCTGTGAAGCAGGTTCATTTGCAGACTAAATGGCAAAAAAATCTTTTTAGAACTTTCATAGTTAGCTGGAACTTGAAATCCTGCTTAAATACTCTTGTAGATGAAAGAAAAAACCTGCTTAAATACTGCTCTGCTTGAGAAAGCATTTTGTGTATTTCACAAATAGGAATCAACTCTTCACCTTGTGCTGAGACTGCGTGGAGGTGCTAAGAAAAGAAAGAAGAAGTCTTACACCACCCCCAAGAAGAACAAGCATAAGAGGAAGAAGGTTAAACTTGCTGTGCTCAAGTACTACAAGGTATGTAGAGCTACCTCTTAAGGAAGGTTGGCAAAGCTTAGGCCTCACTGCAAGAGGGACTGGTTATAGTATGTGAAGGCTGTAACTAGCCTGCGTGTCACCAGATGTATTTAAAATCCTATTTGCAAGTATCCCATCTGATCAGAAAGAGAAACTTGACTGCTACAGTCAGGCACTGTTGAACTTTGCTTTGATAATTCAGAGGCAGGAACATCTACAGAAAATACTTTGTAGAAGAAAAGTACTTGAAAGTAATTAGTGCTAAATGTGGCAAGTACAGGTGAGATGTTGCCTCTTTGTCCTTGGCAGGTGGATGAGAATGGCAAGATCAGTCGTCTGCGTCGAGAGTGTCCCTCTGAGGAGTGCGGGGCCGGGGTCTTCATGGCTAGCCACTTCGACAGGCACTATTGTGGCAAGTGCTGTCTGACATACTGCTTCAATAAACCTGAAGACAAGTAAATGTACTAGACAATAAAAATCTCAAGTTCTATACTGTGTGAGGATTTATTTCTGCATGGTATTTCCGCTGATAAGCTAGAAGGGTTTTAAATTCTGGATGCGACTATTAACTCCAGTGAAGTCATTTCAAATCTGGAGCTGAAGCACCAACTTTAAGAGTGCCTTTGATTAAGATATTTTTTGTACCTCTAGAATGCAGCAATATCATAATGCTAGATTATCTTCCAGAAAAATTTTCCTCTCTAAGTCATTGAGTAATACTTGTGACTGGAGAAGATGTAATACAAACCATTTTTATAGGCTACTTATTAACCAAAGGTGGTGGTTTGTCATTTTTTAACTCATATTTAATATTGAGCTATAGTATCTGCTATATGTAATATATCAGTGTGAAAATACTAGCTCTTAAAAGAGCAGAATGCTGTTTTTTTTAATTGAAATTTTACTCTATACCTTAAGGTAAGTCTCTTAAAAAAAAAAAAAAAGAGATGAAATCCTGCAGACTTCAATGGCCAAAGTCCTGTGCATCTCTACTTGTGTGGCTCATCTGTGTACTACTAAAGATTCAGTGTATGAAATACACATTATAGAAACACTCCTAAGCTTACCAAAATATTCTTTTCTCATTTCTGGTCAGATCTGACAGTAATTTTTGATCTGTTTTTCATAGCATCAGCAAAATGTGAATAAATTAGTTCTGGAATTGTTTTTTGCAGGGGCAGAGTTTGCATTTTATAAGGAAAGATGGGGTAGCAATGACAGATGAGAAAAAACTTCTAAGTAAGTGGCCTGTTTAAACATGAACTTAGAAGACAGATGGTACTATTGCAGTTCTCACCAGGAAAACTAGGACACACAAAAAAAAAATGGAAGTCACATTTCCGTGCTAGAGGCAGAGGGCCGTCCACACAAAGCTGACAATGTTCTGAAAAATGGTGCAGTACCATTGTGGGGGAAGAAGACTGCTCAGAAACCTAGAAACAAGCATCAGAAATACTTGTACCTTGTTTCACAAACATGAAGTGCTCGTCCTTAGTGTAATCTTGTGTTCCAAGGACATAAGCTGGCTGGTGGATGAGGTTTGAGAGTGGAACAATACAGAAGCAGCAGATACAGGGACGCAGACGAGTTTTTTCCATAATTAAGTTCATTTAATGTTAAAAGAGTTCAAGGCAGGAACAGGACACAACCTTTAGTGTTAGGTATTCAACTGTGTTTTAAAACCCTGGATTCCAGGAAGTTGTCTGTTGAATTTCTTTTTCTTCATAACAGATGATTTCATCTCCAATATTGAATTCTATATGCTTGTCCAAACTTAATCCACAATCCATACCTGTTTTTATTACTTGGACATCATCTTTATGGTGTTTCAATGATGATAAAGATCCTATAGAGAGAAGGAAAGGCAGAGTCCACTAACAGCATCAGAGCACGGAGATGCTTTGCTTTCCTTGTCTTACATCATTAAGATTTTAGATGCAGCTAGAAAATGAAAGCAAGAAATCCTAGGGATGATGAGCATGTGCAGCTAATGGAAGTGAGGCATCAGTGCTTTTTAGTGGGTGAATCTGGGCTGCTGCTCCTTTTCTATCAGGCATGGTGGCTTGGAACAGGTATAACTAACACCACTTTTCTCTACTTGGAATAATTCCATTCTGAATAGCACATCTGAGTGAACTGTGACTAGATGCACACATTTTACACCAATTTCACAGGAATTAGTACTTGTGGACAGGGCTAGTTCTGTAGTCATTCTACTTACCTTTCCAAATAACATTCCCTTTACGAATTAACTTAAATTTCATCTTCTTGTCCAGCTGCCCTTTCTGTACTCTGCACCCAGCTACTGAAACTTTGTTTTTTCCCACTGTTACAGAGAAGATGTCAAGAACAGAAGCTTCCCCTAAAAAAAAAAATAATAATAATTACAAAATAAAATTAAGTAAACCCAAGCTACACTCTTCCACTTACCAAGCTCTTTACCAAAACAGGAAAGCAGCTACAGAGAAGTATTAAATATTTGATACAGCAGGAACACTTTATCAGAGAATAAATGTACGGCTGCAAAAGTGTGATTTAACACTCAGTGAAAACTCACCTATTGTATTTTCCACCACGGATGGGGGTAGTCTGCTACTCAGCTCATCTTTCAAATCCTCAATAAGTTTGTAGATGATGTTGTGAAGTTTAATTTTTATTCCCTTTTTAGCAGCCATCTTTTTAACAGTTTCATTTGCTTTCACACTGAATCCATAAACAACACCTGTCAAACACAACAATCAGCAGCTGGTAATCACTAATGACTTTTTAAAGAGTGAAAGCATTTGCCATCTTCTGAAATGTCAGACTTGTAACAGCTTAGTTTCTGCTAACTGTAAATTTATCTTTAAACATACACTCACCATTAAATGTTTCAGCAAGGCTTAGATCAGTTTCACTGATATCTCCCATTCCAAAATGAATGACATCCAATTTACACTCATCATCTGCATCGTAGCTGTCCAGAACATTCAGAATAGCTTCCACAGATCCATCCACATCACCTGTGTATGTAAATGGCAGTGCTGCTGACTTCGTATGAACAATGTGATACTGAGGAATTAAGGCAACTCCACATTATGCAAAATAATCCAGATCTTCTTCTACTTAATACTCTCTTTATATTTCTTGCAGTACTTTAAAACACATCTGAAAAGCCTCTGCATTACAAAAGTGAAATAAATATAATAGGAGTATAGAATGAAATGTCTGTTACAAGTCTGACTTGACAGGTGTAGAAGCTCCACACCTACTGCTATTTTCAGGTCAAGTTTGTGTAGTTTTTCAGCTATTACTTTTAATGCACATACAGTACTGTACACATGGTCAAACCAACTAATGTGTAGCTGTTCTTTTCCTCTGTTCTCCTAATGCAGTACTGCTGCTCAAACAGCTTGCTTACACACTCATGCGTGTGCACCCACACACACTTCCAATGACCTTCAGCTTTCCTTACTGACAGATGTTCAATACAGTTTTAAACTGATCAAACTTCTGGTAACTGAAGTTTTGCTCATGCTTTAGAACTATGCTGCAGACTGAACATCTGAGAAGCACGGAACCAATGCAGCAGTAAACAGAACAGGTGAGCACCTTTAATGATTATCGACAGCACATTTTTGTCCGTTTCCACTCTCTCTTTTGGTTTTAAGAACATAAGATGCTTGCTGGCCTTGTACAGGGCTGCCTTTCTCTGTCTCCAGGTCAAATGGGCTAAATTCTGTTGCTTCTTCTCATATTCCATTCTGTGTTCCTTTTGCTTAGCTTCGATAACTTCTCCGTCCTTTTTCATTTTCTCTTGTTGTTCAACGTATGTTCTCCAGGCCACAACTTCATGTGCCCTTTGCTGAGCATGAAAAAAAAAACCAAACATCACCTTTCAAATCACTGCACTGAAAATCTCCACCTTAACCCCATTTTATCCTTTTGTTTCTTCTGTCAAACCAGCTCCCTCATAAAATTACAACACAGATACTGTTAAGCACTGGGATGTTTTCCAGGTAAGGTCACATCATGGTCACATAAAAGAGAAAACAGCCTTTCTGAAAGCAGAGGCGCTAAAACATATCCCAGGTTAACTCTGAAACAGCCCAACTCAGGCCTTAATACCCATCTTCCAGCAGTTTATGCTGGGTATTTAGAAGACATACTTATTTTCTGAATACGTATATTCTACATATAAACAAAGAAAACCTTTATGTCCTTTCTTATCATCTTTCTGCAGTATGACTCTCCCATTAAACAGTTCTTTCTGTACCTCAGATTCCACTTCAAGGATCTCATCTCCTGCTGAAGGGACTTCCTTCCAGCCCATGATTTCCACTGGGATGCTGGGAGAGGCTGCATCTACAGCTTTGCCATTCTCATCAAACATGAAACGCACTTTTGCCCAGGTCTTCCCTGCAACCAGAACACAGCCTTTCCTCAGAGTTCCTCTCTGGATGATGGCTGTGGTAACTGGACTAGCGGAAAACAGAGGGAAAAATGAACAGACCAAATTCAAGTAACTCTCCATTAACTAAAGTAACCAGGGTTATCAACATAAAAAAATAATGTTTTGGTGATTGATCACGGGCATTCCTGTGACACATTCTATTAGCAAGCTAAGAAAAACTTAAAGGGACTTATAATGATAACCAAACCCGGGCTGCACTCCTCATTTCTGCAGATTAACACAAGATTTGATATCTTCAATCTTTCAGTAACTCTGCATGAAGCAAATCCCTGTTCCTCCTCACTCAAAAAAAAACAAACAAACCAAAAACCACCAAACAAAAGCCAACCCAACTTCTCAGCCTTCAGTTTATTTTTGAAGAGGGAGAACACACCTTCTGAAAAGAGAATATGCAAAAGGACTAAAATAATTCGAAGAGTAAAATGTCAGACCATTTTTTTTGCAAATTGTGACGTATTTACTACATTTACTACTATGAACTTTGTCAGCTCTACTTTCCAGTGATGTTGAAATGCTAAAACAGATGTATTTCTTGAAAACATTTTCTGAATGTACAGGATTTTAGTAATACAACGATTTGTGCTCTAGCACGTTATGAATGCTTTTTCTGTACATGATGCTGTAGAATTATGATTTAATTAGCTACAGTTTTATGTGTTGGTTTTTTAAGTACAACTTTAAACCTAAAAATTGAAGTAGGGACCACCTGCACAGTATTGATGCACTGTTACAAACTTCTTCATCAAAGCTGTAAAGAACACAGATAACTTACCCTTTCCCTTTGTCTTTGCGAGACTCAATGATGGTCCCCTCTACCAGACCTGTGTAATCTGCCTTCAGTTCTAACATCTCAGCCAAAGCAACAGTTGCTTCTGCCAAAACTGTCAGGTTGTCACCCTGTATGGAACAAAACAAAACAAGAGTAAGGTAATGCACAAATTAAAAAGATCTGAATTCCAAATCAGCACTATGATCTGCCATTCAATTCAGAACTTCTAACAATACAGTACCAACATAGATGGCAATAAAGTAAACGACGTGACAGACTGTTAGGACTGCTGCCCATTATGCAAGGCACATTAGTAAGGACAGTTTTCCTAAGGAAAAATGAATCAATGGTGATCGCTGAAGATCTGAGGTTCAAAATGATTCTGATAAGAGGCAACAGCTCATGGTAATGTGTCCAATACCAGAAAGATAAGCATTCATCTTCCAACTGTCAAATAAGTGTGTGAATGCACATGGTAGACATCCATCAATGCAACATTTGTTTGACCAAAACTTTACCTTGAGTGCAGAAATATTTACAGCCTGAACATCACCTCCAAACTCCTCACAGACCACATCATAAGCCAGCAATTCCTTCTTTACTCTTTCAGGATCAGCTTCAGGTTTGTCACACTTGTTAATGGCGAGGACGAGAGGAACTAAAATGAGAGAACAAGCCCATCATTAACCTAACAAAAACTCACTACCCAGTACAGTTGCAATAGGAAGCTAGAACAGGTTGTGACTACTTAGAACAAATCAGCTTACTCCCTAGGCAACCTTGGGAAACCAAAGGCAACTGAGCTACCCTAAGTAGAAGCTTGGAGGAACCACAGTAGTGAAGAGGGGGAAAAAAGAAAGAAAACAAAGCTACCTACAAACTACGTATGTTTTTCTGGCAAATCTGCAAATCCTGAAACAAATATTTCAGTATCTTTAGGTGTTAGTGTAACGTTCAGTGTATTTTTAGACACCTTCCCCATGGAGAAGGCAGCAGGATGAGGGCTCTGAATTCAAGCAGTTTCCTTTGAGAGGTGAATAAAGGTGTGCAAAGTGCTTGGTACTGAGCTGCACAGCAACATTACACCTTGTATATTAACTCTGTGGCTTGCCACTCATTTACAAATGTAACATTAACAAGTTGAATACAGTACCTCCTGCATTTTTAGCATGTTCAATGGATTCTACAGTTTGCTGCATCACTCCATCCTCTGCTGCTACAACCAGGATGATGATGTCAGTCACATATGTACCTCTTGCTCGCATGGCTGAAAAAGCTGCATGCCCAGGAGTATCAAGGAAAGTGATCTTTTCCCCAGAAGGCAGATGCACTGTGAATAAATGATATATTTTATAAATGATGTATTTTATAATCAGCATTTCACATAGCTTTGTTTGACCTTTTGTAAATTAAGCATTGCTCATTTGAGGACTTACAGAGAAGAAAAAAAAAAAGATATTTTAGGCAGACAGGTGGAGGTCATGAGTGCTTTTTCTTCTTAGAGAAGAAAAAAAGACATCTTGGAATCTTTCATAATCCAAAACAATCTAATTTCAACTGCACACATAATCCACTTCAAAGTTCCATCCACACAGTTACATGGATTTGTCCAGTTGAGAGAAAAGCAGACCAACATGTAATCTGGTTGTTCTCTACAATTTCCTGAGCAGAGCAAGCAGAGAAGGAAGAAGGGTCTCTTCTCACTGCTAACCAACAACAGGAAGAACAGGAATGGCACAAAGCTGCACCAGAGTCCAGACTGGGTGTTAGGAAAAACACAGTGAGGGTGGTCTCACTGCCTAGGCTCCTAAGACAAATGGCTGATGACCCAGGTGTGTCAGTGCTCAAGAGGCACTTGAAAGATGACCTCAGTAACATGCTTTGACTTCTGGCCAGCCCTGAAGTAGCCAGGCAGTTAGATCTCTGTAGGTATCTTCCAAATGAGCTATTCTATTCTATTCTGGTTACCACAAGTTATGCTTTCCTTTTTCATATGCATATAAACTGGGTATGCTGCAACATTTTCCCCAATGACCTGTCAGCAAGTCAGCCCATTATGTAAGATAAGTCATTTTACACACATACAAGCACACTTGGATCATACCAAGAAAAGCACCAATGTGTTGTGTGATGCCTCCTGCTTCCATGGCTGCCACCTGAGTCTTCCGTAGGCTGTCAAGTAAAGTTGTTTTCCCATGATCAACGTGGCCCATTATAGTAACAACTGGGGGCCGTGGAGTTAAGAATGCTGGCTCTGCAGGAGGCCTACAAGCAAGACAAAATATATTTCATAAACATCAGAAGTTCACCACGCCACCCCACCGTGCCCACTGTGCCTAACAAACTGCCATTTGCCAGCACTCTGTGATGCAGAGGTAAGCCCAGCTTCTCCCCACCATAACCACAAATCCGAGCTACATCACAGTTTGCCCTCCTAGCATTCAATCTTCCTGCTGCATCAGTTAGTGCAGCAATTCAGTACAATGAAGAAGAGTTGGCTTTACTTCAGAGGACCACTTAGAAAAACACTTAAAACTAATCAATCTGAGCACCAGTGTAACAGGTAAAGAAAGCAAAATAGTATTTAAAACGTACAGTTCACTATCTGTAGTGTATAGTTACTGACTATGACCACATCAGGTATCATCTACACACTGTTAGAAGGAAACACAGTATACAAACAACACTTGGAGAAGCAAATAGGCTGAAAAGAACAAGGAGGAATGGTTCACAGTTCACCGTTTCACTGCATCTTTGTTTTCTCTTTCTTTTTCCTCTCTCAGTTTTGCTGACTTATACTTCATTCCTGATTTTTTAACAATTAGCTTGATAGAGTCTTCATATAAAATGGAATCTGGTTCTAGGGAATTGAGGTCAATATCCGTGTACAGCAGGGCTTCATAAATATGATCTGAAAAAAAGAGAAAGACATTTAATAACCCCATAAAAAAAGCACATGGGACCGAAACACACAAATATGATTTGTCTGTTAGCAGCTCAGATTGTACCAACAAGTTTCATTCACAAAGCATTCTTGCTTTAGGCAGATTCATCTAAAAGTTCCTGTTATACCACACACCTACAGGGAATAACTTCTATCTAAAATGTCCACGGAAAGTGATTGCCTCAGATGATATAAGAAAGAAGGAAATCTGATTAACCTGCTCATATGCCACTCTCTCTGGCAGTGGATATACAGAGCATACTGCAATAATCAAGAATTGTTACACATGGATTTGAGCATCATTACAAATCTCTTTGAAACGCACAGAGAGGTGCGACAGACTCTTGTTTCTCTATTTCTGAGAGGGAAGGTTGCAGAAAATTACTGAACTGGATAAAATAGATTAGGAATTGCAATTACAAAGGCGTGTAATTATTTCAAACGTCAATGGTCAAAGCATGTTAGTAACTCCTTAGAACATCCTTGAAAAATGATTAAACTGAGCCACTGTACAACCAGGAATGGCTCATGGGGTTAAAAGAAACAAGCCTATTTCTGCAATCCAGTTATAGGGAATCACCCAAAGAGGAAAGTGTTGTGAGCAAGTTCTTAAGCCACCCCCTTCCCAGTTAGTCAAATGGCTGTTTTAATGGAACACAGATTGCTCCTGAAACAAACTTCCTGCTCCCAGGCAGGGATCTAAGGGCTGGACTGCAGGCAGATGCTCTTCTGTACCTTCTCTTCTTAGCCCTGAACTCTGCACTCACAGAGATCCATCTTCAACAAAGCAGGATGCAATGTTTCTCTTCCCACAATATAATGTAGCCCTCTGGGAGCACAACCAGAGAGCAACCTATTCAGATCTGAAGCCCATCTGCTGGAGAACAACCAGAGTTTCGGCTTCTTTACGCTGAAATGTCCTCCCTGACGGTTTGGATGGCCTGGCATTTTTTCCTCTTCAGCCTGGCATCATGCCTACCAACACCTTCCTCCTCTCTGGTTAAATATATTTGATTAAGCAAGTTATTTGGTACGGGCCTATACTGCAAGGGGACGGATTGGTAATCACTAACACCATTATTTGACTTCACCATTCATGAAAGTGGTACGACTGATGGACACACCACAGTGACATTTATCTTGAACAACAGAGAAGCTCTCACCTATGTCTTTACCCATTGCTCTTGCAAGTTCCTCAACAGTCATCTGCCGCCTTATCTCCACTTCCCCTTTGGTCATGGGTAACTTCCTTCTGTCCTTTTTCTTCTCCTACATGGAATTAGACATGTACATAGGAACACATAGCTGGCATAAACTAAGAAATAATAAAAACAACATTAAAAAGACAGTGGTCTCAAGCTCCACGTTGCAAACCCATCTGTCTTCTACCCTAAGATAAATGAATGACTTAAACATCCTACTGAACGCTTAACATACACACACTACCTTCAATTGTTTTTAATTTTCAATTGTCTAAAACAAGGAAAACAAATCATTTTCTCCTGCCTTTGAAACATTCATGATGCTGCTGGTAAAAGTACTTCATGTCAATATTTGAGGAGGAGTCACAATATAGCCTTAAATAAGTACATTTTGTAAAAAAAAATTTAGAATAGCTCCTGTATATTCATTAATAACGCTTCCTTGTTTTTTGTTATTAAATGCTCAGATTGATTTCTTGCACTTTGAAATTTCACATAAAACCAGAGATTACTGGGTTTTGTTAATTACCTCTTTAGTAGCTAGATATCTGCATGGTGATGAGGCAACTCTGACCAAGTTGCCCTTCTGCCAGCACTGTGGATATGGATGGACGGACTGCGTGGGACACACAGATGACTGTACAGGCTTCCATTGTGCTCTGCAAACTCCCCTGCAGGGAAGAGTGTGCAACTGTCTGCAAGCATCACGGAAATGGATCAGATTTTCAAACTTCAGTATCAGCCTTCGATTCATTTCCTCACTGAAAATGCAAGCGGACACAATGAGAGTTGCTCTCTGCCAGGATAATACTCACAGGAACAAAACAAAACATTACAATCATAGAAATGCTCAGGTTGGAGAAGACCTTAAAGATCATCAAGTCCGACTGTAGGAACGTTTGGATTTTGCGTTGAGGGACATGGTTTAGTGAGAACTATTGGTGATAGGTGGGTGGTTGCACTGGATGATCTTGGAGGTCTTTTCCAACCTTGGTGACTCTGTGATTCTGCATGACTGCAAATGCTTCAAAGCAGGCTTTTTGATACTGACGAAGTTGAACTATGTAACGCTGTTCATTTTTGGGCTTTACCTTCCTGCCCTCACACTATCCCATTTCAAACATGGATTTGTTAATATCACCACAACTTAGAAGCCTTCCATCCATCCCTACTGAGCTTTAATATAAACTACTAAAATCATTACCCCAGGTTCCGTGACATGACCTATAAACAAAGGGACGTTTGTGCTCTCTGTGCTGCACTTACAGTTTCCCTGTTACAACCTAACTCTCCCCATCACTAAAAGCAATCTGCAAAGCACCACTTCCACGAGCTATACCACTACTGCAGGACTGCAGCCCTGTCATGGTTTCAGTGTTGTCATATGCACACAGTGACATCTTTCAGGGCTAAGCCTATAACTTTCCAAGGTTATAGAATCACGGAATGGCTTCGGTTGGGAGGGACCTTAAAGATCATTGAGCTCCAACCCCTGCCGTGTGCTGGCTGCCCCCCAGCAGCTCAGGCTGCCCAGGGCACAAACAACCTGGCCTTGGGCACCTCCAGGGATGGGGCACCACAGCTCTCTGGGCTGCACTGCCAGGACCGCAGCCCTTCTGAGTAAAATTCCCTCCCGACATTTAACCCCATCCAACCAATTCTTTCTCTACCAAACGGCCCACCCTCTGAACCCACCTCTCCCCAGCTCAGAGATAAGGATGCGGTGTCAGAGGCCTCGCACAAGTCCTGGCAGATGACACCCAGATGCCTCCGTCAGACACCCCGCGTCGTTTTATCCACCCGTTTCGCTAAGCACCCCGCGTAACTCTCCTATTTAACCACAATTCCCACTCAGTTTGCTACCCGGGCACCCACCTGCCCCCGCAGGCGCCCCTCTCAGTATCTCGGCTATCTCCCCTCACAGGCGGCTCCGCACCATTCCCCAGGCAGCCCCCGGCGAGCTCACGGCTCTCGGTCCTCTCACAACGCCTGCGGTCCCGTTAAGAACTCAGGAACCGCCTCACCCAGCAGCCGAGGGCCGTGAGAGCACCGCGCTGCCCCAAGCAGCACCACCAAGCACCGGCCCAGCCGCCCCGCTGCCTCTGAGGAACGCGGCGGCCGCCCCGCGCCTGACGTCAGCCAATCCGCTCTGCGCATGCGCCGAGAGACGGGAACCACTGCGCAGGCGCAGTGTCCGTCAGGCTCTCGGCCAATCACAGCGTGGGGCGGGGCTTCTCCTCACGGCGCTGCAGCCACGTTTCGCCTGGCGGGCGGGAAAGCAAGGGCGCCGTGAGGGGCGGCGATGGCGGCGGCGCCGGGGCTGCGGGAGGCGCTGGAGCAGCGGCTGCGGGATTTGGGCATCGCCGCCACCACCGCGGAACACCCGGAGGTGGGGCCCCGCTGCGAGGTCCCGGCAACGCTGCCCAATGCCGTGGCCGTGCCCGAGGCCGCGGGTGGGCTGTGGGCTGCGTGAGGCGGGGGACGGGCAGCCCTCGGCACGGGCGGGGCTTCGGGGTCCCTTCCAACCCACCCGCTGCACGTACGGAGTGACTGAGAGAGGCGGCGGGAGCAGTACGTCGCATTTTATTCGTGTTCTTTTAAAATCTCTTCATAAAAGGGTACGGTTTTGAGGCTGAGCATCGCATCGGGTATTTTTTAAGTGACGGCTGCCAGTACGCAACGAGAGTCCCGCGGGACGCAGCCTCACGCTCCGCTTGTTGTGTTTTCCAGGTGTTCACTGTTGAAGAAATGATGGCCCACGTCCGACATATGAAAGGAGGGCACAGTAAAAACCTTTTCCTTAAAGACAAAAAGAAGAAAGGGTTCTGGCTGGTGACCGTCCTGCACGACAGGCAGGTGGATTTAAACCACCTGGCAAAAAAACTTGGCCTGGGAAGCGGAAACCTCAGATTCGCCGATGAGAAAACCATGCTGGAGAAGCTACAGGTGGGCCAAGGCTGTGCCACACCGCTGGCTCTGTTCTGCGACCACGGAGATGTGAAGTTTGTGCTGGACGCCGGCTTGCTGGAGGGCGGCCACGAAAAGGTGTATTTTCATCCAATGACAAATTGTGCCACCATGGGCTTAAGCCCAGAGGACTTCCTGAAGTTTGTGAAATCAACGGGTCACGATCCGATCGTTGTACATTTTGATGAAGATGTGAAATAGGCTCGCGTGGCTCGGCATTGATTTTATAGTGTAAAACCGGTGGGAGTCTCGTGATAAATACAGCTTGGAAAAATAGACCTGCTCTTTTGTACACTGTAACATTTAGTGGAAAAAAACACTATGCTTAGGTTATTGAAAATTCATCAGAATATTGAGCTGTTTGCAATCTGTCAGCATCCAGCAAGATGAAAAGGCATTACATAAATAATGTTAATAAAATGCGTGAAGTAGAACTTTGTGTGGTACTGGGCTTGAAGGTCTAAACATAATTTAGAAATAACAAGTTAACTTAAAAGGTCTAAACTATCAACACGCAGTACAGACATATCTGGGTTTTTTTTGTTTTTTTTTTTTTCACCTGTACCTATTTCTTTCCTACTCTGTTGCTTTTTTTTCTTAATTTTCCCCCTAGAAAACAGAAAATTAGTTGCACTACAGAAATTGTACTTGATTGTCTCTATTTTTAGTTGCATTTTCATTTCAGTCTCCTCCCTTTGGGAACTAATCATTAAGCCTTCTGGTGATTGGCCCATTAGGACAGCATCCCTCCACAAAAGTGGCAGAACATGAAAGAGAACTGAGAGCACACAGGGAGGAGTGTAAATACCCAGGAAAAGAGCTTTAAGGAATAACACAGCTTCCTGCAGGGGTGTGGCATTTCCTGCTGATTCATGGAAGGAAAGTGAATACCACCTGGCACAGTATTAGCTTCTGTGCATAATTTCTTCTGGCTCATTAACCTGTGGAGGATGAGCGTACTTCCTATTCCACTGTACCCTTATAACCAGTACCATATAAGTGGAAAGAAGGGTGTGACAGCAGACAGACTTGAGTTTCTCCCTTCAGGAGATGTGGAACCGAACACACGAATGTCCAGATGTTCAAAAAGCTGTGGGGAGTCTGATTTGGCTTAGGATGGATGATATATTTAGTACAGAAAAGTATACGCTATCACAGGAACAAGACCAACACATTCTCAACATTGAATTCCTAATGAAATTATTTCTCCTTTCTAAATGAGTAAAACCCTTTTCAAACACTTTCTTAAGCAAAGTCCATGAAGCCCAGCAGCCAAACTGGTCATGAGTACCCAGAGACAGGAACAACATTTTGGAGATGAGAGGTAAAAGGGCTTTGAAATACTGCCTAATGAAGATGGCTGTGGTATGAGAAAAATGCCCAAAGGCAAGCAGCAGGATGAGCACAGGTGGAAACGGAAGAGGAGAAAAAGAACAGTGAAGAAAACCACAGAAGGACTTGTAGTACTGATTAGCATTTGCTACTGCATCGTGCTACAGGATGCAATACTAACAGTGACAAAGGGGACATTTTAAATAAATAAGGAAACGTCAGTCAGTTCTCAGTTTCATTAGGTATGGCAAAGACAGCTCTGTGATAGCTCTCTTTTTTTATTATTTTTTTTTAATATAAAGTGAGCTGATAATGAACTGCCTCAGGAACTCCAGCTTGACAAACATGCTTCTAACACAGGCAGATTTATGATACAGTCTTCTGCACCTTTAAAAGTGAAATTCGTTGTATCCTGTGACTGCCACTTTCCCTTCCCTTTATTCCCTGTGGTGCTCGTGAATTATCATTTCCAAAAGGGGGAGTAAAAAGCAATACATTTAGCTTGTCAAGTTTTAAAACCAGAAAGCTTTACATGTGAAAGATAAGTTGAAAAGATGTGCACAACAGCAGATTCCTACTTCTCACAAGTCTGAAGATCTGCAAACCTAAAAATTAAACTTCCTTCATTATCAGAAGAGCTTCTGAGTCTTGTTTCAGCAGAAGTAACCAGCAAGCAAAATCAAAGCTCCAAATCCTGCGTTTGGCAAATCTGACAGGAATTCTTAACGTGTCATTATGAAATTAGTGTCTTAAAAATAATATTAAAATAAGGGATAGTTAAGAGCTACACAAGTCTTCACAAATTAACAGCACAGAACAAACTACGCAGCGCCCAGAATATTTCTGCTACAGTTTTATAGGTTTCCTTTCAGAAGAAATACTGAACACATCACCAACCGAGCACAACCACCACTGAACACCAATATCCTTCCAGTAACATCAGTTTCCAGAACATGTGTGTATCAATATATATACACAAAATAAGGATAAAAATTATTTGGTTCGGTATTTTAATAACATCATTAATAAATGTATACAATGGCAAACATTAAAAAAAAAAAATCAATATGTAAAGGAAATTACAGTTTTAAATAAGAGCTTTTTAAGTTTTGTTTCACACCTAGGTACATTCCTTTAAGGCAGTTTTATTAATATCAAAGCATTATTTACATATACGTTATCATCTACCTCTAAGAATCATCCGTGAGCTCTGGTGAGGCTGCACCATGTCTTGGGCAAAGTTGGGAATGTTGCTAAATAACAGCAGACTATCAGCAAAGCAAATGGAAATCCTACGTTGTAAGGTATGAAAAACAAACTCTGTAAACTTGAACTAACAGTGACACGTTTGGCAACTCAACTCTTGCTGCTAACAATGATGTGCTCTTCTTGTGGGCTGCCCCACAGCTGCCGTGCTGCTCCCTGGGAGGCTGCGTTTCAGAGAAGGGGAGGTGGCTCCCAAATTACATCAACAGTTTGGTTTTTAGTTGTATGGAAAGATGAGGTGCCTTACAGAGGCATTATACCAGTCTGGAAAGACATCTGTATCAGAGTACAGAGCGCTTCCTGACTGCTCTTCTGCTCTGAAATGTCTTCACAAAGTAAGCACTGGGAGTTTTAGGGTTTGATCTCAGTGAAAATGTATCCCTGGTGCTGCTTTGGTGTAACTTGGTGAATACAAACCAAATGCCCCTGTGGTCTCTGTCCTGATGCTGGCCCAGCAGCTCAAAGCCCACCAAGAATGGTGCAGGGAACACCAGCCAGCACTTTGGCACACAACCCTGACCTGCACTAGTGGTGTGAATTCTGCTGCCACATCCCCACGTTCCTGCTGATGCTCTCAAAAAAGGAAAATTCACTTAGGTTTTCACTTTCAATGCGTGTTATCAGTTGACTAGTAACTTTCACATTTGTGACTAAGCATCCCAGCCGTGATGGAAAATTCTGGACAACTTAATGAATACAGAAAAGAGCCAAAAAAGGAAAAGTCAGGGGAGTGCCCATGAAGGAATGACACAGCCATGTGTAGTGAGGGCAAAAGGCTGCATGTGCCTGGCTGTGCCCCACACATCAGCCATGGCAATATTCCCAGGTCTTCGAGTATGTGGCACACCAGAGCACAAACAGCTGCACAGCTACTGCAATACAAGCAATATTTGGCACTATGGGTTAATTCAAGACACAATGAGTTCTAGAAATTGTGACACTATGAATTGGTTAGGGTTTAAAAGTTTTAAGTGCATCAGTCCTCTGCTGTCAAGGAGAGGTACTGGGAGAACGCACCAACACTCAGGCCCTGAAACAAACTTGAGAGTAGCAAAATTCAGAATTAGTTTCCTAATATTTGCTTATTTCAATTATCTTTCCTAACAGCTGTGATTTTAGTGAGGGCTACTGACATGACCACATGTCTAAGCAGCTCTGTAAGGCAAGTTTTCCTTCGGTCCCTATGGCTGTGCCTCTGTTGCTGCACAGGAATGGCAGAGAAAGCTGGCCTGACATTATGTTTTTATTGCTTAGAGTAATTTTCTCTGAGAGCACAGCAGGGCTCCCTCTGGCTCACTTTGTATTGAGGAAGAACCTCGGTAATACCTGAGCTCTGACTGCACACAGGGACACAGCAGTACCTGCAGTACAGCCTGTGACACCTGGAAGCTGTCACTGCAGCCTGGAGCACCCTGAATCCTTCCCCAAAAGAATGTGCTATCAATTACAGCACGGGAAGTTATTCCATAGACTGCCTGCAAAAATGTTGTGGAACTGGATGTCAGGAACGCTCTGGGCTTCAGGTTGCTCCTGGGATCACTGAACTATGGCAACACTGCAAGCAATGAAAGTCTTGGCACCGAGAAGGAGGGGACCAGAATGAGACACTTGTATGAGTTCATGATGAAATTCAGCTAATGAATTTAAGTATCAGAAACATCATTAGAAGAAAAATCAAACTCCTAAGGTGTAGAGCTGCAAAGTTTGTTCTGGTTTCGCTCAAGTGGAAAAAAAAAAGTTTAAGTTCTCTGTGGAAAAACACTCAGGCTGAACAAGGTATTTATGTTGCCAAGACTCTGATGGAGATCTTGTAACATATTCCATCATAAAGAAGTATTTCAGAAGGAAAACACTTTCAGAAAAAGGAGAAAACTTCCAATTCTAACGCTTACCGAACCTTCTTTTTCTCTTTTCCTTTTCAACAAAATTTCTGAAAAATAAGAAATGACTTTCCAGTATGCCTTTAAATCTGTGGAACTGCATTCTCTCTCCAGTGGAAAATGATTCTGCTCCCATTGTCCCTGAAAGCTTGAGACTTTACACATGGCAAAACCTGTACGCCTCAAGAAAAAAGAAGAAGTGAAAGGAGCTGCAGTGGTTGTATCACAGACTGAGCAGCACCTGTGATCCTTTCACAAGCACTCTGCAGCTCCAGTACTGAGCCACGCTTACTTGACGTGAACAGGGAGCTGCAGTGGAAGATCAGGCATGAGGTTACACAGCTAATTTAACCCTTGAGAACAGAAACATGAACGTGCCTACTGTTTTGAAATAAGAAAGGATTACAGTAATGTTAAATCTGCTTCTAAGTTCAGGTACACTTCCTTTGAGCTCACTGCAAATGCTTCTGAGACAACCACTGAATGTACCAATTACACCTGTTGACTTTAATATAAGTCAATAACCAACAAAATGTATCTTACTAATACAAGATAACCTTAAGGGGGATTGATTGTAAAATGCATACATGTTATTTCCCTTTTTTTCTTTTTTTTTCTTTTTTGCCATCAAGAAACCACCTAAGCTGCAATCAACTCATGTCAGAAGACAAACAATAAAAGAAGAAATCAGTACACAAACATGGCAAGACAGTCTTCTCCTGGAAATGCCATTTGTTGAACACAGCCTTACGCTAAAATAAAAGTGACAGAAAAATCATACCTGACAATTTCCTGTCAAAAACCAGCTGAACACAGATATGCAGAATAACTCGGGAATGTGAAGAACACAAGTGACAGACATTTTCTATATAATACGATTATCCCATGAGCCCCCACATTTGTTAGTTATCAAATGTTTTCATGAATGTAAACAATTTTTTCCCGCAGTATGCAACAAAAAGAAATCAGCATAAACTTTGTAAAGAGCCATTCCATGCAGATTATGCTAACCGATAAGGCAGGGAAGTGCCAGTAAGCTGAGAGGTTTTTGTATCTGTATATACAGTCGCTTTCAACAAAATACTACAGCATTTATTTTAAATTTACAGAAGTAAATATAAACTGCAAGTTATGGGTTGGGTTTTTTTGGCTAAGTATTAGCAGAAGCTTAAGCAAATCAGTGGCTAATTTCATAAACAGAAGATGAAAGAAGTTGTTTGCTTTTTTTTTTTTTTTTTTTTCCTGGAGTAATTCTTGAGACCTTAAAATTCTTGGTCCTTAGGGAGATGAGAACTGTCCTTTATTCAGTAGATCTTAACAGTGCAATGTGCAATAATTCCTAAGACCATCTACAAATTTTCGGCAGCAGACTCCAGTAGAGCTCCTTGATTCAAGGAAGGAAGGAAGGTAGGTAGGTTTTTATTTCTTGCCTGCTCTAGTCACGAAGAACGTAAAAAATTCCCTTAATATTTATTAATGATTCCTACAGTTGCTGTCTTGTTTACTTCAGAAATAAAGGCTTCATATTGAGACACTGAAGGACACTTTTCTCTCTGTGTTGAAAGGCAGAAAGGTAGAAAGAGAAAAGAACGTAAGAAAAGCTTAAGCGTAGAAGTATAAAATACAGAGTTAAGTCACTAACAGAACTAACAGCACTAACAGCACGCATCAAGGATGTTTTAATCACGTCAAAAGGAGGACAGAATGCCAAAGACAAGCTTTATCAAAAGGCTGTTTTCTTATATGACAGAATACTTTGCAAAACAAAATTGTTTTAACTGTTCTTTTAGATTTATCTGTCCCTTTCCAAGAACTGACTTCAGTATTAGTGCTTCGTTTGCCTTTGTTGTACTTTCTTCTCCAATAGAAATTTGAAAACTAAAAAGAAATGGCATTTTTACAGGCAAAAGAAAGGCTCAGCCCCCTACCTCCACAGGCAAAATAACTGCACTAAAACAACACGTTCTGGCTTAACTAACAAGCAAGATAAAGCCAGTTAAGCAAGCAGTATTTACATCTGGTTAATGCCGTGTGCGTTTGTTCTTACATGTAATGCTGTTAGTTTGTTGTAAATGAAATTAATCTCATTTACATTTTGGGCAGAAAACTCACCACTTGGCCCACATCTCATGTAGTGGGTAATAGATTTAGGAGCTTTGTTGCTCCCTAGACCTGCATTTTGAATTTCTGCTTTCTGGGATAGCTTCCACATCTGCAGAGAAAAGCATTTCATATTATTCATCACATTGATCAGGACAAGAAAAAACCCTCATGCATACATACATTCTACCTATTAGTAGAGCAAAAGGATATAAAAACATTTTGAGTTTTTGGAGAGAACAGAGGAGAGGGACAGAAGAAACTCATGGAAGTGCCTCCTTAATGACAGTCATTAAAGTTCATCTTAGCATTCAGAATAATAAAGTACAATTGTCAAAGTCACAATCAGATACGTTCAACTTTTATATTCACTAAACCTATAACTCTGCCTGTATGATGAGAAAACAATACCATCTTTTATCAAGTCTGAGATCAACCTCGTCGAGAACTTCACTCATCTTTTCCTTTTTTTTTTTTTCCCTTAACCTGGTGCACATTTACAGAAACGGTCACATTTAATCCTGCTAAGCAGAAAATTATCTTTGCATGCAACAGCTCAAACGTGCAAAATGCAGTATCTTAGTTTGCTATTCACTCAAAGCAAAGCGTCGAGCAAACACTTAATGGCAAGCAAATCATCCAACCTGAACAACCAGCCCTTTTTTGGCTGGCAGCCACTACTTAGTGTCTATAATTACCATGCAGAGTTCTACCATCCTATTTTAAAGGCAGCAGGGACCGGGAAATGAGCAATTGCACTGTGTTTGACAGTCAGCCATCCTGATGGCCAAGGAGCAGTAATGACTGGATCTGTAACGAATCTCATATAGCCTTCTACTCCTTGAGCACAAACCAACAGAGACATCCATGACATACGTATTGCTGGCACGTAAAGACCAAGAAGTGTTTATAAAAAGTTATATTAAGTTACATAGCAGTTCCTTTTATACATATGAACATTCGTTTCCTTTCATTAGCTAACAACTTTTATTACATATTTTTTTCAGAGACACTGAAAAATGCCCAGGAGCATGCTTTTCCTGCTGCAATGAACCCACAGGAGCAAGAACAGGAGCACAATCATCATCTTCAGAACTGAAATTTAATTCATTACAAGGTTACAGAAGAATGCAAACTAGTAGCTTGGGTAGGACAACATTTGTCAGAACTCCGTGTCTGTAAGAGGATACAGACACGAGCTAACATTCAGCTATTCTGAAGCCTTTTGTCTTAGTGAAAGCAGCTGCTTTATGCTGCTCCCTCCTCTTCAGAATAATGCAAAACACAGGCCACAAAGCATTAAGTATCAGGTATAAACGCTCACTATCAGGCTAGTTTTGTATGTGAAAGTTTAGTGCTGTGGAAATAAACGAAGCAATGCAAACTGAAGTGCCCCACGGGCAGTGGCTGGAAAAATGCTTCTTTTGTTCCACTGAAAGCAAGCTTTAACTGCACTCCACAGGGGGAGAACCTTTAGAATTTCTCTTTAGACTGGCTTCCCTCATTACAATCACTCATTACAACTGGGGACTAGTGCTTGTGCAGGGAAGTTTTGTAACAAGCATACATCTAGAGACAATACTCTATTTTTCACTGTTGTGACAGCCTAAGGACCTAAGCAAGGTAAGGCTTCTGCACAAGAGCTGACAGCATGTCTGAAACCTTACCAATTTCTCAACCAACGACAATTGGATCTAAACAGAAGATACCGTCTGTAGCTACAAACCTTGTTCTGATCATAAAAAAGCTTTGCTAACAGACAAAATCTTGCAATCAGTTAAGAAGAACAGATACTGGAGACACAGAATGAGTTCACACAAAGTACTGGCAATGCTACAAAGATGTTCTCTAATTCCTCAAATAACTTCCAGCATACGCTATGCACATCGCTACAGGTAACACTGTTTTCAAAGCTAATTCAAACACATCTCTGAATTAACAGAAATGAAGATGTGGCTTAAAATCAGAACACAATGTCTAAGAGTGAAGACTAAAATGGTTATGAAATTAAGACTCTTCTTGAGATTTTAGGTCATTCCTCATCTTGACAAGTACCTGAAGGTCTGGATGCACCCACGTGTGCAGAAGGAGCTGGCAGAAGTGATTGCCAAACCACTCTATCACCTATGGGAGGTCATGGAGAAAAGGAGAGGTGTGTGAAGACTGGAGGAAAGCCAGTGTCACCCCAGTCTTCAAAAAGGGCAAGGAGGTCATGCAAAGCTACAAGCCAGACAGCCTCTCTTCTGTCCCTGGAAAGCGATGAAACAACTTACTCTGAATTTCATCTCCAAAGAAGTGGAAGAAAGAAAGGTTATCAGGAATAGCCAACATGGGTTGAGCAAAGGGAAATCAAGCTTGATCAATCTGGTAGCCTTTTGTCATGACCAGCTAGGTAGATGAGAGGAGGGTTGTGATCAGCAGCCCAGAGTCTGGTCGAAAGGCAGTAGCTAGTGGTATTCCCCAGGGGTCGGTACTGGGTCTGGTCTTATTCAATATTTTCATCAACAACCTGGATGAAGGGACAGTCCACCCTCAGCAAGACTGTGAATGATTTGAAGCTGAGAGGAGTAGCTGATGAGTGGCACCAGAAGGCTGTGCTGTTACTCAGCAAGACCTGGACAGGCAAGAGAACAGGAAACTGAGGGTCAACAAGGGCAAATGTACAGTCCTACATCCAGGGAGGAATAACCACACACCTCATACAGGTTACATAGACATACAGGTTAGAGGATAACCTGCTGGAAAGGAGCACTGCACAGAAGGACCTGGGTGTCCTGGTGGACAAGAAGGCCAATGAGATCCTGGGGTGCATTACAAAGAGCACTGTTCAAGGGAAGTGATCCTCCCCCTCTACTCTGCCCTGGTGAAGCCACATTTAGAATACTGTGTCCAGTTCTGGACTCCCCAGTTTAAAAAAGACAAATCTTCTGCAGAGAGTCCAGCAGAAGGCCACAGAAATCATTAGGGCCTGAAGCATCTCTCCCTTATGAGGAAAGGGTGAGAGACCTACGAGTGCTCAGTCTGGAGATGAGGCTAAGAGAGGATCTTATCAATATCGAAAGGGCAGGTGTCAAGAGGATGAGGCCAGGCTCTTTTGGTGGAGCCCAGCGACAGAACAAGGGGGAACAGGCACAAACTGGAACACAGGAAGTTCTGCATGAACATGAGAAAGAAATTCTTTACTTTGAGGGTAAGAGAGCACTGAACAGGCTGACCTGAGGAGGCAGAGTGTCCTTCCCTGGAGATGATCACAAGTGCATGTGCACTTTCCTTGCAACGTGCTGTAGGGAACCTGCTTTAGCAGGAGGTTTGACCTGGGGGATCTCCAGAGGTCCCTTCTAACCTATGTGAGTCTGTAGAAGAGCTACCTCCACATTTTATTAACAATTCTCACGTATTAAATGGAGACTTTAGAGACCAGCACATGGGATGTCTGCTGCTTTCTCTGAAGGAACTGTATTTTTGCATCACTTCTACTCCTCCTTAATTAAACACTGAGGAATTTAAGTCCAGCACCCACAGCAGCACCATGACAGGCACAAAACTGCTGACAAAATAAATTCAAATGGAAAAATCACAATAGGTTATTCATTATTTTATGTGTATATATGAGTCTATATGTTTATATATTTTACATGTGTTTATCATTACAAAGTTTCAAGAAGTTGCTTGAAACCATGGTTTAAGACATCATTTTTCAACATTACTGTTTAGCTGGTTGTCTGGAACTTAATGAGTTATACACTTAAATTCGTAAGCAAGTTCCAAATTACTTGCCTTCTGCAGCACTAATTAACAGTTTTTGTTACTCTGTTACACATCTTGGTTTCTATTACATGAGTGTTACTTATATTAAGAAGAAAAAATGAATTTCCACCATAATCAATACAAGTTTATTACCACACAACACATGGATTCTCAGATCACAGTGTTATTTGACTCCTAGTGAGACAGCATACTGCACCACATTTGTACACCAGATGTGGAATGACAACATATACGAATGGGAAAAGGTGGAAAGGATCATTTTTTCATCACAAGTGCTGCATGTTGTTCCACTGTTACCTCTTAATAAAGAATCATCATTTGAGGTTTAGAATTATGAATGGTAACTCTAATTACTTACTAAAATATTTAAACATTAATATGGCATGTGAATCATATCTTTGTGCAGGACAGTCACTGAGTTACTGGATTATAAGTTGTTTCTTGTGCAGAGTGATACACAGGAGGTGGTATAAACATTAAAAGTAAGGAACTGAAATCTCTCTAAATGCTTCTTTTCATTGGTATCTCTTTTTAAACAAAAAAACAAGGAAAAATGTATTTGTACTCCAAACACAAAGTCAACGTGTTACTGATAAACTGGAAGCATAAGCAGAACTGAAAGGCAGTCTTTGTACTGTAGTTCACTGTGCCACTTCTGGCAATGCAGCATGCAATTGCTTTAACATGCATTCAGTTACGTACAGATAAAAAAACCAAAATATTTATAACGAACGACAAATAAAAATATAGCTTGCATTATAAAGATTTTGAAAGCATGCAAAATATATACAGTGCAATTAATGTTTCATGCAAACTTGGATGAGGTTACAATTTTACATTCGAACACATGCTTGAGTTCACAACTGAGCTGTATGCCACTGCTCTCAGGAAAAAAAGAAAAAACAACCCACAGATCTAAATGAAGTTACTTTTTCATTGTAGTGAAATTCTCTCTAAGTCCAGTGGACGTTCAACAGAGCACCTATGTGTCCTATATAATTATAGATTTAATAATACAGCTTTCTTATCACACACAACCATACTCATACCACACAGTTTTATTATCCTCAGAAACAAGAAGCAGGGATTCTGCCTCGCTAGTGTTCACACAGCTGGTAGGAACAAATTCACTACTTAGTGCTGACTGTAGGTCCCTATTAGCAGATTTCTGATTGGTAAAAGGCTGTTCCTGATTTTTTGGTACGGATACAAACATTGACAGGTTTGCCTGATCAGCTTTTGATGCAGACCTTGGAGGCAATCCACTGATATTACTAACTAATTCAGTGTTAAGGGATAAAAACGGCTGCACCACAGTAAAAGATCCTGTGTTCTCACTACCAGATAGACTGACTTTATCATTAAACATATTTGTGCTTAAGAAAGTTTTCTCACAAAAATTTGACCTTTCCATCCTTGAAGTCTTAGGCACATCAGAGTTGCATCCTAAATTACGTGGTTTAACTGTGTTAGTTGCATTGCTTTGTGGAACACAATCTACTCTGTAAGCCACACAGTGAAAAAAAGGAGAGGATAACTGGTGTGCTGAGTACTCACTAGATGTTGCTGGAACACTTCTGTCAGCCGTGGATGTTGCTGGATCACTAGAAACAGGTTGCCTAACGTCCTTAGACAAAAAATCATGAATGCTTGTCCTTCGAGTAGTTCCTTCTGCTGTAGAAATCACACTGCTCGCACGAGGTAAGGTAGCATAAGGATTGCAATCCCTTGATTGTCGCTGTGATGCAGATGTTTGCATCTTTTCTTTCACTGATTTGGCCTTCCCTTGAGTGCCCGATGTAAATTTTATTGGAGAGCTAGTGAAATAGGCATCTTCTGTCTTACGAAGGGTGGGCCTGACAAGTTGTTCTGGTTTAACGGATCGTCCATCTGAGAAATCAACTGGGTTTTTTACACTCATTGACCTCACAATTCCACAACCAGCAGCTGCCTTTCTTAGCTTTTCCTTTCCTGTCAGCTCAGATGACTCAGATAAACTTCTCATTACTTCATCTAAAAGATTCTCTTCACTCCCAGATTTCATCTGTCAAAAATATCAAACATATTGTAAATGCATACATAATTTGTAATTTTTACATTTTCTTAATTGATCTTTGAGAACACACAAAAATTCTGGAAGTGTTTTCAAATATAAAATCTTAGAACTAAAAGTGCTATTTGTACACAGGAGTTTTCTGCACAGATTACTTACAAGCAAGTTAAAAACGAGGTATCATGGCAATCACAGCTTCTTGGAATTAGCACCCATAGCACCAAATAGTGCAAAAGCCAAAAGCTGAGAACTTCAAGCTCATCTTCTCATGCACTTGCTGTCTGCACCAGCCATCACTACTTTGCTAAGCAATTTCACATGAACTTTAACTTACACTGATAAAATGGAGCTAAAAGCTTACCACCTCTACATACTCAAATAATAAAGACAAGAATCTCAGAAAACAATATAAAGCATATAGAGCTTTGGTGGCTGAACTTGGATGAGTTTCAAACAGACTTAAAGACTTCAGCGTTTTTTGAAACAGTAAAGGAAGTAATTTGGAACAAATCTTTCAGATAAAAGCATTAAGGAAAGACTCTCGAAAAGCCTGAAGGGTGAACTTCTGAGGACCCTTCCAGCCTGAGTTATTCTGTGATTCTATGAAATGGATTCCTTGATCCCTGAGCAGCAGTGGATTAGATTTGATGACTCAGGTAGTCTCTTAATTCTATTTCCAGAACATTGTCTAATGTTTTAAACAGATGAAAAACAAACAACAAACCTAACAACCACCACAAACAAAAAAATCTTGCCAGAGATCACAGGTGCAACATCATTTTTAAATAGCTAACAAAAAATCCAGGGATTTATTCCTAACTCAAGTCACAGAGTGCTCCAATCAATTCAGATGTGAATCTATATGTTTCCATTATAATTGTGTAACTAAAATAGATGGAGGTTAATCCTTACCTTCGATAGGCCCTAGCCAGAGTAACTGCCTTGACTTAGAGTCTAGAACACTCCTAAGCTTCAGACAGATCTACGTGAGTGATGAAGGAATTAGAATAGCAGCAGAGACAAGAGTGATTCTGTGTTTCTAACAAACTGGCACTGATTTTAAATAACATTCTCTGTGTCTTACTCCTAGATTTCAGTGAGCCAGGTGTTTTGCCCAGTGGTGTTAAATTAGTAAGTAAACATGAAACCACCGAGATTCTCTTCTCAGGGACTGAAGTAAAATATCTCCTTTGCTGCTGATGTAATACAGTAGCTCCCATTGAAGACAAGAGCTGAACTGGAAGATAAACAGCAAGCTTTCATTGTGCTTATGGTCTTCCAGCTAAACTCTGATGAGTACCACACATCAGTGCACCAGATAACTGTGTGCAGTAGAGTCTGACTTTTTTTTTATCTGCCTCAGCATCCTAGAGTCAAGCAAAATACAGCAAGTACAGTATATCAGGATACAGCCCACACTACTAAACGTAGGCATAACCAGAGTTCCCACAAAGTTCTAAAGCAATTCTACTCGTGATAAATATTCTATTAGTTCTGTCAGTTGGAGTAAATGATATGGTGTAACACATAGTTAAAATATGTTTTGAACTAACCTCGCTTGAGGTACTTTTGTTGCTTTCTTCTAAGAACTGCTGCAGGGTAACAACCTCACTTCCAGGAGAATCGGTTTTGATCTGTTTTCCACAACGATCCAGTGTTTCAGGTGTTTTTTGCTGAAGCACAGGACTGGACCTTGTATGACCCTTCAAATACTGAATAGGACTGCTGCTGCTGCTTGACCAAGCATCGTGTTCATGTAGCATACTGAATTCTCCGCTGCTGTGACTCTGAGGTCTGCTCTGATTGTTAACCATACCTGCTTTTGGGGTAAACAGTATTAAATATTCCATCACAAAATATACGAAAGCTGTTAAAGCATTATAACCTTTCTCAAACTTGAGCACTTTCACATTCGGTTCACAATAGTTCCACTTAAGAGTACTGAAAAATATAATTACCCTATATTGCTCAAATCAAACACAGTACAATTTCACTCCCCTGACTTACCTCTCATAGCTTTTTAAATGTGGCATAATAGCTTTTAAATTAAAAACTACCCTTCACTTATGATCTGCACCTCTGTCTACCCAATGCTGTATTCTGAGAGACTAAAGATATGCCTCTGTTCTTGCCTGTAAAGCACACATTTTAATGTACTACCAGTGAGTTTCACATTATACAGAATATCAGAGATGGAAATCAATCTTTCCAATCAGAAATGGAAAGAACATATTTTCTGCAACATATGCCAAGTTTGCCTGTTTTGTGTTGCATGCTAAATAGCATTACAGCAGGAGTGAGCAGATAGTTGGATGCTACAGGAAAAATAGCAGAGTAACTCAAATATCTGTTAAATGATATATGATTTTAATATAATTTGGGGAGAATATTTATTTTGCAAGATCATTAAATGGGTAAGATTTTGGGGTTTGAAATAGTCTGAAACCTACATATCAGTATCACCACTTAAAAATCTATTAAAAATATAAGTTCTATTAATACTTGAATCCTTTCCTGATTTGGGGAACAAAGGCTGATGTATAAACATACCTACAGACAAGCATGCTGCGTTGCTGGTTTTGTTTTAGTTTTGTTTTCAATTCAAGCAAAAATTCCTACAGAGAAAATAATGGCAATGAAGCATGTATGTAAATTCACCTACAGCATACCTTTGACTTCATGGAGTGAAGCATTGTTATTGCTATTACTAGTGGATGTTCTGCCACTATCAAGGCTGGCTGGTCTGGAAGCTAATTGGAAAATGAGGAGATAGCATGATGAACAAAATTTTAGCAGATGACAGGGTACCTTTACATTCTGATCACAGAATGCTCTGAGGCAGGAATCATGCACTTCACAGGCTTAGCATGCCCACTGTTAACAAATTGGTTTCTTACAGATCAGAAAGCGAAGGGATTTCCAGGCAGTCCAAGAGGACACTTTAGAAAAGGGCACTACAGGAATAGTAAGGTACAAGGGAGAGGGAGAGAGAAATAGAGTGCACGTTTAGAAGTGGAACAGAGTGGTTAGTGAGAAACCAGGAGTTTTAAGATGAAAGGAGTGGCATGCAGGAAGTTGCTCGTGATTAGGTCACTTACAACAGATTTGACAGGGAACCTTGCACATTGTTGAAATGCCACGAACAGGAGGAGCAAGAGCATCTGCACAGTTAATGTCCTGTACTCCTATCCAATACAAGGGAAATGCACTGTTATTTCGTTAGCTTCAAACAAGTTCATACTAATTTTAAGTACTTTCAGAAGAGTTACAACTTCCCCTTCTAAATAATTTCTCACAGCTCTCAATTCATACCTTTGCTTGAAGAAACCTGTAATGATTCTTTGTAAGATACGTACACAACACATTTACATCTCACTGAACAAGAAATATTGGCAAGCAAATCTGGCCAGATTTGGATTTGCTTTTTGTTTGTTTGTGGGTTGTCTTTTTTTGTTCGTTTGTGATTTTTCTTGTTTGGCTGGTTATTGTTTTGTGCTTTCTTTTTTTTTTTTCTCCTTAGGATTGAGATTATAACAGCTTCCTTTATTTTGCAAAACTCCAAATACAATTTTTAAAGGCAAAAAATTTTGATCCTGTTCAGATGCACTTCACACTTTCTAGTAGAGATAGAGAATATTTTATCTGATAGTATTTGAAGAAAAGGATTATCAGAAGAAACAATACTGATACTATGCATTCAAGAGGTATGCAAATCACAGAAAGCATGCTCACTTGTAACCATGCCATTTACTGTTTTGGGGTTTTTTTTTTCCAAACATTGTTAACATTCACATAATACATCCATAAGTAATTTAATTAACATTTATATCTTACCATGAACTCTTGATCCTGTACTAGAGTCATCACTAATACCTTGTGGACTTACATCTTCATAAGACACAGCATCTAAACACAGAGACAAAAGAAGATGTGAAATAATGAAGATTATAGATGCACTTATCATCTGTGACATACATCAATCATTTTCAAATCAACCCAGTTTTACTTATGTAACATTCTGTATGCACAATCCTGACATTTTCTAGTTATAGTTATTAAAGCCATTCACTGTCTTATCACCATAACTCAATTACTCAGGTTTGCTTTTTGCTGAAAAAAATAAATAAATACAAAAAAATACATACATGAAATTGCTGTTACACACAGACACATCATGGTGCAAAGAGCTTCTACCTATACCTTTATTATTTAGCAACTGCTTGGATCTGAAGCCTGTAGAAGAGTTGACAGTTGCAAAGTTGATAGCTGTAGTAGAGAAGGCCATAGCTCCCAATTCTTTTCTCCTTTTACCCGCAGATATATCATCAGGACCCTCCAGATGCTCAGAACTACCTGTCCACTGTCCTCCTGCTAGGACCATGGACTGCACCAGGTCATTCATGGCTGGGATGCAAATGAAAGCAAATGATCAGCATGGTCAATGTATTTGCTTTTGTTCTTATTTTACACTGCAAAATGTTTGACAGTTCTCTAAGCATTAAAGCGCATTGAATACCAGAAGGTACAAACATGAGATCATCCATGTTATGACATGCAATCAGCTCAATGAATGAGAACTACTGAAAGTCAGGAAACTTCTCTGAATTCTGTATGGTTCTTAAATCTGATTTATTTTATTAGCTATAATTGCCATGCTTGTGCTGCAATGATGTGTAATATATATATATATATATATTAGAAGCTTTGATATACTGTTTGCAATGATAAAATGGAATGAATAATAAACAGGCAAGGTGCTAACACAATATAATGCCAACAATGACACGGGATCCTTGTACAGTGCAGGTTACTGCAGGCAAACTGTACTTCACATAATAAAAGGATCTGAAAAGATGACTTCTGATGACATTCACCCTTACTTGGCAAAGACAGAGAAACTTCTCCACTCCTCATGAAAAAGGGAAAATAAATCAATACAAAATTTTGGCAACAACAAGTGATGAGTACTTGAAGAGTGACAGACCACCATACAACCTTGCACTACTTTTTCTATACTCACTTCAAATGAAAAATTGCAGCGATTTCTTAATAAAAGGCTTATGAAACCTCTAATTTAGAGCTACTTATGCTTACACAGTGCACTGTAAATTTATATACACATGCAGACATGTGTATATAGACAAATATGTAAACAAGTATATGTAATTGTGATGCACTGAATATATATATGCGTGTGCATGTGAATGTGTGTGTGCACATGTGGACATATATAAGGTATTCAGTGCTCAGGTTTAAAAAAAAAGGAAAGAGAAAAGGCTCCAGCTCCTTGTATAGTAGCAGGACTTGCACATTGCAAAATAGGAGGAAAAATACAGCGCAGTCCAGGGAAGAGGTTAGTGAAAAATTAGTCATGGAAGCCAGTGTAGCCATTTAAAGAAGCTGAACTGTCATAAAGTCTTACACATGGAGCGACGATAGAAGGCCTTCATTTTGTCTTTTTCCTTCGGTCTGTTCCTCAAAAAGGGCAGTCTTTTCAGTGCAACCACTTTTATGTCATAGCATGAGGAAAAACGGAAACAGGGAAATGAAAGAAAAAAAAGGGAGAAGAACAGATGGAAGTTAAATGTTGAAACTAAGGACAGAAATGAATGTCTGAGTTCAAGCTATGTACGCTATGCTACGAACTATCACTCTCATGCTTCTGTGTGATAATGACACATGAAAGCTACACCAAAATATGGAAACTACTCTATGAAAACCTTAATATACTCAGAAATGCACTGAAAACAATGGTGAAGAGTATCACAGTTTGAAAGCTCTAACTGCCACCTCCTGGAAAACGGCATGGAACTTCTTCGGAGATGGCTATAAAAACTGATCATAAGACTTTTTCTTATAAATGTGAAAAACACATTTAGTGAACGTAAACAAAGACGTGAAGCTGAAAACTTTAAATGGAAGTAATTAAGTACAATGCCTACTTTGAAATATGTTCTTATCATTATCTTTTGAAAATGGTAACTTTAGTAACTTCTGCCCAATGTCTACAGAACAAAACAATCTTTATTAATATTTTTTGCTCACTAATAATTTTGATTACATACCGTATTCTAGAAATAATATTGGACCTTATATTCAAGCAGCTACATTTACGTGTGGAGTGACTTTAATACTTTACTGAATTGTCTGTAAATTAAGATGAATCTGTAGTTAGAAAAATGAAATCAATATTTACTGGCTGGAACAGTAAATACCGAATCTTTTGGCTGAAAAAACCCCAAAGATTCAGAAAATAAATAAAATAGCAGAAGAAAATACAAACGTGAGCATTGCTGTGATATTTCAGGAGGACTAAAGGAAAGTTAAAATAACATACTAAATACCAGGAAACAGAGTTAAAATTACAAACGGTATCTAAAAATGGGGAGGGGGAAAAATTACTCATCCTTAGATTCAGCTATTCTCCATTAGTAACTGATTGCTATTCACTAATTACTTCACCTTGAAGCAGCAGATAAGTGTGTCAGCTGACTGCGAAGCATACAGGAGCCACATGCAAACAACTAGATATAAAGATCCAGAAAGAAACATCATGGAATCACTGAACGTTCTTATTTATGCAGATGTGAAAGCAGCACAGAACATTCTGTCAACCCAAGATCTGCTTATTTTACCCCTCCAGAGTGACTTTTTGAGATGCATGCTTTGTGTCATTCGCTTTTTCTACTAAACCAGTAGCTTGTTATACATCCATTCTATTTCATATGTACACATATACATATTTCATATGTATTTTACATGTACATATATACATATACACTTACAAGTGCACAAGAACTAACCTGAAACAGAAATAAATCTCTTTCTATTGTATTATTTTGTGTTTGCACTTAAAGAGCAGTATGTCTACAATGCTCTGCTGTCTTCAAACAGCACCCAGCAGCCCACGTCACAGAGCAGAGCAATACCAACCTGGCTGGTATGTACACACAGGGTAAAAAGACTGGGGTATAAAGACTGTTTCTAACAAAAGAGAACAAATGTAAACTGAAAAAGCTACAGAGAACACAGTGCAGTTAAGAGCTATTTGTAATCCTTTCTACAGAATGCTTTACATTATTTTACTTGCTGCCTCCAACAATTGGTATCTTCTGTGAAGTCCTTTGCATATAACTTCCTTGGTGCCTGCTTGTTTTGCCTGAAAGAAATGTCCTGCAAAAATTCTGGAACAGCAGAGCTACAGCAAAAGCAAATAGAAAACCACAGAAAAGTTCAGCTTAGGCAGCTTTTGCTCTTTGCATATTTATTGCAAAAACCTCCAAAAAATTGGTGATGGTAGGAGGAATCTTAATCTTACTAATCCTCTCTATATAAGCTATAACTCTAGTTATATGCATTACGTTTTCTTTCTCTTTTGAGATTCTATGAACACAATCTTACTTCCTGAGTTGAAAATGAACTCTGCAGAATTCTCCCACTCAAACTCAAAACCCTCCAGGTTGCCATCCCACTGCCATTTGCCTGAAACACCACGGTGAGTTCTGTATGACAGTGTTACAGTCCCAAGTTTTGTTTGTGCACGCAGGAAGACATTTGGCAGACATCTTCAAAATGGAACATGATTTATTCCTGGTACTTCCATGATAGTGTAATGCATCTGCTACTGGAACTACTGTTTAAAGATGGCAGCTTAGTAATAGCCCTGATTCTGTGGGTGCTGTTGATAGCTGCTGAAGTGGAAGATAACAGAAGTATTTCTTTTTTTTTTTCTCCTTATAAAGGAAAAAAAACAATCCAAAAGGTTTCTACACAAAAGCTCAGAATGGTATCCCATCCCCTCTCAGAGCAGAGAACACAAACCACATATCAGATCTGTGGTACTCTCCAGACTCAACCACTGAGTAGATATGTGAAAACTGAAGGCCTCTGAAACCAAACAAGGGCTTCAGGCTCTCTGAGAGCAGATGAAAACCATCCCAGCTGTTGCTTTTATTTTCAATCAGCAGCAGTAGCAGAATAATTCATTTTGGAATTATCATCTCCGTTTCTCTGACAGAGGATATGGAAGCCCACAGGTCTCAAGGATTGCTGGAGGACACTGTATGACAAACCCCCTGAGAGCATCACTGATTTGTGCCAATCGTGGCAATTTGGGGAACAGAAATCACCTTCTCTTACCTTCTGAAGGACACATGCAAGGGTTTTTCATTTCCCTCTGGGATCACCTCCTTTTACAAACATAGGAGATCAGTGGGGCTGAGGACAGGACAAGTTCTGTTCCACAAATGGCCTTCCATTGGTGTGAAAAGCTACAACACCACGCATAGACAGAAGACAAACGTAGAGATTTTTTCTCCTGTGTTTTCTTTTAGTGGAAGCCATTACTGCAGAGTCACTTCTTTAAGAATAGGAGAGGGAGACACAAAAGTTATTTTGGTAGACTGCAAAATGTGCACCACTACTGGTGCTTCTCACTGGCATATTCTGATCTTAATTGTGTGTCTCAGTAAGATTGTTAGCGCTGAGCTGGCAAACAATTCTATCAAAAACTATGGATGTCATGGTGACACATGTAATGGAGGAAAGACAGGATTCAGAATTAGATCAGCCCTTCGAGTTTGTGGATAAAAACACTGCAATTAAAAGGAACGTGAATAAGATGGCTAGAAAACTAATGAGATCTGAACAATTTCAAACCTCTTTTAAGGATCAGCCACCTCAGCTTCAACCTTGGCTTCATGAGGAGTGCAGCAGCAGCGTGCTAACACCACAATGTCCCAAGTATGAACACAAAAATGCACATAGAAGAACCCTTCCAGAACACAGCATTATTGATGCACCCACCCTGAACCAAAGCATACACATTTGATTCAACCACACGTGCAAACACATCCACTGTAGCTTCACTCAGTCCTGAACTCTGTAAGACTTGGAGTTTACATTCTAAAATACACTTTTTCAAAACTCAGAGGTACCTGTTTTGAAACTTCAGAGACTCTTACATTGAGAAATCTGAACTCCCCAAACTGTTAATTTAGCAGCCAATCAGGCAGTCAAGTCCACCCTCAAATTCAATATTTTACTGTTTTTAAAAAATGACGTATCCAATTGAAAACTTCCATAAAATAGTGCTTTTAGAGCTTTCAGCTTGTAGTAAGCTCAGAAAAAAACACCATAGCAGTTTCAATTATTTTGAACACAGAAAATTCATAGCTGGCATGACAGCAGAATATCCATGTGATGTATTTTGAAACCCAAGACAAAAGAACTTTTTTAAAATTTAAAAATGATTGTTATTAAACATGTATTCTGATGCTTTTAAATGCACAGCCAAAAATGCTTTTGATGTCTAATTATTAAACACAATCACTGCAACTTGAGAACTTGTCTGTAATGTTATCTCTGAAGAAATTGGACAGTTTGTGATTCATGCCATTAGTGGATGACAAAAAACACTGATATATCAGACACAGAACCTGGTTGTTTATATGGTGGTCATCCTCAAATGGTGGGTGTCATGCTCTTTCAATGTAAGCAAATCTGAAATATTTGATCCTCCCACACTTTTGTGATGCTCCTCAGCTTCTCTCTTTAGTCTTTTTATTTTAATCCTTCAGATGAGTAACAAGTGGTTTTGTTTTGTTGCTATTGTTTGCTTGTTAAAAACCAGATTATATATCCCTATATAATGCTTCCCACTGCATATTCAAATGTCAGAAATCTTCACCACTGATTCTGTGAGATGCTGGAGGACCATCTCCAAATAGCAGATCTATTTAGCAACTACAGATTAGCACAGCCACAGCTTGCAAAGCACTCTCAAAGATGAGGGGAAGGATTCATGCAAGGACAAAAGCAAGAAACAAAACATGGTCCCTGTGATGTTATCTAACATTGTACCTGAAATTCTGCTTTCCTGACCCAATAATAATACTCAATCTTTCATCTCAACATCTTCATTTAGAGCTACAGAAATGCTAAAAACTACCATCTGCCCACTAAAAAGATCTGCATGAAATCTGAAAAAAAGAATTTAACTAGTGAAAAAAAATCAGGCACATTTCCTAAAGACTTTAAGGATTATCTGTAAAAAAAAAATCCTCTCTAATACACAGGTTTAAACTGACAACATCTTTATTTTTAAATGCATTAAAGAGAGGTTTCGTAGTAGTACTCACTAGTACTCTTCTTGGTTCCCAGGACCTGGCCATCTTCAAGAGAGTTTGAGCCCACTGAGGAGCTATCCTGACTGTCCTGGTGGGGCAGCTGAAGAAATCCTTCACTGGATTCTGAACGGGTTGGTGTAAGGGTTGCAGACTTCTGACGTTCTCGATTAACATCCTTCTTGGATTTCATCAGTTTTCTCATCTTCAGTGTAATCCAGTTGCCCCTTCTGTTATCAAGAATACAGTACGTTTATTTGCATTTGTAACGTATTACTTAGATCTTCATACTTGTCCTATGTACGAAAGAATACAGACGTGATTCTGTTCCTCTGAAGTTTAAAGAAATCTCATCTTTCAGTTGGAACAGAATGGGTATAAAATAGATATCTACAACACAACATTCCATATGGATCACTACCTTCTGGGTGGAGATGGCTCATAAAATTTATATTGATCCATTATCTTCTCCTCCAGTTTCTCCTTCTGTCGCCTTAATTCATTTAGCTTGTCACTGTGAACAGAAATTAATGATAATGTATGCTTGGAAAATGAATATTTAATGAATACATAACATGCAAGTAACACGCTCCTCTGGACATCAGTTATCTGAGAGCTGACAGTTTTTGTGGGAAATTCTTATCTAACACTTGGTTCTTCTTAAAAAAAAATATCAAGACAGTGAAATAAAGGGAACAAGCAGCCTGCACTACAATAAGAACATCAACCTTCGTAATACAACAGAACCTCTCCCCCCAAAAGGTGTATATAGGTCATACCAGGATCATTTTCACAAGTTTATTTTCTATCAAATTCACTAAACAGGCTGCAGTTTGCAAACACATCCAGGATTCCTCTGAATGAGGAATAAATGACGTTTCAATTAGACATTTTTATCACTAATAACAAAAATAGTTGCACTCATCTTTAAGAGTTAAAAACAAGTGTTCTTAGTTTCAATCAGCTGCTGTCCATATATGACTTAAGTTTTTGTTTTTTTAAAAGAGAAACATGCTACTTATGATATGTTCATTTCTGTATACAACAAAACGTGTTTAATAAAAATGTAACTGCTCTTATCACAGTAATTTCATTTGTTTTGAAAACTCACATGTACTGCCTTTGCTCTACATGGAAGAGATCCTTGCTTTCCATATTCTGCTCAAGTAATGTTCTATTCTGTAGCATTAATGTCTGAATTTGATCTAGTAGATGTCTGTTTTCCTCCTCCATATTTCCTTTAAGCTGGCTAAGCAGCTGTTAAAATAAATGAAATGTGTATACATATATGAGCCTATTTTATACACAGATGAGATTATCAAGAAAACTTAGAGGTCTACAATTATTTCTTTCAACAGTCAAATAAAACAAAACTAAATTATGATTCAACTGATAAGAGTTTTAACACTTTAATTAATACAGTTCACCCAGCACCTTCAGACCTTCTTCATTATCTATAAACAAGTGACCAGTTCTCAAGCACCTCATTATTTTATGAATTTATATATAATGTTACAATGATACTGGTCTTAAAAATATAGTCATTTTTACATACCTCACACTGATTACTTATTTTTGTACATTTAATATCCAGCAGTTGGTACTCTTCTCGGAGTTTAGAGAACTCAGCTTCTAATTGTGTTTGTCCCAGTTTGGAATTGTTCAATAAAGTCTTCAAATTCTTATGATCAGTTTGCAGAACTTCGTTCTCTTTCAGGAGTTGATCATGTGTATGAGCAAGCCTGGAAGTAAAAGACAACAGAACTATACATGTAGTTTTGGTATCAGGAAATGTATTCACAACTCAAGCTCCCTCAAAACACTGAGCTTGATGCTACTCTCACAGAATACATAACATTTCTGTAGTAAGTTCTCTCTAAATCTAATTTCCCACAGATATGTGTTGTGCAGACCTCCACTGCCCACATCATTACATTTCTACCCCCATCAGCATCAACCTGTCATCCCACCCCTCGAGCAACTCGCTGTGGGTTGCTCTCTCTACAGCCCACATCCACACTGCACAGCACTTTGCCTGGCATTCTTGTGCTACAAAGTGAAATTCAGTTTAGTCAGGATAAATGATCACTCTTTGTGCCTTTTTGTTTTTTTCCCCTATTCAGCCTTCCTATTACAGAGCAGTTTCTATAAGGTGTGGATCATTTATGTTCTGGTCCATGGCATCAGGTGTTAAGAAACATGAGTGGATGCAATACTCATTTAGACCATGCTGGTCAGCACTCAGAGCTCCACCAGCATACACATCAAACTTCTGCTTTACCTATCATTTTCATCACGAAGTTTCTTATACTCTGCTGCCACAGTCTCATGTTTTTCATTTTGCTGCAGCATTTTCTCCTGTTCTGTTTTGAGCACTTTCTCCAATTCTTCCAGCTGCACTTTCTGTTTAAGCAACTGATTGTACCTGCAAACAAAAATCATATTTAACTTTCTTTTCTACGGAGTAACAAGAAAACATGGAAATTTTCTTGAAACCATGATCTTTCAAATTCTGAAAATCTTGTATCTTAGTATGAATAAAACTTTTATTACTCAAAGTACACAATACAATTTGCTTAAAAAAAAGTCTTCTAATTTTAACATGCATGTTAGTATTTACCTGTCTTCCAAGTCCTTGTGCTCCACCTCCAGATTTTTGTGTGCAGATTTAAGACTTCCATGTTTAGCAATCAGTGACTCATACTCAGAAGCTTGGCGTTCATGTAGGTGCTCCAGTTTTTCATGGTCTTTGAGAAGTGAATCGTACAACGACTTCAGATCCTCCAGCTCCTTGAGCACACCTTCCTTTTCATTTTCTAAAGCAGACTGTTGAATCAACAGTTGTGCATTCTGATTCATTAGAGATGTGCTTTGAGAATTAAGGGTAGAATTTTCAACCTGCAGTCGTAAATATTTGATGAGAGAAGCAAATTAATTTCAGACTGAGTCACATTGTCTGAATCCTCCCATTAAAGGGTTTCCTGAATGTTTAACTTTGAGTGTCTAACTGCAACTGCCTAGTTACTCCATTACCTGACAACATTTAATGAGAATACTTTTCTCCTTCTATCCTAATAACTCAGATCTGTACACCCTTAAGAATATTTTGGATCGTCAGTGATCCTCTAGTCATGTAAATCCAGTCTGTGACATTACTACTATGCAAGTTCCTTTTATTTTGGTATAACTCTTCTTTAAAAAATCTTCTTCTAGTACAGAATTTCTATCGTCTCCACAAAACCCTTGCTGTATCCATGTAGGCTTCACAATTAGTCTTAAAACATTACTATCCATTTAACAGAGAGAAAGGCAAATTATCAAATTTGAAAGGACCTAGCCAAATTCTATTTGACTGAGAAGATGCCAGTTACTGTTCTTTTCCCATCACAGTAAATGGCAGCAGCTGATCACTTTATGTGCATGTTGTAGCATCTGACAGAAAGCACTCCTGTGGAAGAGTCCATTTTTTAAAAGCTATGTCAGAACAGTATTAATGCCCATCATACATTAAAGTATTCAACATAGGACATAACAATCTCTACTTTGCCTATAAAAAAATAACCTAACCTAATCCTTAGATGTATTAAATAATTGAGGATACCTAACAGACTCGTCACCTGAGCTGTAATGTTTCCTCCTCTTTCTTAATCAAAAACAAAAGCAAATAAACTCACTAACTGACTGAGACTTCTAATACCCTCAAGGTATCTGTTAAGGTTAAAAACAAAACCAAGAAAATCTGTTGCTGCAGTACATGCTGTTACTAAGGAACAAATCCCCTTCTGTTGGAACAGAAGCATTCTTTGCTGCAGATGATAAAGCTGAACCTTCACTGGAAATGAAGTAACATCTAACATCTATGCTGTAAAACTTCATAGACTGAATTCAAAGTTTGATTTGGTTCAGAATTCCCAGTTATTCTTTACTATATCATTTTTCTGATACGTTCCTTAGGGGTAACAGGAGGAATACTAGATTTACATTTGCTTAAGAACAGCTTCAATGTAGTCAACATAGACCAGTCTAGTTTGCATTTCAGGTTAATAGTTACTTTAATTTTCTCGAGCATACTTCAGCTTTTATTTTGATTTAGATTTACCTGCTCTCCAACAGATGAGAAAAACAGCTGAATTCTGAAGGAAGAAGAGGAACTCCCTTTCTCATGCTGGGTGAGACATTCTCTTATCACTTCCAGCTATTAACATCACATTGCTTGGTGAGGCTCATAGTAATAACAACATTAAAAGCGAAATACTTCTTCCAACTCATTATCACAGTACTTATCTACAGTAATTACCCTTACTTGTCAGATAGGAAAGGCTTGTGGTGATGTTTCTCCATAAAGCAAAAAGGAACTGCTTTCTGATATTCTTGCTATTTGGACAAATGTTATTACAAAATAGCAGCAGTCCTGAATCCCAGATATATACCCCCATTTGTCTGAGATGCAAGATATTTCCACACCTGTGCCCACTGATATGTTAAAATCTAGATGTGCACCATGTGCACAAATACTCTGTTTTGTACGTAGGCTTGCCTGCCACAAAGGGGAGCACTGTGCACTAATTAGATTTCAGTGTGGTAGATGGAAAGTGCATCTGTGGTACAACAGCAGAAGGCAGAACGTTGACTGAAGGCATTCACAAAATGCATTATTTGTTCACTCACGTAAGGATTCCTTCACTCATTGATTTCTGCCCACTTTTCATCATTTTTTGGCATCTGTTTGTGCTGAACTGCTGACTTTGTATTAATTTTCCTCATCAAGTAGTTTTGATTTATAGAGCTCCAAAATTCAATCATTGAGTATTTTATTTATCAGAGGAAAAAAACCCAAATATGTATTTAATAACTAACACCTTGCTTTTTCTTTTAGGTATGATTTTTTATTTATTTATTTTTGAATTCCAGCTATAAAAATAGAATAACCTCTTAGTCTCTGTGGACATATCAACTACTTCCCTGACCTAATTTAGAATCAAAAAAGAAATAATAATAATAGATAGAATAAGAGAATCGACTCTATTCCTGGTTATACAGCCACAAGTTTAAATAGAACAAGCACAAGGGAATAGAAGCAACTTCCAGAAATTTTGTTCTTGATCATCAATCACTAAATATCATTTGATTATGCTCAGTGCATATTATTTGCACATTCCCTTCTCTTCCACATGTGCACCGAAACAAAATGTGACTTACATTAGTGTAGTTACCTTTGAGAAAACCTCTGAATTAAACTTACTTTTAAGAAGAAAATAGGAAAATATTACCTGAAGTTTGGCATTTTGAGTCTGTAGAGTTGTATTCTGCTCCTGTAGAGAAACAGTCTGTCTCTGAAGGGCAAGAATCTGAGCCTGCAGATTGTTATTCTGTGTCTCAAGCTGCTTTAATTGTGTTTTCAGTGCTTGCTTCTCTGCTTGAAGTGTAGCATTCTTTGAACAACAACAAAAAAGAAAATTTGAGTTCACAGGTTTTTCTGGAACTTTGGAAACAACACTTCCTCCAAAGCAAATAAAGCAGCATGGTTTACACTACTATGATCCTTTGTACTTCAGCTTCAGCAGCAAGAAAGATTTAAAACATTCACAGATATTTACAGAGTGTAACAAAACTGTATCACCTTATATTACAAAAGTAACATACAATGATATCACTACAGTTTAAGATTGAAATAAGGCTAACTAGTATTTGACCTATGGAGAAACAGTAAAGAACTCTTAGTGGTGTGTATATAAAGATCATGTGAGTGATTTGTGAGATATCTGTAGATTCAAAAGGGAAAAATTCCTTTTTTTTTTTTTCCTTTTAAATGCCTGTCAAGTGCTTTACAGCATCACAAGATCCAGCTGTGCTATGTACTATAACACAGATTCTGTAGATTAGGTGATAAATTGCACACTTCTTTAAGAATATCCTTATTCACATTATGGAACAGCTCATGATAGATATTTCAAATGAGAATAACAGAAACTTACATTCCTTTCCACTTCAATTAATCTATCTTTAACTTTCAGTAATTCTCTAGTAGTTTCCTGGTTTTCTTTCTCCCACTTATTGACAGATTGATTTTCTTCTCCCTTTCTTGGAGGAGGATTCTGAACCATCCTTTCTTCTTCTTGTCTTTGTTTGAGAGCTTCATAGTTCTTTTTCACCTGAAATTATTCAAGACAATTTGCATTAACATCATATAACATCATATGACCATACTACTTTCCACAGTACAAAAAAAATGCTCTATACTATTGCATTTGTAAAATTTGCTTTCTTTATGTTTGATGAGGTACAGTAAAAATGACATATGGATACTGATAGCTCAACCACAATAAACACTTAGACAAGTATGACTGTGAACCAAAAGGAGACTTCATTTTCTTTTAGTGCTTTCAATTGTATCTCTCAACTTTTATAACCAAGTCCAACAACCAAGGAAACTATAGGAGACTATTTCTTTTTTTAACTAGTCATTCAGGCTCAAAGCACATCAGGAAATGTAATTTGCTAAGAATTGACTATTTTTGGCATCCCAAGTCAAACAGGCTGCAGAATATTTATCTACCTGACATATTCAATGATCACCGACTTCTTTTCATGCGATTTCAATTCTGGACCTGTATTACTCCAGTTTTAAAAAGCAATTACAGCTTTGCCCTGCTTTATGCTACCCCAAGGTTACTCATCTTTTTTGCTGCCTTAAACAAAAATACCAAGCAAAAAGCAGAAACAACAGTAGCTGGAATAGGCTTCACTTAACCAAAAAAAAGACATCCTTACTGTTTTAAGTTCCTGACGGAGTTGCTGGTTTAAATTTGTTGATTCTTCCAAACGAGCCTCCAAAGCTGCAATTTTTTCTTCTTTTATTTCAAGAGACTTCTTAAGGGTGGATTCCAATTTTGACTCCAAAAGTTTGTACCTATTCAAAGGCATGCCACAAAAAAATGTTTTTCTTTCAACAATTATTTCAGGTTATTTAAATTTCACAGTGCTCTGAAGCAATAGACCCAACATTCAAAAACATCCAAGTGCTAACTCTACTCAAAAGCATGAAGATGCCTTGGTGATAACATCAAGTCTCTAACAGAAATGGAAGGTAACAATCAAAACCATTTTTAAATCCTTCTTTCTTTTAAAACATATTAGATATACAAAAGAAATACTCAGCCACAACAGGAGGGTGCTGACTTTACTGGGAGAATTAATGTGAGTGTGTGCTGACATCACCCTTCTTTCTGGCTCCAATCCAGCAAATCCAGCAGGGACTGCAACTAAATTCAAATGTGAAGTATTTGGAGAGCAAGATTTTCATCAATTTCCATTTCCTGCCTGCTCAAATAGAGGAGGCATTAGGGATGGAGAACAGTTCTTTGCAGGTGCATGCTCATTTGATGCATGAATGTGTGAATTGCTCACTCAGCCCAGCTGCTGCTATTTTAAGACTGTTACCACTCCTGACATATGAAGATTCCATTTTTTTTTTTTTTTGCTATATTTAAAATATTGTTGGGCACCTAAAGAAACAATCGCATATTTTGGAGAGGAGTGACCAGATTTAGGATATATTGCTTTAGAACAGCATTTCCTGAAACTGTCAGTGCAGGATATTCTAATGCATCATTAGATCTTTCAGAATAGAGGATTTTAGAAGGCCACACTCCATTTTTCAACTGCTCTGTCACTGTACTTGTGTTCAGGATTTGGAAGACATCCCACTTTTACCAGCTGTAGGATAAAATAGAAACAGCCATAAATTCTTTCCTTCCTAATCTCAATTGCTGAAAAATCTGTCAGAGCGAAGAGAAGAGATTGCAGAGACTCCTGAATTGACAACAGCATTAGATCTAGTCAGGAACTGGAGCAGAAGACCAATGGTAAGAGAATTAATAAGTAGAAAGCTGTCCAAAACCATCACATAGTAGGATGAGAATTCCAGATTGTAAGGTACAAGAAATAGTTTTCAGCCATTCTATGAAAAGTAGAACAAACAGCATTTCATCTTTGTGAGCTGAAGCATATACTCAGCTACAAGTAAGTTCTGTTATTAGGAAGTTATACAGTTACACAGAAAAAGGAGGAGGAAAAAGAATAGTAACAGAGACTCAATCTCCAGCATCCTTCTGAATTCTGAACAACAAGAAACAGTACAAAGTTCTGATCTCACTGCCATTTGGGTATTTCAGATTCAAGGTCTGAATCTATAAATGTTTGCCTACAGACAGCTGCCATTTGAAAGGTAAGGCAAAATGGGAAAGAATTCAAAGCTAATTTATCAGATGGGATCAGCTTAGCCCCAGATGGAATTTTCTCTAAATGAGGGGGGAAAAAGAGTGTTTTCACTTTGCAAAGTAAAAGGCAGGAAAGTTGAAAAGCACAATTTCCAACCAAACTTTTCACATTTCAAACAAATATTTCTTATTCATGATCCTCCAAGCTCTATATACAGTTTTTAAAAAGCATTCAAGAATGAATGAGAAGTATCTGAAATGGGAAAGAATGTGATTCTGTGTAGGTGCTTTTGGAAGCTGTACTACGTGAAAAGGTTTAGGAATCTGCTTCCATAGATAAAGTTCTAAGGGCTGATCTTGAGAGAAGGTAAAGGACACCAGCAGAAAACAAGAGATGGCAATGGCTCTATGGCACCACCCCACTAAATCAGCTCTGGCACCAAGAAAAGGAAACCAAAGAAAAAGAAATGTAATTTGGTTTTCTTTCAATATAAAAGGCCCTTAAACCAATCTACATGTACATGACAACCACTGATAATAACAGATGATCATGACAACACCAGCTATTACTCTCCCCTGCTTCTGTTGGTTTTGTTGTTGTTTTTTTAAGAAAAGAGTAGCATCATGAAGGAAAGATTGGAAACATTGGCCAGAAGCCCATACTTGTCTGCTTTTCTTCTGTCACAAGTTTTCCCTAAATCCCTGCAGGAGAAGACAGAACACAAAATACAATAGAGGAAACTGAAACAGGTAGCAGGTAGCAGCTGCTTTATGCTGGCAGGCATGGAAAGTATTAGAAATGTCTTCGTCCACACAGGAAGGGAAGCAAGCCATTTCTTTTTTCATAGATTTTACAAGAAAATAGCAGTAGGCAAAGACAGAATTTAAGCTAACATGACAAAAGTGTTAATAACATTTCTACCAGTCAAAAAGGGAAAATCTTAAGATGATACTATATTTTACTGTTTCCACTACCAAGTAGAACATTAGCTGTTTTAATTATACATTAACCACATCTACTGACATACTTCAAGAAATTTCTTCGTAGCAAAATTGGTAACTCATTGCCAAAGGCAGCCCAGTGTAAAAGTGCATCAACTAACTGACTCATACCAAACAACAGCAAGTTCTATTTTGTGTGTTACCGTGCATTAAAATCTCAACACACACACAATACCATCTATAAAACCATTTCATGTTTATGAATAAGACAGACCCTCACTTCTGTACTGTTTTTTGACAGGGCAAGCCAATACCATTCTTACCTGTCATCACTACTCTGCTCATCACACAAGAGACGCTCCTTGTTTAAGCCTATTTTTTCAAGTTCATGGGAAAGTTTTTCTAGATCGTTATTCATTTGTTGGGTCTTCAGTTTTTCATTCACCAAGTCCTTACACAGAAAAAGTTAGTGTTATCATACAAATAAAATGATATAGTCTTAGTTTTCTCTATGGGACAAATCTTCCATCGCTATCTAAAATCTGTGCCACTAACTCCCTTCCTTCCAGTTGCTAGCTTTCAATTGTACCAGACATTCCACTGCAACCAAAAGTAGGATTTCATTTTAGTTCTTCACTCCCTTCCTTTCTAACTTGGTCTTGAACATCAGAATCAAGGGGTAATGCTGCAGCCCAAACAAACACTAAGATGAAGAATCTAAATGACATTCATTTAACAAAGGCTCCATAACTGTCTCCAAGCACCCTTAAAGATTTCAGTGTAAATAGGACTGCATTTATTATTATTATGCAACTCTGTCCCTACTGCAACCCCTAAAATAATGCTAGCAGTTTACAGATTAAAGCATTCTTTTTTTTTTTTTTTTTCCCAAAAACATAGATATTAGTTCTCTATGCTATAAACAGATTACAACAATGGTAACCACTTTCTATTTACCTCTCGTAAAGTGACGAGGGTTTTCTTATCAATGCTAGCTCTTTTCACCAGTTCTTTATTTTCCATTTCTAGTTCTTTCAGGCGTACACATGACTCCTTATAGACTGCTATTTGTTTAAACAGAGACTTATTTTCCTTTTCCAGATGGTTAATTTTGACATTGTTTTCTTCTAAAGTACTGTCTTTAATTTCTGCTTGCTGTCGAAGTCTTTTATTTTCTTTCTCTAGCTGTTTCTTATCTTTTTCCAGTTGAGAAGTCTCCTGTTCTAACAACTTATTCTCTTTTTCCAGTTGCTCCAGGCGCTTACTAGAAATTACCAACTCCTCTAAGTTTTTCTGCAGAGTTTGATTTTCGGATTCCAAATCTTGTAATTCACTTTCTAATTGCTGAATTTTCTTATTGCTGTTTTCAAGGGCTTTCTGTAGCCTTTGGTTTTCTGTATCTAGACCTTGGTAGCTGACTTCTAAGCGTTCACTTTTCTTAAATGATGCTTTCATGAGTTCAAGGCTTTTTTTAAGCTGCTCCTTTTCGCTCTCCAGCTCCTTATTTTCTAACTGTAACTGTGCCATTTTAATGCTTGTACACTTTGAAGATTCAATCCTTCTTCTTAACTCTAAATTTTCTTCATCAAGTTGGGAGTTTTCCTTTTCTAAGGACTCCAGTTGAAATGAGAGGTTTTTCAGACTATCCAAAGTTTTCTTCAGCTTTCTGTTTTCTATGTCCAGGTCCGAGTTCTCTTTTTCTAAGGCCTCTATCTTCTCACAGGTGATATTTAAGTTAGCAATTTTTTTCTGCAGTAATTCGTTTTCCTTCTCCAGACGATGCAGCTCATTCTCAAGTTCTTCTGCTCTCTCTGCTTTCTCTTTATAGTGTTCCATTTCTTTCTTGACTTGTTTTATTTCAAATTCAAGCTTATTTAATTTACTGCTGGTTTCCTTAATAGACTCGTGAAGAATTTTGTTTTCGTTTTCAGTTTCTTTCATTTGTGCTTCAGCACTGATTTGTGCACGTTGTCTTAAAGCAGCTATGGTTTGATTTGAACGTTCGTTCTCTTGTTCTAATAGTTTAACCTAATTCAAGGGAAAAACAAACTTTAGTAAGCAACGTGTCAACAAATAATTATTCCCATACATCAACTAAGATGCTAGGACTGCATCCTATTGCCTTTTTAAGGTAGGATTTTAAATGAGACTTACTCTACTGATTATTTCTTTGGAACCATTACAGACAGTGCAAATGTACAGGGGTGAGAGTTTGACAAAAAAGCTGTAAGTCAGTGAGACTCCTCAAATATTTTCCTCTTGGATTTCAGAGAGTACAAAAATAAAACACACAAAAAACCCACAAAAGCTGTGTTTTATTTCTTAACTTCATTTCATTCTCATTTGTGTTTAATCAAATCTAGTTTGTATTTTCCTTAAAATCTGTGATTTCCAGAGAGCTTTTTCTAGAAACATATAAACAAAGTATAAAACTGCAGTCGAGTTCTAAACCAAACTTGAGATGGAAAGAAGTGGAACAGATGCAACAGCATCTTTATTTCACTTGGAAAAAACAGGACTGATCTTTGGGACATGAGGGCATCCTCTTTACAGTCAAATCACATTTTGGGGAGAAATATCAAAGCTACATTAATTTTTCAGTTAAAAAAAAAAAGGTTAGGACAGGTTGCTCCAAAATGGCCTGCAAAGAAAGTCTCTAGTAAGATTAAATCATTTTCTTGAGGAACGCATTCTCAAATCTACTTAAAGAACAAGGATAGCTTTTATATCTTGATTTTTCTTTTTCTTCCCCCCTTGCTCTATATCAATTTTACTTACTAACAGACTACAAGACCCAGAAAGCTATTCAGATCAATATTTAGAAATTCACAGATCACATTTCATAAAGGATGTTTGAACAATAAACCATTTAGGAGAAATGCAAAAAAGTGCCAGCCACAATAAAAAAAACAGAGCAAATGATGTGTTCTTTTGTACATAAGTCTAAATACAACTATTAATTACAGGATCTACATTATTTTAAAGCAGAAATAGTCTCACAGAATTATCAGTCCCACTTCATCACAGAAAACAATACGTGGATTCCTGATGGTTGAGAAGGGACTTAGGTCCCATTCCAGAAAGGTTCTGAGCATGCTCCAAATACAATGCATAAATCAGTTATTGTAACAAAACAAGATAAGATGGCATCTTTGCTTTAAAATTATCACCACTTATCTTAAATGAAAGTAAAGCTTCATGCCAAGCACAGTGGTTGGGGTTTAGCTTCCAAGTCTAGAATTTGATTTTCTGATTAAACAAGGGCTTTACAATATTTCAGAATTGTTAAAGTATACTGTATTCCAAAATACTGTACTCTGTAATTTTCAGTTAAACCATAAAATGTCAAAAGTCATCAAAAAGCAGTGGAATTAATAAAAGATAACCACAGTTCTAATTTTGAAGGACTTGATTACTAACAATGTTTTCCAGAAGTCTCCATAGCTTGTCTCCTATTAACTGCCTTCTGAATTGTTCAAAGACCTGCAGAAGCTCTGCCAGTGCCTGCACCCATACGATAACATCAGTACCCTTCCAAATACAGCCCACACCTTTTAATAAGACACAGATTCCAATTTCTAGCAAGCAAAATAAGAACTTCTGCCATCATTTTTGAGCAGTGACTAGCTGGTAGTTCTGGTGCAAGGGATCTTTAGAATCTGGGGCAGGACCCATAGTATCCAGATAATTACAAAGGTAAGTGACAGCCTCAGCAGCAGACCAGCTCAGATACAAGACCCTGCAAGAGGCGACTGCTGCACTTCTCAGTAGTACTCCAACATTACTCCAAACACTGACCAGCCACCTGAATCTTGTTTTTCTCCACTGAGAGGTGTTTGGCTTAACTCCAAAGTTACCAATTTCCTATTCTGGCTGAGCTACATCCTCTAATCAACTATAGCAAACATGAAAATTCAACACTAACAAGTCCTAAAATTAACAGTAAAGACTCAGCTAAAAATAAGTCATGACTCTCACTGGCAGCAGGTCTTAGACAAGTTATCTTGCTGCAGGAATTGCTACATTTACAATTCCTTTATGCCTATAGAGAAATAAAAAAAGAGCAATATAATACAATGCATTAAGACCTTTAATTCTGTTACTCACTTGTCGTTCTAAGTTCTCTCGAAGTGTTTCAAATTTCTTTTCAAGTTGTACTTTTTCTTTCATCAAATCCTTAGTCAAATTTTGATTGTTCTGAAGACTCTGTTTTTCTTGGATAATTTCCTTTTCCAGTACCTCAATCTAGGAAAAAAAGAAACTTGAAAAAGTTAGATCTTGCCTTTTATTCATAAATATGAGAGTAAACGAGTTAGAGTAACTTTGTTTTGTATCCAAATAATTCATTTCAATCTATTCCTCAATGATTCCTGACAGACAATCTTTTATGTTAGCAGAGAAAATGACCTATAAAGTACTTTTTCATAAAAAGTATTGGTAACATTATTAGGCTTTGGATATTTCCCCAAGCACCCATTTTTATTTTTTTGAAAGTGGAGTTTCTACTACACCTTCACTGCCTCTTCATCTCTGACTTCAGTAGAAATACTTCTAGACACCAATTACCTGAATCATACCCCTACTTGCTGTTAAAAATAATAAGGAATAAAACAATAATCATAGAAGACCACGGAATAACAGATTCTGTTCTACAAAATAATTCAGTGATTGGAAATACGCAAAAAGCATGACATCAATTAAGTCAGAATTGAATTATACCTCTACTTTGGATGAGAACACCAATATTTGATCAGTCTGCTGTTTATTTTCCCTCTGCAATTAAGACAGTCCTGATCCCTAACTTAGCAGAGCAATGCATGTTTTATGAGGATGTTGGCACTTTGCAACAGAGAATTAACTGGCTCAATTACCAATCACAGTCAGGTACCACCTGGGAACCAAATTTATCCATTGCCTGCCCAGCTGTCTCAGCAGGTCTGTGCAAACTGGGCACCAAGAGTGGGGTTGATACAGTCAGTCTACCTGGTATTTGTAAGGCTCTGTAGTAATGACTGCTTTAAAAGAAAGCATGTCTAGATAGAAAGACTACGTATAAAATATCTGTAACAAATATTTTGTTCAGCTTCACACATTTTTCTGAAGTCACTGCAATTCACAACAGTGTTTTGAGAGTCAAGTGAGAGAAGAAAGACGTGTTGGCAGACACCTGAAGTGGTAAGAACACTATCAGACAACAAGGGATTCCTTTTTCATTTTTTTCCCCCAACTCTCTCTTACCTCTTCTCTCTTCAACAGTAATCTCTCTAATGTCTGACATAGCTATTCCAGAAGCTTTAAAGACATTTTGTTCCATTGTACTTAGTCCCTATTTTTTTCAGTTTTTATTCCCTATGATAATCCCTGACTAAACTATTTCATGTGTAAATTGCAGAGTAAAATACTGTAGATCAGCACAGATAAATCTGGTTAACTTCTCTCATTTCACTTGATCAGTTTCTTGACACATCATCTCTCTTTTCTCAATCATGATCAAGAATACATGATCAAGTTTTCTCCATAGGTGACGACAGGTTTCTCCCTCCATATACACATACTTCCCCCTGTGTAATAGTTGCACAATTAAAGTATGATTCTTGATAATTAAACTAATTATCAAGAATCATAAAACATTTTCATTATGTCCCAATAGTAACACATTGATTTTCCTCCCCCCCGTTAGGAGAGTCTTCTGAATAAAATGATTCCATTTGGAAATTATTAATTAAAAAAAAATAATTAAAAAAAATCTTTCTATCTCTCCTGTAAAAGTTGTCTTTCTTATCCTAAACTTACAAGCACCATATCACTATTTAGACACTACCAATATTTACTTTTGTCAAAATCAGGGCAGTGTTTATTATTTTATGCCTTAAAAAATAGAAGTAAATCAGGCAACTCATACACAACTCAAAACACACTGTGACTACCTTTTTGTTTAGTCTTTGGTTTTCTTTTTCCATTTTCAGAATCCTTGAACTATTGCCTCCTACAGAATCATCCATTGTGCTTCGTAGTTCTTCCACTGTTTTCAGTAAACTTTGGTTTTCCTTTTCCAATTTCAGTAGTCTGCTTGATGTCAGTTCAGTTACTTCAAGACCAAGTGATTTATATGACACTGCGACAGAAAAACACAATTAAAAAAAAAAAGAGGGGAAAAAAAGGTTTCTTCCATTACCTGGAGTCATTCAAGGATAGGCTTGGCATTTTTAGATTTAATGGATTTAGAAGCCTATGATGATTCTGCAGTGCCTTCTAGTTGAATAGACAGCATTAGTGACTCATTTTTCTTATTCAAGGGAGAACACCACAGATGCAAACAATAAATGTCCTACATATTCTATAGTTCATAATCACAACAGATATTTCCCCACAATCTCCTCAAATCCTTGGTATGTGACCCAGCAACATGACCAAGCATTCTATACCAGAAGAATCAATATTCTTGCTGCAAGAATTACTGCAATTATTGAGAAACCTTAGTAAATCTTTCCTGACTCTCAGAGTACCAAGGCAGAATACAGGCGTTTGAATATCAATACCATTTAACTCCAAGGTATTTGTGGGTTTTACACCCTTTTAACACACGGTTGCCTCTGCATGGATATAGAGGCCTGAGTTTAAAAAAGAAAAGAATAACTGATCAGGATTAGGAGCTTTAATTTCTTAATACTACTCTCACTGCCAAGCCTTCATTTATCAACTCTTTTCCAGTTTGCAATTATTATTAAATTTACCTTCAGAATGATCAGTAAACCTGTTTATCTGCTCAAGTTCCCAGCCGAGATGTAGTGATTCATCCATACTTTGTTTCTGAGCTATTTCTAGAGCCATGTTATCCTCCATAAGTTCCTCAATCTTCTTTCTGTCCATATCACGCTCCTTAAAAATTATTTCATGTGTAACTTTAGAAAAAGTTATGTCTCAACATACACAAAATTATTTACTATCAAGTATGCAACAGAGAAATGCAGAGTCTCTTTTCTGATTTGCTAATGCACAGTGAGACAGGGAGGAACAGACAAAATTATGGAGGACGTAGAACAGAAGTGTGGCAAACAGCAAAGGCAAATATGCAGAGAATAATCTTTTCTCAACATAACCTATGGCAATGACTCAATTTATTGTTTTTCAAAGTTCACTTCTCTCAGAATATCAGGAAAGGAAGTATATGCAATAAGCACAGCTTGGTGGCACTCACAATAAACAAAAGGATCAATATTTGTTTCTCTAAGATAAGACCACTTCCATACAAAAAGCTGTAACAGGAATGGGTCCACAGTGAAAGAATCTCAACAGTCTTTGTAAGTCCCCCTCTCAGCACATTCTACTCTTGTAGGAAAATAAACTGTAGCTATAACTCACTATCAATTTCTGAAAATTTTCAGAGTAGAAGGTAAACTCCTGCTCCTCAATGAAAACTGAAAGCAAACAAAATAAACCTGCAAAACAGGCACATTATGATTTTGTACTTTACAGTATTTACTTTTGAGGGAAGAAATGGTTAAAAACAGAAATTATTTTGAGAAAAAACCTTCTGGAAAATACATCACTTTATTAATACTAGAAGTGGAAACATGAACCATGTACTATCTAAGAACTTATGTGACAAAAAAATTACTGTATCCAAAAAACATTTATCCTATCCTCTCACTAATGAGTCTCATCAGCATAATTTAAGCTGATTAAACATTTCAGAAGAGTACTGCTCTTTGCAATTTTTATTTCCCTAACCAGAATCAAGACTGCTGTAGCAAACCCCATCAGAAAAAGATTAGTAAATCAAGACATACCTTACTCTTCTCTAACACCATTCTGACAGGAAGATCTTTTATTAAAAATACAAACAGAACTCTAAGATTTTTAGTAGGTTTCTTCATCATCCATTTACACTTACCAACTCCATTTCATGTAGTTTAGCTTTCAGCTGTAGATTCTCTTTTTCTACCACATGTAATTTATCAGAACGGGATTGCAGTGTCTTTACTTGATCCTCAAACATCCTCTTTGTTTCTAGCATCACTTGATTGTCTTCCATTAACTCCTACAAAGGCAAGAAAAACAAACAGGATAAAATTACTGTGCTATTAATACAACTTTGATACCCATCACACCCAGTTTTAGAAATGTTTTAATGTTGAACATTCATTTGAGAGCTGTAACAAACCTCAGAAACAGATTTACAGCAGTTACACGTAGCTGTGAACGACACACAAAAATTTTCAAACTGAAGTGTGCAGTCACCTACTAAATCTGAAAAAGAGACCACTGAATAAAATAAATACTTACCCTTTGAACTCCTACCTACTGAAATATTAACTTATTATGGAGCAAACCAAACTAATTAACAACTGTCTCTATTCAAGTATGTCTGAAAAAAAAAATCAGATTGCAGGCTACAGAACATGTAAATAAATTTTTGTTTTTTATTAGCTTAAACTGCATGTGAAAATGGAATTCCTACTGCTCCTACCATGCAGGACCAGGTTTAGTTTTAGGAATCTAATTTTAAGAAAGATATAAATGAGCACAGAACCCAGAGAATGGAAAAAATTACCTTATAAGGCAGAATGCTGTTGGGCTGTAGAGCACAAAGAACTATGACAGAACGTGTGATATGTCACAGACTTCAAAGAAGCAAAAGACTGCTGTGAAAGGCTGAGGACACTTCACCAATCAGGTCTTAAAGAATGGATGAACACCAAACCTTTGTTTGGAGTGGTATGGAAACGTAAGAAATACTCAGTACATTTACAGTGGGACTGAACGTGATCCTGAGATTCCCATCCAGTTCTCTGATTTTAAGAGTCTACATTAGATGAAGATATAACATGGAATAATACTGTGCAGCTGTGTAGTTTAGCCTCGTATCTGTTTGGTCATTTTTACTTTAAAGAAAGGTTTTAAACTAGTATCCTAATTTTACTTTTTCAAAGTAAACAGATCTTCACTTCCATTTTAGTTCTTTCTGCTTTCCTAAGAGTTATGTTTTTTAATGCCCACCTTGAAATCTTCTTAAAACTTTAATTAGCTTTGGCTCCCATAAGTGATTATTTCATTCAAAAATTGTGCCAACTTTCTATTTGCCTTAGAAATTTGCTACAATTATTTGATTTCTAAACTAATTCTTGCTAGAAAAGTAGGTGCCTCCATTAAAGGTGTCAGTGAATCTTTTTCAGTGCACTTTATCCGTGGAATCTTGTCATTGTATACTCATCTAGCATTTGCTGTGTCACCAGTATTTCTTCAATGCCTTACTTAGAAAAGTACCCTCTCTTTGGAGACTTACAGAGGAGAAAAAAATTACTACATTTTTTATATATTGTCAATCAACTTCTTATTTGAGTTTCTCACCAGCTAATAGGTATATCCTAAACAGTCTGTCCTATGGGCCTTGAGAGCTTGGAGCTATGAATACTGCTGACTTCAAATCACAGAATCAACCACGGTTGGAACAGACCTCCAACATTAACCAGTCCAACCTTTCACCCACTACCAATGTTTCTCCACTAAACCACAACCCTCACTACAACACATGAACATTCCTTGAACACCTCCAGGACAGTGACTCCCCCACCCCCCTGGGCAGCCCATTCCAATGTCTCACTGCTCCTTCAGAGAAAGAAAAGGTTCCTACCACCCAACCTGAATCTCCCCTGGCACAACTTAAGGCCGTAATGAAAACGTGGAATTAGACATAGGGACTCTCACATAAGAACTGTACTTTACCATATAAGACTGACTACTATGTATCCCAGAGTAAAAAGCTACAACACTGCTCCACGTCTCAACCTTTAAGTGATCAAAACAACTTCCAAAGAGTGATAGCAAACGAAAAATGATGGCTAGTCAGTATTTTCTCAGCTTAACATACCTCCATTCTAGCTTTGTAGAATTCCATATCATGCAGTCTCTCTTTGTACCGGCTGACTTCACTTTCAAGCTTGTCAACTCGAATTGCCTTCTCACGAAGAATATCTAATTCATCTCTATAAATCCTGGCAGAACGGGCATCTGAGAGTAAACTCTTATTCTAGAAAATGCAGAAATTACATACAGTATTAAAGGACACAAATATACTTTTTTCCCTACGTGTTGATTCATAAGATATGCTACCAAGTTGATGTTCACTGGTATCCTCGTGAGGCCATCTGTTATTTCTGATCTGTACACAATTTAGGAATTCAGTCATAGAATGCTTTCACAAATGCTCTTAGCTTTGAAAGGAAGATGACAACTTCTTCAAACCTCGTGTTCCTAGATGGACAAATTCTAATCTCTGGTTGCGAGTAATTAATGTCTAGCATAGAATTAGAGACCTGAATCAATATTTATTTGCCAAAATAAACAACTGCAGACTGTTTATCAAACTGTTGAAGAAGTTACAGTTGGTATTTAATACAGGCAATTCACAATAGAGGCAATAGCAAAAACAGATGTCAGATGTTCATTTTTTACATAAACTCTCCAAAGTTTATGTCTGTTTCAGAATATGCACCACAAAAGGAGAAACAAACTTGTAAGCTTTGTTACTTCACACATTTATCATAGCTACATGAGCAGCAAACAACGGATTTCCAAGAGAACTGCGCTGGCCTTTTCCAAGCTTTTCTAAGTTTCAGAACATTTCCTTGACCACTAATATTATCAAACGATCCTCAGTAATTACATAACCTCAGATTTTAAGAACAAATGAATTACATGCTTTCCTTCATTATCAATGTAGATTCAAGGTTTAAAGAAAAACAGCCAAAATTGGAATGTACTGTTCTTGAGGGAAAAAAAATATCAGGAATTCAGCACAGGTACTCTTTAGTCCCCAGCACAGGACATATTAGTTGCAAATATCTTGAACATTGAAGTGAAAAAATCAGAGAAGAAATGGTAACCTAATGCAGAATCTTTTACTTTTAGCACACTAGATTCAACAAAGAAGCAAACTATTCATGTTCAGAACGGAGTTTAAACAAGACAATAGATTGACAAAGCCCATACCTCTTGCTGAAGCTTCCTTAGTTCACTTTCCACCCGTTCAAGTTCTTGTTTATAGTCAAGAAATTGCTCGTTCTTTTCCTCACTTCAAAGAGAAAACACAAAACACAGTTAAAGATGACTGCAAAACTTCATAGCTATCACCCTGAGAAGCAGATGCTAAGATTTACTGATATTTCTGTTATTGAATCCAGTATCTCATGAACACATCAGAGTGCAAAACTTCAGTATGCCACTGTGCTTCTGGTATTCTCCAGCTCTTAGACTGTATTTAATCTTTTTTATTTGGCCAGGCTTTTCATAGTTGTTAAAACCTTGTTCACTGAGATCTCTTACTCATGGAAGGCAGAAAGATTAGGGGATAAAGAATTTTCATAGCAAGGATTTTTGTTAAAAAAAAAAAAAAGTACACATTTTTGTACAAATAAGAATTGAGGTTTTCATATGCCATTACTCACTAAAAAAAGTTACTACTTAATAATCTGGCATTAGGGAAAGCAGCCTCCTGCATAATGACTTACAGTTCTATGGAGACATTGCAGTTCTTGCTTTAGTTTAGCTCATAACAAAAACAATTTGATTTAGAACACTCCTTTTCTTATAGGACTCATATTCTTAACTTCCAGCTAACACTTAATTCTCAATGCTCAAGAAATGAGTTCTTTGAGCAATGAGTAACTGAAAGAGAAATCTCATCTTCTCAGAGACACAGAATATTAATTGTTCAATATTCATTTCTGTCTCAAGACCAACAGCGTTCACTACTGAAAAAATAACCCAAAAAGTGCCATTTCCAAAACTGCCTATAGTTAAAGGTACATTGCATATTCAAATGTGTTGCCATATCATTGAGCATTTTGGAACTCAAATATGAATCAGAAGTATAAAATGGAAAACAAGAGAATAGACTGAAATGTATAATACAGTCTAAAAATATTACTGGAAAAAAATCCTCACTTCTGTTTTTGTAGGAACTATAATGCTTGCTTATAAAAAGTAAATCTCACAGTGAATGACCTTTTTGCAACCATACACTTTCAAGAAGGTCTTTGACAGCCTACAGGTAGGCAGGGGTTCGTTCTATATAGTTCACTGCAACATCTGATATCAAAGCTTTCCCATAAGTGTTCAGAAACCATATGGAAGTATAAATGTATTCCACATTATGTTAGGTCTCTGTAACTTTACTATCAACATTCATATTCCTGGTATTATTGTGCTGCATGGAAATATGGAAAATTAGCTGTATAACTTTCAATTCTGGAGATTCTAGATCACATGCCTCAAATCACTCCTTGGATTCAAATCTTGGTATATGGTACTGCAGAGAAAAATAAGCTTAACAGATCTCCTGCATGAAATTCTGTTTGCTACAGTGTATATTAAACCATGCCAAAACCAGGTTATAAATAAATTCAAAGCTTACTATTTTCAATCCTGGAATGAATCTAGTTTTAAGCTTATCAGCAGCATTTAATAACAAATGCTATAGATAGAAGTCAATTTATCAAAGTCTAGCCTTTTAAATGTCCTGCTACTTGTAAAGGAAATTTATTGAGGACTTGGAGTGCAAAATGTGAAATATTCTGAGCCATCGCTGTTGTCCTAATTGCATGCTTCAGCTACAGGCTAGAGAGGATTGTACTAAATTATACAGAACATACCAGTGTTCACTGTTTAGGCTATCTATTAACTGTCAATCAAACTAATAACAGCAATTTTTTCACTAATTTTCTTGGTGCAGCTGTTTATAGAATATCCTGGGCGGGCTCGTTTCACTAGGCACATAATAATACAGACATCAGAAGGGGAAAAAAAAAAAAAAAAAAAAGCCACATCTTTTTGTCCTCTATTCCTCATGAAAGCTGAGATGTGGTGGGGGAAGGGCATTCTCTGTGTAAATCAACTAGATACTTAAACCAGCCAGCTAGAGATAATCTGATCAACAAACTCTGATAAAAGCAGACCAGTGAGCTGTAATTTTGACTTACGTTACTTTCAACTCTATTTAATTTTACCTGTCCCCTCTCTCCACTTGATGTGCGAGGTTAAAAATCTCTAATTATGCTGTTTCCATGAGATGCAAATTACTTATTACACGTATTAAGTCTCTACAGATTTAACATCTGTAATTTTAAGTTCAAACTGCACATATTTAATTCCACAAAACCACAATGCTATACAGAATCAGATTCTCCTCCTGGCCTGCTATTTTTCTCCTTAGGTAACTTCACTACTACTCACATTTGTTCCTAGACTCTAAGGACAGTAGTTATTTCTTGATAAGTACCAAAACAGTTGTCTTTAATGAGAAAGAAAGCAGATCTTTGCTACAGTTGGACTGATTTTTTTTTTACATCACTTGGACCAGGTGATGGAAGGGAAACACAGCCCCCAGCTCCAGGATCACCAGCAGGGGGAGAAGGCAGCACTCCTATATTAAATGAAGGTAACGACTTGGAAACTAAGACTCTTTATTGACCCAATCTGTATTTTTACTCACATCACAAATCACATCTTCCATAGCCATAAATAATCACCTCCTGCCAGTGAACTGCACCCAGGTTTCCAATAGGTCAAGAGACTTACTGGAATTTGACTTGCTTTATTTCCTCTACAGATTGGCATTGCAGACAAGTATAAGTTACAAGGAACAGTTTTAAGAGGCACGAGCAGACAAACACACAGAAGGAAATTCTAATGAATGATTTCTTCCCAACTCCAACAAATTAAATGTTTCATAAACCAAGAATGAATCACAGATGACCATTTCTTCCTCTATTTCTAAAAAGAATGAGTTAATTATGCTATAGACAGCACAGCAGTGATTCCCTATCTCCTTTTAAATGCCATGTTTTGCCACTAATCCTCCAGTAATCAAGGACACAGCTCTTACTTCCAGATCCTAAATGTCCTCCCCATGCAACTGCAGCTGAGGCAATTTTAAGCATGTCAGATTACTCTCTCAAAAACATGCATGAACACACATGTGTTAAAGCCACACTCAGGCACAGATTATTGCTCAAGAACAACAGAGGAAGCATAAAGAACTTGCCTCAGAAACTACACTACAGACACAATGTGTAAAAGAAAAAGGCAACGCAGTGTTAGATAAGCTGTGCAATGTTAAGACACACACAGCTATAGGTTTATGTGCTAGAAATATGCCCCCTGGGGTACAATAGCTTAAAAAGGCATTTTAACTGCATCCTAACATTTGAAAGTACTTCCTTGTAGAGTGCTTCTATCATGTGACATCAAAAATGATTAAAAATGAACAACTTTCAGCACATAACTGCAGCCTACAAGTACTCACATCTCTTGCCTAAGCCTTCTTATCTTTGCTTTGGCATCTGCTAGCTCAACTGACAGGTGCTGTTTGCTTTCAGTGTGTTTCAAGCCAGGAGATCCACAAGGTGATTGTGCTGCTGATGCCTGAGGTAGCAAATGGAGAGAGTCCCGATCTTCTGAGAGTTCTATGATAGTCTGAGAAATAAAGTATAGGAAAAAATGTTAAGCCCTTTGCACACCTCTATACCTAGAGCAAGTTTTGAATAGTCACAGCTGTTTAACAGTACTGATTGGCTATTGTAAAACTATTCAAATTTAGACGTAGGTCCATCAAAATATCAGTGCCCAAAATGGACAGGATAATTCCTCATGAATTCCTCAAAAATGAGGATAAAAATAAGTCTGTAAAGAAAGTGGTGGTCTTTATTAAGCAGTAGCATCCCTGCCAGCTGCATAAACAATGAATGAGAGCTATGGGAGCTTTCCTTTCTGACCACAAAAATAAAGGTGTTATTTCAAGAGGAAGAACTCTTCCACAATAAAGCTATTTCTCCCTTGCTTTCCAAAAAAATGATCACCACATACAGTCTCCCCTCAAGCTGCTCCTCTTCTCTTACCAAAGCTGTGAACAGGACAGAGTTGGTGACATTCACAGGAACATCAGGAATAATTGCAACATCATCATATTCCCATGCTACTGAGGGGCAAATCTGGTATCCTTAAGATGATTTATAACTCGCATTGTTTTTTAATACATGTCTATTTCTCATTCTCACACTGTGCAATGAGTGCTTCATAAGCCTGTAAAAACTCTGCTCCTGGATTCTGCTCCAATTCACTCAAAACCATATGATACATCAATACCTTTCACTGACTGCCATGTACACTGATGGGTTTCTGATTCCTGGAGTCTTTACTGATGCAGCTCTGTCTTTTCTGCTTATAGCTGTAAAAGAGCTCTAACACTCCTGTAAACTGTCTATGTGATAAAGATCAGCTGCTACTTTCCCCTCAGCTTCATAACAGTATTCAACCAAAAGCATGCACGTTGTAACCACTTGAAGCAACATTTTGGCAGTAAGGAGTCCTTGCTTTTGTACACTAACTGAACATACATTAAAGTGTTCTAAAAACAGTAACCTTCTCCATTTTCAAAAATCATTTCTTATGTTTCTCTTAAGCAATAAAGCACATCTGTACCTCTAAGTGCTCATCTCTTTCATCTACAAGTCTTCTCAACTGTAATGTCATATTTTTCAAAAGAGGTTCAACAGAGTCTTGTGTAAATACAATGACATCCATCCACTGCAGATCAAACACATTCTCCTGGTTCTGAGTTACCTACAAAGAATGAAACAGAAGAGAAAAAAGGCACACCCTTTAAATTATACCAGAAGAAAAAGAAGCATACATAAAACAACGCTGAAACTATATGGGCTAAATTCTCACATGACATAAAAAAAAAGACATGAACGTTTAATATACATTAAGTTGTGTGCAATGGAATGGCATACCTTAACTTGCATTTCTGGCAAAATAAAAAGCAAAAAGTGTCTATGACATACTGCAGCACAGGAGATTCATTTTTGATTTAGTAATTTGCATGTGACATTCTCGTTACGCTCAGTTTGCAATACATCTAAGAATTTCTTGGAGCAACATACTTGCTTCTAAGTGCTGCTCTAACAATGTAAGGAATTAGATGACAAATTTTTTTTCTGAATTAAGCTAAAATATAAAGACATTTTTTGCTCACTAAAAACAATAGACAAACTTTCTATTTGATTTTCCTGTTTTTGAACAAACGTAATAAACACTCCTACAAAATATTCCATCTCCAGAAAATGAAAAGCATATAAATAACATACCTCTTGAATATGGGCTGCAACAGCTGCTTTTGTGTCAAAATCCAGATGTTGGATTCTTTCAATGAATTCTTCCTTTTTCTGACACTAAAATATATATATACATTATATACATTAGAGCATGTTCATATAAAATCATATTTTCATTCCTCCTTTGTATTTTTAAGTACGAAGAGTAATGAAACTGAAATTTCAGTAATCACATCACTAAATTTTATCCAATAATTTCCTTGATCAGTAAGTATTCTTATATTTATGCTGTGCTGTAATCATTACAACAACTTTCAACATTAATAAAATGATTAAAAAAAGAGCAGCTACTGCAATGGGGGCAAGGAAGAAGTTTCTTGAAGTAGCTATTTGTTCAAAGTTCCACAAGCACTTTCTCAGTGTCCTCTTTTTAATACTCACATCACTTACCTAAGTTGTTAAAAATACATGATTAATCTATTTTTTTCAGTTTAATTAGCTGAATGGTGCAAGCCTCCTTAATAAGAACTGCAGTCCATTAGAAGAATCTACTGAATACGTGATCATAGGAGCAGGGTATCTTAGAAATATTTCCACCTTGTCATCTGTCCTGCACTGTTCTTACTCATGCTGGCACCAGCTCAATGCACAAAGCAGGTGTTCTCTTAGTGAGAGACCTAACCTTGCCCACAAACCAGGAGCTCCCAGGAGATAACTAACCTGATATGAGTTTACATCTTATCTGCCTTGCAGCCTACTCACTGCCAAGCCTACCAAACACACAACACATCCCTCATGGATAGCCAAATCTTCAAAGTTTAGGTTAGAACAGCCTAGAAGGTAAAGGTCGTGCAGTTACAACCTGTAACAACTCTGATAGCAAAACAGTGCAAAGGGAGACAGTACTAGAAAGATTTACACATCCTTGCTTGACATGACACATCTGAGTAGAGTGACTTCCCTCACTCATTTAATCCTGCTTAGTTTGCAAATTAATGAAAATTAAACAGAGTAGGCAGACTGAATGCAAACCATTTCAGCAAGATATAACTGTAAGGCAACTCTTCATTATTTATCATTTTCTTCCTTTCTTTACAGTACCTAAGGTGAGTACAGTTACAATTAATGAACCATTAGAAATCTTACAAAGTTTGCCATATGCAGTAAGATATAGGAGATGCAGAGTTGTAGCCACTTGAACTGTCAGAACATCCTGATTGTCAAGGAAAGTAATACCATCATTAGAGAAATGAAGGCTACAGTTACATACAACTTCAGGTATGAAAGTGATAGGATAAGAAAATGTTAACACAAACAATTCCATACAAACAAACATTATTTAAGCTTACCTGAACAGCACAACCAAGCAGAAGCAGGAGTATTTTATTTATTTCATTAGTACCTGGCTCTAAGTAGAAAGAAAAAAAAAAAAAGGTGAACTGAAGCTCAGAGAACATTAGCTTTTCTCACTATTGTCTTATAATTTGCATTATCCCAACTTAGAAAACAAAGGCAAAGAAAACCCCTTCTTTCCATCTTTCAACTTTGCCCTTTTTGCCACTTAACTGCCAATTTAATGCTTACAAATAGCTTAACATGCATGATAGAAAAAGCAACATTTCAGGCCTTCACACAGCAAAACTTAAGTGACATTTTCAAGTGTTTTGGACATGACCAAGTTTTCAGCTGTAATCTCAGCTATCTCAGCATACTTGCAAGAGCGTTCAAATCGTCTGTCACCCTTAGGCTACCAACAATTAAGAGGCAAATTAAATAAAGCTTTATGAAATAATTAGGTACTACATTAGATATTCATCTCCACATCTAGATATCAAACTGTATTTCCAAATCTGGCCTTAAGCATCTTAATTTCTTTTAAAAAAAAAAAAAGCTTAAGATCCCTGTTTGTTTACAGCTCAGTAAAGATGCACCTTCCTTCTTACACCCAGAATTTTCTTGGTCCTGCTACTAAATACACCACGTCATGCCACAAAGTGAACACTTCAGGATGGCAAAATAGTTTAGACTAGCTGGATTAACCTCTGCATACATCACTTTGCTTTACTGAAACCGAAAAAGTACTTTCCATTTCATTCCCAGTTTTGGGAACAAATGAACCTCAACAGCATCCTTTCTAAAATACACTCAGGATTTCAGCAATTAGTTTATTTTGTTATTAGCTAACCAGACAAAAACTATGCTGTCAAACATAATAATGCAGGCTTGGGATAGAAATCTAACCTTTATTTCACAAAACCAAGTTCTGTAGCTGAGCTGGTGTAACTACCACCAGCAGCAGCATATTCACCCCTAGGCCAAATATGGAACACTGCAGGCAAAGTGCAGGTTGTGGTATGATATACACAACCCTTCTTTAACCTGTCACCAAAATTTCACTTTTAATGGATTCAGTTAGTAATCACAAATGACCTCTGATGACCTTGAGATGATGATAAGCATCTAATAGGAATCCAAAATCATCTTTTTGAATAGCACAGACCACGCACTTCCTTTACATTGGACAACTGCTTTGATCTACTTTGGATAAACTCCCATAAAAGAAAGATGTAATTGAGTGATTACAACTGCTTGAAAAATCAGCCTTTGCTTTTATCCACTGAAGTATTTGATAAGTGAACCAAATTTAAAATCCTTAAAAAACTAAACAAGGTAATCTTGATCAAAAAGACAACATTAAAAAGAAATTAGAAAAACAAAAAGAAAAGGTGCAAAACTGGGAAGAGACCCACTTCCAGTACTTTTTTGTGCAATATTAAGTAGAGTGCCTTTTTCAACACTGGTTCAACCTGCTTCTCTGAGAGGGAGAGCAGTACAACCCCCACTGACAGGTATCACTGTGATTTTTCAAACCACAAACTCAAGAGGGAGATTGTTCATCGTTATGTAGATTTCCTGCATCCCAAAAACTTGAGCTGAAGTCTCTTACACGTTAACAGAAGACATCAATGAATACATTTCAAGAGAAGCATGTCACCTCAGCTAGAGAAGGACAATTCCACCTGGGTGTCTATTTTAACCACCACAGATTATATAGAATATTGTAAGAGAATGAATCCACTCCACTGTCTTGCACTGGAAATTTACTTACTCTAATAAACTCAAAAATCCTCTGGAGCACTCACCTGCACAGTGGTTCAGCATCTGACTGATGCTCTTAAGGACCTACCTGGATATTGTTCTCATGCCTTTTCCCTACATTCCCTGATGGAACATGGCAAAATACTGAACAACCTTAGCTTCTCATGACTACAGACTGTCCCCTCTGTTTTTCTTTCTTTCACTCCACCACAGATACAGAAGTAGATCACTGAAGCCTCTGTACCAACCCCTCCAATGTACTTCTCAAACTTGGCCCCTCATCCCATCCACTGATCTTCCCTGAGCTCCGTCTTATCCCTGAATTTTCACATTCTCTGTAGCCTTCCATCATCCCACCATCCTCTGCCTTGCTACCTCAGAACTATTAAGTGATTTTAATCTCTTCCCTTCCCCCATTTAAAGAATATTTGCCTCTTCATCATCTCCTTTATCCTTTTCCTCTTTAATTCAACATTTACAACCACAGCCTGCACTCTTTCCATCCAGTTTTTTCCTCAAACTGGCCTCCTGTCAATTAGCATAACCAAAATGTTTCTTTATCATAAAGTCACTGATGATCTCTTTTAAACCAAAGTTCAAATCCAGAATTCTACCTGCATTTTCCCTTATTAACCAACTGCTTCTGCTACAACCAAACATGTTTCTTTTCCTGAAATCTCATCTGCTCTCACCTTCTTCAAATCGTCATCTTCAGGAATTTCTCTATTCATCAATCACTTCTTATGTGCAAAGCACTGCAAGTGGGAAAAACTGGGATACATTCCAAAGAGAAACCACAGCTGCAGCGTAAGCCTTACAGGCTGAAATCCTACTCACTATCAGAGAATCTACTTTTGCTGTGCAAGACTGCCTTCATGCAATCAAATTTACAAAGCATGTCTCTCTAAAGGTCACTGAGGTTTCATTTTGCTACATTGCCCTCCCCCAAACCCCTCCTCCACCAAGAAAAAGGCTTTAAACTCCCTATATAAGGGATGAGGTCCTCTTCAAGAGAACCATAAGAGCAGTATTTAAAAGGGCATGAAAAGGAGAAGCCTTTTGGAGGAAACCAATTTCAGATCCAGGTCTGTAACCAACTTCAGCAGGAATCTGAAACATCTTCAAGAATCTCGTCTGTATACCAGAATGGTTTTTAATCCCTGGGCTAAGCTACAGTAAAGTCTGCATTTTCTCTCAGATACAATAACTTCTCCAGAAGAGAGCAATACATGTATTACCAGAGGTTCCAGATGCCAAACCACAAAAGCTGTGGTCCCACAAAAGGAAGAAGCTTCCTTATTAAGCACTTAAGCATAGGCTTCTGTGTATATATCCAAATATTAAATTTTCTCTGTGGCTTTTCATACTGCATTTTTATTAGAATTTCCTACTAAGGTACATAACACCCTTAAGATGTACTTTGTCTCACTATCTTAAAGAGAATAAAAAACCATCACTACAAAAATAACATTACGACCCATTTGGTTTTTTAAATCTGCTTTTCCACTAAATCTGATTTTTAGGCAAATCCATGGATTCTTTTAAAAAACCTTAGGAATGTCTGGAATCAAAGTATAAAAACACAGTGTTGGAACAAAAGTGACCACGTTCACACTTTACAGTGCATGTGACAGATTACAATACCTACACATACAAAAACTTAAAACGCCATGACCTCAGAAGCAAAAGCAGCAATCATCAAGAGCCAAAAGTAAAACTCAAGAAAATTAAATCAAGATATCTACATAAATGGTATATATGCAGATGGGATATGGAAAGTATCAGTGTTATGAACCCTGGAATTGAAATGAGAGCTAACGCAGATGGTTCTTCTTGTCTCACATACACTGATGCATGGCATGTAAGACCCAAAAAAAAAAAGAGGAAGAAAAGCCAGGGGAAGCTACACAGCCTGTTAGAGCAGTTCCTAACCTCTCTGCTGAGGTGCTAGAACATCACAAGTAGAACACCTGGGACACATTAGACCCAAGTAAATTAATTCTGCCCAATCCATAGTGGCTCCATGCAGGCCAGGTGTATCTGCTCCGTGCTTCTGGAATTGAGAGCATGGTGCAGAGATTCCCAAGTAGCTGTGGATAGTCAGCTGGGTCCATACAGGCTAATTTTCTCGGTCTGAAAATTTCAACTCTCAGAGCTGGAAGCAAAGAAGGTAGGAGCATGGAGAAGACAGCGTCAGTTCAGGGGAGAAAATAAGGTAACTGCAACATTTTTCAGGCAACGATGCAAGAGAGTTTGGAGGAAGGAAAAAATAAAACCAAGGATTAGGTTTTGGACCAAGTGAGATGCACCAAACCACCCATTTTCTCAAGGGTGGCTTAGGTAAAGGCAGCTGAAAACATCCTAGCTGGGAATACATGAAATGTGTATTTTGTCCTATCATTGGCTCACTGGCTGCTGGAAAATGCACGTCAGTGTGAAGTCAATGTTGAGGTTTGAAATGAACACATTTTTGTCGAGTATGAACCTTTGGTGTGAATAAAGAAAGTGTTACTCAGTAGAATAGCCACTAACAGCAGCTATTTATATGTGAAGAATATTTCCAGTGAAATAACAAGTTATACTGATATCAATTTTCATCTTTGTTAGAAATAAACTTACCAGAAAGAGGATTTCTGCCGATTATTAACACATTCGGCAAAGCCATCAAGATCAGCTGCTGCAAACACTCCTATAAAAGTCAAAATATTTTCAAAGTTGCATGTATTGAACAAAAATATCAAACACTACCCAGCACTAAGATGAAATTAGTATTCTGCAAGTAGTTCTAAATTATGCACATCTTAATATATACACATACAATACTTACTTATTTGTACTCTAAACAGAAAGATTACAACTGTGAATTTCTGCTACACAAGCCTTGTTTTGTTGGTTTGCAAGATCACCTCAAAACAGTGAAATCCCCTTGTGGTAAGGAGGTGGTTTATTGTTTTTGTGCCTTAGAATGCAGCAAAATTCCTTGTAATTATTAGTGTTTATGTTTCTCTGACTAGGTTATGTTTATTTGCTCTAAGTTTCAACTAAACAACGGAAGATGAACTTCCCTGAATTTACAACCACAGCCTTAAAACCTAAATACAGAAGTTACAGCTTTTCTGATGCATTTATGCTGTGGCAATCCTGAATACGAAGGCAGAAAATCCTATTTGTCTGATCAAACAGAGTTTTAGTTTGGTAAGTCCCACGCTCACACAGCAGCTTTGCCCATCTATTCCACAGATTGTATCAATGGATAGTGACTGTCAGCCAGTAAATGGCTGTAATCAGGTCAAATCCCCAGTCTAGACAGAGCCTAATTCTTCCCAAGCAGAATAGTCTTCCTCCTATTCCCAGATGTTTATTCACAGATGCAATCATATCAGCAGCTCTGGAGTGATGCTTTTTGTTTTTCCACAGTAAAACAAATGAGAAGATGCATTTGTAATTACAGAGCAGAACTAAATGGCACAGGATCTAAGGGTCCTTATAATCTAATGAATGGTTTTTTTTGAATGTCAGTGCTGCTTTTTGGACAAGTACATTAGCAACACCTCAGTGCAATTATTTGCTATGTTGAGAGAATGCATCTCACAGATTTTATAAAAACCACGTGCAATAAACACACACAGACAATTTCACAACAAAAAGTTACAATAACCTGAAACTAAAAATGAAAAAAAAAAAATCTGTATCTTATTCCCACGTAATATACATTACTGTATGGCAGTACAGTGAATATTTTCCATTACTCCCAATTCCAAGGCATTCCATTCAGAACACACACCAAACACGATGCCTGTTCAGAGGGCTGCCTGAACCACTCAGATGAGAAGCCCCCAAGGCTCAATACCAATGCATCCATTAAGCACTTGCTTCTCTGCTTTGGGTAATTCCCCAGGTGACAGGAACTGAAGCACCCCCCCCCCTTTTTTAAAGCTGAGTTTGCTATGCTGCCTTGCTAACCCACACACAAGGCTGCAGGAAAACACCAGCTGCTGGGCTGCACTAGGTTTGAGAGGGAACAAAACCAACAGTCTTCAAATCCCAAACAAATCCTGGCATTAAACAACCCTCTTTCTGGAATTATCCTCATGACCTCGGATACAGGAAGCTTTACAAGTGATCTGTGTGGATATATGCAGATGGAGTTTGAGATATTGTGATTCCTGCTGCAGCCCACAGCAATGCCTATTGACAGCCCAGTGATGCCTGGGCAGCCAGACTGGAAAGCTGTAATCCAGATATCTTAATGGACTGCACTGTTTTCTAATTTAATCTTTGTTTCAGTTTTGTATAAATCAAATAATTTGTTCACATTCAATTTACACACACTTAAAAGGAACTGCTTGTTGTTTGAGCAAGAACAGAGGATGAGAGTAACAAAGAAAGGGAGATAACTTGAAAGGTTCTCCTGGCCATCACTGCCCCCATTCTGTGCCCAGGTAAATAAATGCACTGGTAGTCTAGGTCCAAATGCTACACTGAACAGAAACTTCAAGCAATAGAAGTAAACTGGAAAAAGGGATTAAAAAAACATGTTTTTTTTAAGCTCACATGACATTTTTAATTCAGAAAATACATCAACCATCATTAACAACCCTTTGTGCCATGTGGCTTTCCAGTACATAGTGAAAAAAACCTCAGTGAATGTTGTCACCAGGCTATCTTATTAAAGATACAGCCATGACAAAACAAGAATTTGGGACAGAAACAGAATTCTGTAGGTTTCAGCTGGAAAGAATAGTGTAGAAATACATAGGGTACTGAAACATGTATTACTTTTCAAATCACATAAAATGAACTCCTTCCTGTGAAAGGGTGTGTTTGCATGTGCAAACATGTATTTTTTTAATCAGAAGTACTGAAAATCAAATTCAACTTGGCTTTGGCAATATTAGTGATATCAAACTGGCTGTCAAAAAACAGAAAAAGTTTAAAGATGCAAAATCATGTACATAACAGTAAGAAACTTTTTTCTACTTTTTTGAGGCAGATATTTTTGATTTTTTTCTGAATTTTTAAAGAGATACATTTTAAAGCAGGTACATTTGCAACATACACTTGTACACTTGAACATTTTATGTCTTAATTTATGTAAAAATCAATTCCAACTCATTGCTTACTTACTGTGGCAGTCCACAGGCAAAATAATATTATAATAAAATATTATCACTTAATGAGGCCCAAAGGCTCAATCCTACAACTGCAATGACAACATCCTATACTGCAAACAGGAGAAGCTTAACTGCTTATCTCACTGTGCTGTGGTTTTGTGGAGCTATATGGTCACACTCACACTGCTCTGACATCCCACACCTGAGGATGCTGCACCAGCACTCACACACTGCACAGATAATCCTGTGCTTAACAATGCCCAGCAGTCCATTTAGCTTGTTTTCCTTCATTGGTCCTTCCTGCCCTTTCCCTGACATCTGCACCACGTGTACTGCACAACAGCCTGCTACCCTTATACTTGGACACCCTCAACAAGTGTGGCCTACGCTGAGGTCACAGGGCTTGCAAACTTGTTCATCACCTTCCCAGAAGTTGTGCATGAGCATATGTCAGTACTGAAGAGAAAAGGGAAGCAGCATTTACCCATGAGCTTAACGCTCAAGCCATTGCCTGGGATGTGACACATGTCTACTCAGGAGTGTAATGGAGGAAGTGCAGTACGTGACCATTACAGAACATCTCTGCAGGATTGAAATCCTGAGCAGGCTCATTAGAGCTGGAACAGACAGGAAGGAAATTTGTTGGTACACAGCAGAGTGCCACACTTCTTGCTGCTTCTTACTGCACCACCATGTCAAATTCCCCCTTCTTTAAGAAATTAGCAAACAAATACAATCTGTTTCTGAGAAGCCTGCTCTACATTAAGAGGAAAGGATCTGACCTGCAGAGACTGGGAAATAGGAAAGACAGGCTTCCATATAGCCCAGCAAAGCTGGCAAATCAGAGAATGACCACAAAGGAGGCAGGTAGGGCTGGCAGACTGCTGGAAGCAGCCACACTGCAGCATGCTGTTAGCCACACTAACATTGAATTAAAGATCAGTCTGATTAGTGCCTCAGGATCCTGCCAGGGGATGTGCATACGGGGCCTCTGCAGGGTTTTCATGCTGCAGCATCAAACTAGGAAGTAGATAAATAGAAATGATCAATGGTTGGGTACCTACAACCCATCTTCTAACATTTCCCTCCAAACCAACCAACCACGAAGAGTAAATTTGAACAAATGCTGCAATTTGGCTACTAAATATCTTTACCCCCTACTAAAATGCCAGACCTTTGATGTTTGCAGGTTCCCTCACTTGTACTGTATTGAGGGACTGGCATCTCACTAGATCAGAAATGTGGGAGACAGGCAAGCAAAAGGGGAAAAAAAGGCACAAGCAGTTTTATACAGCTTGCACTTCTAGAGCAGTTGACAGATTCGAACCATTAAAGGCATGATGACTGAATCAAACATTTATTGAAGAAGAATACTTTAAGAAAAAGACAAACAAAAAAAAAAAAACCAAAAAACAGCTATTGTATGTTATTTCTAAGACAAAGGCTTGGATCAACATTCAAAATCCTGAATCACACCGAGACGGATCAGTGAAATGGAAGCAGTTTGGCCTCATGCTTCTGGTGGAACAGCACCATGCACAAGAAGCACAAGGATTGCTTTATTTTCAGGTAAAGATCATTTCTGTCACTGGTGTGTCTAGTGTTGCACTTGTTACCTGTAGCACTAATACCTGTCTGCAAACAACTACCATCAGGAAATGGAAATGCCTGAGTATAAGCCAGCAGCACCTAAACCACATGCAGTAGCTGCCATGTATCGCTGCAGCAAGCATCAGCTGGGAATTCTCACTATATTTTGGAGTTTTTAAGAATAAAGTGTGTATGTGTACACACATGAGAAAAAGCTTACAAAAGCACAGATACTGCAGTGATGAAGTTAGAGGCAGATAACTGAGATTTCCTCCCACATCTGGGCTTTCCTGCTTGCCAGAGCATTCCGAGGAAGTGGGAGGAGACAAAAATACACACTGTGAAGTATGCTGGTGGTATCCACAGCATCCTGCTATAGCCTGTCCATGTGCCACCAACTCAAAGCAGAAAGCATAGTATTAACTCTTACCTTTTGCACAAGATGAACACACAAAAATTCAGTAACTATTCTACAGCTCATCACAATGTTTACTGCTCATTCCTGTTAGGTTTTTATTTTTCCTAATAAAAATCAAATGAATTCTAAACACACAGATGCACTGTTCTTACAAAAATGTTGCTTAGTCAACTAAATGCACATACAGCCATTTATCTCAGGCACAGAACTTGTCTCAATTCAGAAAATATCAACAGACACAGCTTAAGGTGCTAAGTGAGCAAAGATGCAGAATATTTACTATATAAAACAGAACATCTTTCACAAACAAGTGCTTTGGACTCCTCCTTCAGCTGTGAAACAGGTGATGAAGAATTGTGACCAGATTTATAAACAGCTAACTAATTACACTGTTTTCACAAAATATTGCTCTTATTTTTATTACTTTTAAAGGTAATGAAAAAGAATGCTCAGAAAGAACTTCAGGCAAAAGTTACTGTAAGAAACAATTACTGACCTGGTAGAAATATTTTATTTTCTTCACCAAAATACACAAGTTCTGAATCCTTAGTGATTCATCATTGTTGACTCTCTTGTTTACATTCCGATTCGTGGACTTCGGATTACTGCAAGAAATAAAAAATTAAAAAAAAATAAACACAATGAAAATTAATCTTTAAGCACATCTAATAATGCAGAATGTAATTTGGAGCATCCATCGCAGCTACAAGAGAATGAATATAGGAAGTTATTGTGATTGACAGGCAAGGATTTGCACTTCTCTATAAGCAGCCCCATCCCTATGGAATACAGAAAGCAGAACAGGGATGTAATGTAAATATTCCAGCACACACTGCAGACATTAGTAATTATTCTTGATCGTGCAGACAATTATGAGTAACAGAATTCAGACTAGCTGCGTTAACCACTGTCTGAACTAAAAAGCTATACAATGTTATTTCACTACCACGAGGCACAGAATCAGAATGAAGCTTTTTAACTTTTAGAACAATATGGAATATGAAACACAGCATATTAACACACACTAAATTACTTTAAACTTATTTACAGATAGCTGAAATCTGTCAACAAAGGGATACTAATGAGTTTTTGTCTTGTGTTCTCACGTGCTACCAGATTTTTCTCTGGTTTATCTCTGCTTCAGAGAGGAAATCAATCCCTTTTTCCTTCCAAAAGTTTTAAGGGTCTGAGAAAATGCAGATGAATCATTCTTTTTCAATACCTCGTAACATACCATGTTATTAACCACATACAAGAGAGTGTAACCAACAGTCATTGTGATTTTTCCAAGGAAAGCAATGCAGAATCAGTGCAACACAACGCCCTGCAGAAGGCTCAGAATTGCTCAGAGATAGCCAACGTGAACTTTTACAGATACTTGATGCAGCCACACAATGCAACTTGTGTTATTTAATGATATTATTGCACTGTTCAATAATATTACTGTAAGATGAGTGTGCAGCTAGCTGGAATGCTGCACTCAACCAAACTACCAGCTTCTCACTGGAGGCTCCTGCAGGGCCATGTGTCTGCTGGGTCTGCTTTTATTCAACACAGTCATTAATGATTTAGACAATGGAATACCAGAGCTGCCATCGGCACAAACTGGGGGGAACAAAAAAACACTTCAAAGAATGCTATGACAATTGAGCATGATTCTGAGAAAGTGCAAAAGTGGTCAGATAGCAGTAAAACAATAAATGCACGGGCAAAGGGTTATATTTGGGAGTCAAACACAGAAAGAGGAGTAACCTTCTCTAAAGCAGAAAAGAGCTGAATGCTGCAGGGAATACAGCCAAACACTAGCAAGAGAGAAATAGATTCTTTGCTTCTTTAAAGACAAGTGCTGTCTACAGGAGAAGTCATTTTACACAGAGCACAGCTGATCCTGCAGTTGCTATGATCACACCTCAGGGCAGCTCTGCACTTTAGTTTTTCACAAGGTGATCACAGAATCATCAAATCATTAAGGTTGAAAAGATCTCCATGATCCAGTCCAACCACCAGCCCACATCCTTCAGTGCCACATCTCCGTGCTTCTCAAACACCTCCAGGGACAGTGACCCCACTGCACCCTGGGCAGCCCATTACATCACCTTACCACTCTTTCTGAAGGGCAGTTTTTCCTAATATCCAACCTGAACTTCCTCTGGTGCAACGTAAGGCCATCACCTCTCACCCTATCAATCACTAGTTACCTAGGAGCAAAGGCTGACCCCTGGTACATCCTTCACACAGAGCATTCCTGAAGAGCTCCTGAGAGCCCTGGGTGCAGTGGGTAAGAGCAGCACACCAGGCATCCTGCAGGAACCAAAGACCTGAACCTGAATATCAGGTGCTACTGCTGCAAACTGAACGCTGTGCAGAGGAGACCAGGGGAAGAATGTGCATCACACAGAGTTGATGTCCATCCTATATAAAGAAACTACATCTGAACAGTCTGTGATACCACGTCTATAAGATCACTGGTACGTGTGGGATTCATGCACACATACAGGTACATTCAACTGCAGCGTGTCAGTGCAAGCAACCAACAAAACCAAGTGGGCTGATCCCTCCACTGCCCTGAGCACATTAATACGACTGGTTTTGATGCAGTTGTTCACTCAGTAGTTTCACATGTTTTTGGTACTGGTCTGTCAATAGACTGAATTTACATATTTTTCATTTAAATTTAAGTTACTAAATAAAATCCTTACTTACCTTTTACTGTTTTCTTGACTTTTTTTTTTTTTAAAGCAATTTATTTTTTTTAAATGTGTATTTACGCCTCTTCTTCAGTTAATTGCTATCAGCATCTCCCAACTTGTAAGCATGGACACAAATAACATAAAAACACTGCTACAAAAAGCAAGTTGGATCTTATTTAAAACACACCTCTGAAACACAGGCATTCTTAGGACAGAAAACACTACATAAACACTACTGCTATTTTCTTGTATACAGAAATCTATAAAAATTCAGACACAGATTTACACAGGGTAATTGCTTCACTACTAAATGCTCATCACCACGTTCTAAAAAAGGCTACAAACAAAGTATGCCATAGAATATACTACCAAAACTATGCTACTATGCAACTGTGTCATTCCGGGTTTATTCATTGAGTCCACCTGAAGCTACTAAAGGAAACAAATGGGCTAAAAAAGATTATGCTTTACAGATGTGCAGAACTGAACTCCTTTCTAAACTGAATTCATTCAGACTTGTTAAAACCAGAAGAGAAAATCCAGGATAAACCTTGCTGGCATGATGGAATACAGAGATCAACTGGAATCTCCTATTCCTGCATTCATATCTTCAAAAGGCCGATTTGGTTCTTTAATCTTCACCTTTAATCTTAAAGACTATCGGATTACCTCCAGGCTTTAGCATCATCTTCAGCTGCGCTTCTAATGCCACACATTTTAACTGAGTCTCCCTTCAGAGAATCCTTAACAGAGGGAACCAGTGCTTCCTGGATATCATAATGGCATAATCTTTAGTAACACCACTAAAATTCATGTGCAGTCACACAAATTCAAAATATAGATGTGAAAAGCTCAGGCTGTTACGCAAACCTCAAACTTTACAAACTTGTAAGGCAAATTAATTAAGTCTATCCCAAAACTACAAATGGGAAATGAACATGCAAACAAATTACTGAACAGCAGCAGAAAGAAAAAATCAATCAGTATTGCAGCTATCCACCGGGAGGAAGAAAAACACAACCAGAGCCTAAGACTTCTTAAGATGCAGGTGCTTTGCTGCACTCCTGCATCAATCCTGCTACCTTTTTGTTTTGCAATATAATATTTCACTGCTGGGATTTACACACACTGCAGACATGGCAAGTGTGCTTCCTGTTTTATTGGAGGATATGAAAACACACTTTTGAAATAGAACACTCAGGCATGGTCAGGACCTACAGAGTCATCATACCTGGCCCCAGCTCCTGAATTCTCCTGCACAGAAATACCTGCTCATCCCTCACACCATATCCTATCATATTCTAATCTGAGCATTATTAGAACATCAGCAGATAGTTTGTCAACGGTAGAACAACAAAATGATTCTTATGTTTCATCTTCTCCACCTTAATCCTTACAAATCCAGCAATGTATGGATCAACTCTGACAAGTTAAGCCTGGACAAAGATGATCAGAAATCGCACGGTGTTAATCTTGTGTCGAAGTTAATGTCAGTGAGTGCCAAAGATTTTCTGACTTACTCACTTACACTGCTGTTGCAAATCAAGCAGCATTCCTTTGGGTTTGTTTCCAACACCCCTATGTCCCTCTCCTTCACATGATGCACATCTTCATCTCTCAGCACCAACTTAATGGCTGACACGCTCCTTATGCTTTATGAAAATACCTGGCTTCTTTTTTGATAAAAAAATCATACTATTGGAGATCAAAAAAGTTTCATTCATTGTTTTTAAAATCCACAGCATTAAACATGAGGAAAATTCTGGCTTTCAGAACATGGCCCAACTGGCAGTTGTGACTTTCAAAGCACAATGGACACCCAAGAAGGGCACTGACAGATCACTATCTGCACTGAACGCTGTCACCAGAAGAACTGATGAGGCCCCTCCTCCTTCCCATTACCAACAACCAGAACCTGCTATCTAGAAACCACCAACTTTAAAACTCACTGATCTTCTTGAACTACAAAACACCATTTTACATCATCTTCGTTTAGTCAATATAGCTCTTCTTCTCGGAGAGGCAGCTGGAGTATTAATTCCTTAACTTGCTCCTTTCAAAGCACAAAAACACAGCATGATGTTACTTAGGCTTTCCATTATATATTGTTAGTATAGATGTATTCTGTCAGACTGCTACGTGCCAGAGTTACTTTAATGTTCCTATCAAGCATTTTGAAATAACTGGGAGACTAATGAAATAAAATATGCAACGTTTTTCCAAGCAGAAAGATTATATTCTAAACATAAATCCCAGAGTTTGTATTGCTTTCAAGAGCGTGCATCTTCAAATTTGTTTATATTTTGTTGCAATTTATTACAGTTATAAAAAGTTATTTATACCAGTGTTAAATAACTGTTAGTGCTAAGAAAAGCCTGTAATAAATTTTAATAATACTAAATGCTAACACTTATTAGAATACACCTGGCCCAACACCAGTGAAATCACATGTGCTGTTGGGAACGTAATGAGCAATAAAATAATTTTTAAAATAATTTCTAAAATTGATCTTTTACAAAGATGAGCATTAAAAGTCAGGTTTTAGAAAACAGAAGGTTCTTGTGGCTACTGCCCTGTTTACTCTGGGAGCTTTTTTAACACAACACACTCTGAACTGGTCCCTTTATTGGGTGGAGATACTGAACTGCTTCAGTGGCAAATAGCCTAGCAAAATAGGGCAAATCTGTCAAGAAGTCAATAGGAAGCAGAGCAGTAAAAGATACCCTTAAGCAGTTTTACATTTAAGAGCAACCTACTTATGACAAGATACATTAATCTCAATAGCAATAAAAACAGACGAGAGCATCTATCCCAATAACACATCAGTTGAAAACCACTGAATATACAGAGAGAACTTCAGTGTTTTTGAAATATTAGAAGTGCCACAAATTACAGCCTGAGCCCTCATATAAAATCAAGGATCGTCTTTAATTTTTCATTGACCAAAACCTATCAGAAAAGGGAACGTGATAGCTTAATGGCTTCATGGTTAAACCTCTGCAAGCTGCAAACCAGTTGTGTCCTCTCTCACCATCTGTTCCTCGTTGGTACTTAATCATTAAGTATTATGCACACCCCAATTTTAGATTTGTCATTGAGTGAATATAATTGTTACACATCTTGAAGGGTAATAAATACTGACTGTTCCTCTATCCATAGAGGTCTAGGATACTGCAGTTTTACATGTAAACGTTGCTGAGCTGCAATGTATTTATAATATTGGCAATGCACATATGAATACTACAACTAGACAGCTGCAGCGTGGCTTGCTGAAGAAACAAGCTGTGGATGAGTTGCTCAAGTTTCACTTTTGAATCCTGCTTAGCTACTTTGTGCACTTAGGTAGGATCCAGTAAAAGGATGCTCAAATCCTAATGTGCAGTAACCGAGCACCAACCACTCCTCTGCCTCTTTAGTGAGTGGTTATTACAATCCACCTCCTGCAAAGCATCTGCATTTCTACCCTCAAGACAACACTTTTCAAGCAGCAATCAATGCACAGCTAAATGCTTGTGTAGTTCTCCAGATATCTGCTCAAGCATCTGAAGATATTACAACAATACCAAGTTATCCTTTACCCCAAAATAAGGTGATCATCAGTACCTCAGTTGAATGATGCTTTGCTCACTCTACATTTAGCAAAGATTGCCTACACGTGCCAAAATTTCCACCAGCTGTATCAAAGGTTTTTTGCCTCATCCCAACATCAGTTTAGGACACAGGTCTAGCATCAAAAGTGTTTTGCTCCTTGCACAAAACTTCATCTCCTACCCATATGTCCAACATCAGAAACTGTTAGGAGGCTGAAGCTCCAAAGCTTTTCCTTTAAAAAACACAACCAAGTGGCCTACAACAAATCGACTGCTTGGTGGGGATCCCAAGGGATCAATACTGCCAAGAACAGACATGAACAAAATTAAGCTTATGTAGCCAGCTTCCCTACTCCCAGCCTGAGCTCTGCAGCATCTGAGCGGGCTGAACTACTCACAAGGCAGCTGCACAGTGCTTAAGCTCACAGCAGAGGAGCTGCCAAATATGGTGGAAAGGTGGAATATATAAAATGGAAATATGCTAGAAAAACTACACCTGAAGCAGTGCCACAAGCCTTTGTGCAGAGCAGCCCAGTCTCTCCTTCCTCCATCAAAATGAACCTGCTGGCCTCACCATCTCAGGAGCAGTGGTATGATTTGCTAGAAGAGGCATCCCCTCCTATCTGTATCCTCCCAGGTTTACAGGTTCATGTGCAAACAGCAAGACAAAACCATCATGTATTCAAGACATCTGATGCCTGACATTTCACTTCTTTCCACCTTTTGAGGCAACAGTATTTAAGAAAAGCTGTACAGAAGCAAAAAGAAAGTCAGTAGTCAGAAAGCACCTTTGGCACCAGCTTTGAAAAACAGTGCAGGCAATTCCTTCATGTGATTCACTCACTGTGATGGAAGATGCTCTGTGCTTCTGTGATGATAATCACTCTGAACCGTCTTCATTAACATAGCATCACATTAAAGACAACAAGATAGCCATTCTAAATTGTCTTCATTAAGGAACAGTTAAGATTAAAAAAAAAAAAAAAAGATGAAAAAAGCAGCCAGAGACACTAAGGAGGAGAAAAAAGATATCTGCCCACTTAAACTCAGAGGAAATAAGGATGACCAGTGCTCAGTGGTATTTTGACCATTTACTGCAGGAACAGATGATGAAAAAAACAAATCTTAAATCAGAACATTACCACTATGTAGCAGTATAAAAATATTTGCATTAGTTAATATTCTTCAACAAGTGTTCAGAAAGTACACTCCCACTCACTAAGTGTAACTCCCACTCAGTGTCTGTTCTGTTATTTCAAGTGCTTGAAAATGTCACTTGTGGGGAAAGAAAAAAAACAACAGAACACCCAGACTGATTTCTTTCTGTATCCTCTTCTCATTAATAGTAAAGATGCATGCAGGTGACCAAACTGTAGGCAAAGAAAACTCAGGAAATAAAACAGTTTACTTATCATTCACTAGGCACACCTAGAGCAGTGCATTAACATCTCTGCAAAAAAAAAAAAAAAAAAAAGTAATAGTTGCCAACCTTACAGAGCAACAGCTGCCTTTATCACACAAAGGGAAACAGCTTTAATACTAGTGATTGAACATAACCATCAGATAGACTCTTTTCTTATCACACTAAAAAGTTACTGTGTTAAAAGAAAAGAAAAAAAGCAGTTTTGAGCCAGCAGTTCAGACCAGCAAATCCCTACAAGAAGCAGTGAAAGCCCAGCAGAGCTGAGGCTGCCTGGCCCTGATCCTCAGCTGGCCTCCAACACATCAGAGCTCCACCAGCAGAAAGGAAAATCGCTGTGGCTCAGAGCATCACAGAAGACTTAATACTGTCACACAAAATGAGCACTCCTGGGTATTAAATGATAGAAGAAACAATACAGACAAAGCCTCCTTTGAGCAAACAGATGAGAACCAGAAAGCCTGACAAACACAGGCCTGCGGGAGAGGTCACCTCAGGAAAGAAAAAGAAAATCCACAGGTCTGCCTCTATCTCTCTGCATTCTTCTCAGAGCACTTTGCTAACAATTCATCATTCACCTTCCCATCACTGGCTGTCCAACAGTCTACAAGAAGCAAATCTGGGAGATACGTTAAAAAGGTTAAAACTAAAAGTATATGCAAGTAGAATACCACTCATTCTTCAGTCCTCATTTGTAGAAGATTTTTCTGAAACACAAAAGGTGACAAATCCTCTAGAGCAACTTAAATCACAACGAGAGCCTTCCCTTTCTGTGCTCTTCAGAAATAAGTTCACTGACCTTCACACACACAAACCACAGCACGTAAGAAAAACGACAAACAGTAAAGCATTTCCTTTATCACAAAGGCCTGGGATTCCAAACAGGAATGGAAGCCAATATTGGCTGAGAAGGTAGAAAAACACACAAGTTTTCCCTAGCTCCATCTCACTAACACCAGTGCTGTTACAGGTCCATCAGGTTGCTCTAATGCTTGCACTGTGCCACTTCCCAAATTATGTGAGCCAACAAGGCAGCACAGGCTGCAGGAGCACAGAGACTGGAACAAGCAAGCAAGAACAGAGATGTGCACAGGAGTGGAACAAAGCTCTCAGGATAACAAACAGCAAATTCCCCCTTTCCAATTTTGATCAGTGTGTGTTTGGTTTTGTTTTTAGGTAAGGGTCAACAGGTTTTACCTTCTCTCAAATGAGTTCAAAACTGCCCAAGCTAATGATACTGAAAAGAGTAACAAAACTACCTAACTTTCTGATCAGCACTTTGATGGAAGTGGCCACTAAAAACACCACAAACGTTCACATCCACAACAATCCTATGACAGCAGCAGTTCCAGCTGTTTTCAGTTACGTACTTTCAGTTAGAACACCATGATTCTAAAACTCCCTCTGAAGAAGTACAACGAACATTTTATAAGTAAACTAATAACAATAAAATATACATCTGTGAAGAATGTCAAGCTTTACTCAGATAAACACAGCTTTGCTTGGGATAAAGATCCAAATGTACCTATCCTAAAATGGAACCCTGGCCAAGATTTTAGTTTTACTTTTCGAACAATTTCAGAAGGGTAAATATTTAATTCCATGTCTGCATTTAGATTGTTCTGATTTAAGTTTAAAAAAAAAAAAAAAAGGAACAAAGACCAGTTCCACATTCTGCCAGAGAAATGCAGAACACAGCAAGTTTAGCTTCTTCTGTTCTCCTCTCCAAAAAAAAAATAATCTGCCAGGAATACTCCCATGCAATATGAGATCCTTACCTTTTGTTATACTGATTTTTAGACTACCAACTGATGTATCCAATCCTCTTTACTGATTCTTCCAGAGAAGGAAATAAATTCAAGTGCAAGGCTCTTGGACGTAAGGGGATTTCCCAAGAAAGCACGTTACATTTGTTGTAAGGATTTGGTGGATGTCAGCAACTTCCCTGCTTCATCTCATTAACTGAGACACACAGTAAGTTTTCTGTGCACATCAATAAATGCACAATCCCCTACTGATTTAGATATAAATAGAGCAGTCCACGAAGGACCTTACCCCTGTTAACCACACAAAGCTACAAGATCAGCATACATAGAAAGGCTCTGTAAAAGAACTGCATTCTTTTCATCTTAAAAAATTAATATTAATATCCTTGCTAAGATGCAAACCAACATTTGTACACGTGACATTTGTCTATATCTTATCACACATCAGCTAGCATGCATATTTTATTTTTGGTTGGCATACACGATGCTCTGAATGTACAGCAAGCATCTTCCCAAGGTACCAGAAAACTGCACCACACATTTTTTTGCTCGAGGGTTTGCTTAGGAAAAACAAAAATACCGCATAAACAAAAAATAGAGCAAATTTCTCCCTCAGCTTAAAATAAGACAAAACTCTACAATAAACCTAAGTGACCTCTGCTCCCCCTGCTGCAGAAAAGGAAGCAACTTTCAAGTCTATCCAAATACACTACACAGATCCAAAGATTCAGTGAAAGCCAGGAATAATACAAGCTGCTTATGAGTTCATCCCTTGCTATTTCCCAATCCAAAAATACAACTTAAGATAATTCTTGCTTTTTCCTTGGAGTGAGCCAACAGGAAAGCAGGCTAACCAAGTTCAGGTCAAGGAGTAGTGCTGCTTCAGTTTGCTGCCTTAGCAGCAATTACTCCAATGAAACAAAGGGGGAGCATTTTGTTAACACTGCTTAGTAACAACTACTGAAGAGGCATGCAAATAAGGGCCATGCCTCTTTGGAGCATCTCAAGCCATAAGTATAGGATTCTTTAAAAGAAAACAAAAACAGAGGCTTCCACATAGCTATTACCAAATAATCTCTGACCACTGAAGTCACATGTTCTAACAAAGCAGCATTCTGAAAAATGTTTTGATCCCTAAATAATTACTTACATGGGGAAAAGCAGAGCAGTATGAAAAGACAAGGAAGCCAAAATAATAAATAAATAAATGCACTCAGTTCAGAAATAAAAGAAGAGGAACCAACAAAAAAAGAGGAACGTACAAAAGAACACTAAGCTAAAAAAAAAAAACCCTTCCTAACAGAAGAAACAAATGAGGAAAGTCTACAAGCAAGCTTCTCAAATTAAGAGTAGGATGAGGAGATGCTTGATTTTGCAACCAGTTTGTCAGTTAACTAGATTAGTTTCTGAAAGAAAAATCAGAGCGCAGCAATACTTTGATAAAGGCTTGCAGTGCACAGATCCCCATACAAGCCATGGAACCAGAAGCATCACAGCCTTGCCAGGGAAAGACAGCAGTCAGTCAGCCCAGGTAAGACATTTCTGACTAAACTAAAGCTTTGGCATTTATTGCTGCCACGCAGCCATAACACTGTAGAGCTGCTCAAGGCGCCCTGACAACCTGAGCAAGCTTTTCATGCCACAAAAATCACAGCAAAATAAGTCCGTGCATCACCTTTCCTTACTACATGGGGAGCAACAACAGTGGCAGCACAGGAGAGGTGGCAGAGCAAAAGGAAAGCCAGCCCCAGTGCCAGAAATACGGGCAGCCACAGCTGGAACTGGAACCTCTCATCCATCCAAATCTGAACCACTAAAACACACAGCACAGCTGCTAGTGCAAAACCTGAACAAGTATTCCTCTGGCACAGAGTCACACTTGGGGCATTCAAGTTACACATGACTTCAAGTTAAAGCCAACTTTTAAGGACAGCTCTATTCAGCAGTGCCATGCTGTGCTCTGTGGGTGCGTCTCCTCCATTAACTTGCTCAGGGATCTCTGCCCCAAAGCCTTCACAAAACAGCCTTAACTGAACTATGCCATAGGAGGAGATGGTGTGTCAGTACACTCTTAGCTTTCCTGGCAATCAGGAGATAAATTGTACACTTACACAGCAATTGCTAACTTATTTATCTTTGCACAGTGCTTTCAAACAGCGCATTGAAAGCGAGCAAAATGAAAACCACTCTGAAAGTAAAACTGTGGATATAAGTGGATACAAGCTGTTTCCTTGCCAGAACAGTTTCAATGCTGAAACAGGCTATTTTGATCTTAGATATTTCAGATAAGACTGCCATTTGTGAAACACACAGATAAACTTAGCTTTTAGACCTTGGCCTCAGCTACCAGCCACACCGAGTGCATGGTAGGCAGTAAAACAACAGAAGAAATAAGAAGCCACAAGCAAAGGATGCTTAACACAATACATGAAGAGCTGAGAAGCACAAGTACGTATGTAGGGGACGCTTAGACCATTTGCTTCCTAACCTTCAAAGATCCAATGTGAACCACTGAATAATTTACCACACAAAAATAAATTGGAGGAGACAGGGTGAAGGACATTGGACATCAACAGTGGAAAAGGACACAAAGAACTCAAAAAACTGACACATAACCAGAAGGTCACACACTCAAAATGTTCCACAGCCAGCCTACACTGTATTTCCCCTTTACCTATCAAAAACTGAAGCACCTCAGAAGCACAGGTATTACCTACATTCACCACATTTACATGGCTGCAGGCAGACATTCAAGCTGCAATTAACCACCCTCACTCTACACACTGCATCAAAGTACCTTCTAGTTTTCTAAAGGTTTCAATTCCAGCAATCTTGACTTCAGTGCACATCCTATTGGATCACTTCTTAAAGAATTTGCTTCTTCGCAGAAACCATTACAAACACTGCTTTCATTGAAAAACACCTTGCAGAAAATATTCCTGCAAAACCACTTTTGAGAGCAACTCAAAACTGCTGGTGACACCTACCTGCATCACGTAAGCCTGGCAGAGTTTGAGAACCGTGCATCAAATCCATCCACTTCAACAAATGAGAATGGCACAGACTTCATTTTATTTGCCATTTGTCTAAAATATCACGCGCTTGTAGTTTTGCTGCCAAACTCACCAATTTAATTTTCCCTAAATCATTTTTTCCCATCCCTTTGCCCAGTCAAAACCTGAGCGAAGCTGCCTCCTGCTCTTTGGCCTTCACATGAAAGAGTTAATTGGATTGGAGCACACGTCCCTGCACTCTTTCACAGAGCCAGGCAGCTGGCTGAAGCACTGGAGATGGCGTCCAGTTTTCAGAAAAAGATATAAGCAAGCCAGAAGTATGGGCTGGCAAGCTCAACTGCTTGGGAAAAAAAAAAAAAAAAGCGTACAACTAAAGACTGAGAGCTCAGAAAATGAGTCAATGAAGCAGTCTACACATTCAAGGCACACACCACCACAGTAGTGGAAGAAAACTGTCAGCCAGTCCAC